>NC_092816.1:140130815-140490815 GCF_023375885.2 Dermacentor andersoni | reverse complement strand
CGAAACAACCCTCACCAAGTCCTGCCAGGCTCTTTCCCCTTTTATACCACTGCCTAGTTCCTTACAGTAGTCTAGCAGCACTCAGAACGCGTCCACAAATTGGAAAATTGCACTAGAAAGCACGTCATCACTTTGAAACACTACACAAAAGCAATATGTTAACAATCCTGCCTCAGGAAGAAAAACATCAGTAACAAATAACTTTGAGGCTGATTCCTACGTTAGCGGCCTCGACTTAAGCCATCGGCGTTACCGTTGAGACTCCCCTTTTTGTAACGCACCTCAAAAGAACATTGTTACAAAGCGAGGCTCCAGCGCAGGAGGCGGCCATTTGTGGAAGAGATGGTCTGCAGCCATTGGAGAGGGCAGTGATCCGTCTCGAAGCATGCGAAGCGGAGATCGCAGCGAGCGACCGTACACTAGCTCAGCTGGCGAAAACCCCGTAGCCGCATGCGGCGCGGTCCTCAATGCAAACATCACCCCAGGCAGACACAGCTCCCAGTCAGTTTGTTGTGCAAGCCACAATGCTCTCAACACGCGCTTCATGACGGAGTGGAGCTTCTCAACGGAATTCGACTGTGGGTGGTACACTGAGCTGTGTAACAGCTTTACGCCACACCTTTCGAGAAAAGTTGTCGTCAAAGCGCTAGTAAACACTGTGCCCTGATCTGACTGGATTTCCGCAGGAAAACCAACTCGCGCAAATATGGACAGTAGTACATTGACTATCTCAACTGAGCTGAGTTCTTTAAGCGGCACTGCTTCAGGGAACTTTGTCGCTGGGCAGATCACAGTCAAAATGTGTCTGTACCCCGTGGCTGTTACCGGCAGAGGTCCCACTGTATCAATAACGAGCGGTCTAAAAGGCTCCGTAATGATAGGTACCAACTTCAACGGCGCCCTCGATTTGTCCCCTGGTTTGCCCACCCGCTGACAGGTGTCACATGTCCTCACAAAGTGGTCTGCGTCCCGTAAACACCCTGGCCAATAGTACTCTTGCAAGAGACGGTCTTTAGTTTTCTTAACTCCTAGGTGTCCGGACCACGAACCCCCATGCGACAAGCGCAACAGATCCTGACGGTAGCACTGAGGCACGATCAGCTGATCGAACTCCACTCCCCTGCGGTCTAGATACTTCCGGTACAGGACCCCACCTCTTTCCACAAAACGAGCATTTTTCTTGGCGATACCTTCCTTGACATTGCAGCGCATGTTTTCTAGGCTGCCATCCTTTTTTTGCTCGGCTATCAAAGCCGACCGGCTGACTTTTAGCAACCTATTAAGTCCGTCTGACGTAGGCGCGATGAGCAAATCTGCAGATAGCTCTTCTAACTTTCCCGTGTCGGGCATTTCCTCTCCAGTATCTGGTGCCTTTAACGCTACAGGCTCAATTTTATTCAGTTCGCGCGTGCTTTGAATATCAGCTTGCTGCGCCTCTGACCCTTTCTCATTGTTCGACAACGTCGGCCCCGCAACTACCGCCTTTGCAGCGAGCTCCCGAACCTTCGATCTGGTTAAGGCCTGAACGCTAGCCTCACCAAACAAAAGCCCCTTCTCGCGCAGGAGGTGATCGGACCTGTTCGAATATAGGTACGGGTACTGGGGGGGGGGTGGGGGGGGGGCAGCATAGATGACACTGCGGCCTCCGTCTCAAGCGCTCCGAAAGGTCCTTCAATAAGCACTTTTGCTACGGGCAGACACACGCTATGAGCTTCCACGGCTTGCTTGATCCATGCGCACTCGCCCGTGAACATATCGCGTTCTACGTTAGAGGGGTGAACTACATCCGTTGTAGCTGCGGAATCGCGAAGCACTCGGCACTCTCCCGTTCACGAGGAGGTCTCGCATGTAAGGCTCGAGAAGCTTCATGTTCTCGTCAGTGCTGCATAATGAGAAAAACACGACTTTTGTTTTTGTTTCTGGACACTGCGCCGAAAAGTGACCCGGCTTCTGGCACGTATAACAAACGCGCGCTTGCCTCGTCTCGAACCGCTTTCTGCGTTCGGCTTCGGCTGCCGCCGTCTCCTTACGTTCGGTCGGACTGCTTTCACTCGCATCCGCACTACGTGTGTCCCCCTTTACTCTCATGGGTGTGAACTTCGGCCTCTCAAACTTGGAGCCAAATTCACCCTTTTGACCGTCTTTAGCTCCGCGAGCCCGACGCGTCACAAACTCCTCGGCTAGCTCAGCGGCTCTAGCCACCGTACTAACGTCTGGCCTATCCAAGACCCAGTACCGCACGTTCTCAGGTAACCGACTATAAAACTGTTCCAGCCCGAAACACTGCAGAACTTTCTCGTGGTCACCAAACGCTTTCTCTTCTTTGAGCCACTCCTGCATGTTTGACATTAGCCTGTAGGCAAACTCTGTATATGACTCACTTCTGCCTTTCTCATTTTCCCGAAACGCCTCCGCTGACAGCCTGTACTTTTTTAGCAGACTCGATTTCACTTTGTCGAAATCCTCTGCCTCCTCTCTCTTCAAGCGAGCGACTACGTCGGCCGCCTCGCCGGGTAACAAAGTGAGCAAGCGTTGTGGCCACGTTTCCCGAGAGAACCCCTGCTTCTCGCACGTTCGCTCAAAGTTAACCAGGAACAAACGAATGTCCTCTCCAAGCTTAAACGGCCGCATCAGGTCAGTCATTTTGAACGATACTCGTTCTCCTGCACCGTGTGCCTGACTTCCATTACGAGCGCGTTCCATCTCTACCTCGAGACGCTTCATTTCCAAAGCGTGTTCGCGCTCTTCTTTTTTCTCTTGTTGCTCTCGCTCTTTCTGTTCTTTAAGTTCGCGCTCCTGTTTCTCTTTTTGCTCTTTAAGGTCGCGCTCCTGTCTTTTTGCCCTCTCCTCAATGGTCTCAAGGCATTCCGACAGCTCGTCATCCTCAGCTTCAAACTCAAGAGTAGCCCTCAGCAGTTCTGGTTTTCTGAGTTTGTCTGAGACATCCAGACCCAACTCTCTTGCAAGCTCCAGCAATTTCGGTTTGCGCAACGACTTCAAATCCATGGCTGCTCTGAATGCTGCTTTCTCTACTGCCTACTATTGTCTTGCCGCAAACTAACCCGGCAGCAACGACAACCACAATTACCAGCTCTGTTTCTGACACTAACAAAAGCCTGGCAAAACTCAGAAGAAGAAAGTCCCGCACTCACCAAACCTCGCAGCCAAGAATTCAGCGCAGTCGTTCCGCTGCAGGCAACCAGTCATCACACAGGGCTCGTTGCACTGCTCCCGGATGGTCGTTGTGCTGCTCAGCATACAGTCGACCGCATATCTTCGCTGCTGGCCTCCGTTGTCGCGATCTCACCGCTGGCAGACAGTTGTTACAATCTCAGCGCTGACGCCCGTTGTTGCAAATGGGTCGCAAGCCCCAAGGGTAGCGTTGGCCTGGCGGCCTGGGGCACAACTGGAAGCATCCGAAGGTCCCGGCAAAGCATGAGTCGACTGGTAACAGAACAACTTGTTTATTCTAGCATCGCAAAAGAGCGGGCGGTCAGGTCGACCGAAGTGGAGAGACGGGAGAGCACGTAACTCAACGGATGAAATCGGAGCCTCTCTCGGCGTCCGGGAGCAGCTGCTCTTATACTCTCGGAGTCGAGGGGAAGAAGGAACGCCTCGATAGGGGCGCACGTGACGCGGGGCACGGACAGGCTGAGAGACACGTTGAGACGAGTGTAGTGACGCATCCGCAGGGCCGGCGCCGGTCAGACCTCCTCGCTTCACACTTGGGGAGCTCCTCTCCCCGGCTGCCGCGCTTTGACAAGCGTGGGCACCAACATGCACACACACACACACGCACACTTGAAGACACGTGGCACTGAAACATGCCTGGACGCGCGTGGCGGGGAGGCGTATCAGCGGCGCTGAACGGGCCAAAATGTCCGCCGCTTTGAACGAAGCCCCGGCGTCCGTTGCATCCGCGCCGGCTATACCGCGCGTCGTAGGCGAAACGTAACACTGTGAAATTATTGCAATTGAAGAGACCTCCTCCTATGAGGTGTTGTATATACTCACATAAGGTTGTCACTTCAGTGAACAATTTTCCGAAGTCAAACGAAGTTTCAAGTGCAGGAAATATATATATATATATATATATATATATATATATATATATATATATATATATATATATATATATATATAGGGGGTTTCTTTAAAGTTCAGCACGCAGGACCCGACGTAACATACGCAGGAAAGAGACGACGAACCTTCTGGAAGACGTAATTATTTAACGTTTTCGACTGGTGGACCAACCTTCCTCAGAGTACAGTAACGCAGTAACGCAGTAACGATGCGTTACTGTACTCTGACGAAGGCTGGTCTACCCACCCGAACCGTTAAGTAATACGCCTTCCAAAAGGTTCGTCGTCTCTTTCCTGCGTGTGTTAGGAAAGTTGGTCGGAGTTAGGAAAGTTGGTCGTGCCTCAGCCCCCCTCCCCGGAAAAATGAGAACTTTCCGCCTATGCAAATAAGGTGCGTGGATAGCATGGCTGCAAAGATGTAAGCGATGATACTATAATATGCTCTCGTTAACGGGGCTTTAACAGGCGACACTCTCTGACCAATATTTATTACGTGAAAAAAAAAAGATCTACACGCAGAATATCCTGTGGGAGTTCTCTAAGTTGTGCGTAAGCATTTGCTTCTAATCGCCTGCCGTTTCGTCGTTGTGTTTGATATAACTGCGAGAAACACCGCGAAAGAATCGTGAAACGGAGAAGCGCAAAAGGACGGAAGCACATTTGCAACACCGAAATGTTAACCGAGACAAGGGTGAGACGACGGAGAAGAGGCGAGTAGCAGCAATGTTCAATCAGGTTATAGATTTATGAACTCCCGGAGGAAGCGTACGTGGGATGAAACGATCGAGGAAAGATATTTTGTAAATAAAGCAAATATGTACATCTATTATGTACGCAGTCTATTGTTTGGTTCTTCTTATTGCACTTCTTCTTTATCATCAATATGGGTGATGGGTGCATTTGGATGGTGCCTGCTTCGTCGAGGATGAGCACTGGCCGATACGTGCTGTATAGCACGTGACGTAACTGAGCAGCGTCACGTTTGGTAGGCCTCGCACTTAGACTTGGTCGATGACGCTGCTTCCTCTCGATGCGAACCATTATCAACCGTGATCAACAGTACTCTGGCGGCGGCTGCGTATGGCGTGGGCCCTATCTTGAAAGTAGTCAGCGATGGGGGTCAGAGTGCGCCGAGTGCACATATCTTCGTGAGCGCTACGTTCCTACCGCTTAGTTCACATTGAAGCGAGAGGCCGCAGGAAGGTCAATTCGCTTGCTACCACGGGCCCTATCTCGAAAGCGATCTTGTCTTAGGTGACGGACGGACGGACGGTTTTCTTAACGCGACAGCGTTAAGGAGCTCGTGTCGCAGAAAAGACAGTCTTCGGCGTCGGTGTCGGCGGCGTTGGCCGTGAGCAAAAAATCCCGGAAGGCAATTCATAAATAAAAACAATTTGCAAGATGGGCTGGGTGGGAATCGAACCAGGGTCTTCGGAGTGTGAGACGGAGACGCTACCACTCAGCCATCAGTTCTTTTTTTTTAATGCGGTGTTGCCTTAGATACGTGCCATAGAAAGTTATACTGCTGTGTACATCGGTAATTATGGGCATGTAAATTACAGAAGTCGCAGTTACACGCGTAGCGGAGTACGTTTCCGCTACATTTCTTCTCCGCTTGCCGCACACGCAAAGCCATCTTGCAGCAAACACAGAAGACCCCCTCCTCGCAAGGTACAGCGCTGCCCCGACAGGTGGCGCGCAACTCGCCCGCTTCTCGCCTTCGTCTCGTTTGAGCGCATTTGGGCTGTGCGGGGACCGGTGCGGAGGCGCGTCGCGGCCGGGCTGTCCGTGCCGATAACGAACGTTTGGCTCGCGTAGATCGTTTCCCCCTCCGAGACACCAAGTTCTTTGGTTCGTTCCGCTTGCTCAGACGCACGTTTCGTTGCCGCACCGAACGCTGTGTTGCTCGGCGCTCACCGCGTAATTGGTGGGTGGAAAGTCCGATGCGGGGCGCCTCGTAAGTGATCGCTGCGCCGTAGCGCACTGTCTTACACCCCTTGGCGGGTCAACGAGAACGCTGTCGCGTTCCACTCTTGAAGTCGAAGCTGAAGCGTCCTCCAATTTTTTTTATAGCGAAGCTGTCTGCGGCTGGACTCTGAAAAAAATGTGTCCCCCGAGATATCGACAAAAAAAAATCATCATGTGGGCCGACCCTGGTGATAGTCAAGAAAGGGTCCAAGCTCAATGGCACATACCCCTGTGGGGTCGGGGACCTGTAACGCGCCCTTGAACAACCCTTATCACACGTAGGACCCAAAGAGGTCCCAGGCACAAGGGTATGAACAGATGTTTCTTGAAAAAAATGTTTTGTACAACTTTTTCAAAAAGGACTGTCAAAACATTTTGGACTCTGTACTCAGGACGTCATGCTGCAAATCAAGCAGCAACTACTACACAGTAAATCCAGGTCCACCAGAGCTATATTAGCGTTGGATCTCAAGAAAGCATTTGACAAAGCAGCATGTTCAGCCATACTCAGTCGGGTCAGCAACCTAAACCTAGGAGAAAGGACATACAATTACATTCGAGACTTCTTAACGAATAGGAAGTCTACCCTCACCATGGGGGAACTCAAGTCTGAGGTCAGAGACATTGGCGGTTCGGGTACGCCTCAGGGCTCCGTGATGTCGCCCATGCTCTTTAACCTCATTATGATAGGATTGTTGGAAATGCTCGACGACATCGAAGGAATCAATCACTTCTTATGGCGGTGGTGGTAAAACTTTATTTCCCAAAGTAGGCGTCCTGAGGGACACTCGGCTAGGTGCCAAGTGTAGAGGGCACCTCCTACGACGGCACAGATAGCCCGAAGCTCTCCGCCGCCGCGCGGGCCTCCTGTACAGCCCAAAGTTGGACGTGTAGTGAAGCACTTTTTAGCACTTTGTCCCAATGTTCCTTGTTCTTGGTGTCACTCGATGCACAACCACACAGCATATGGTTCAAGTCTACACGTTCACTGCAATGTTCACACACATGTTGTCCGTCGTAATATGCGTCGATGTGCTTCATGCGCCAGGGGTTGGGGTATGAGTTCGTTTAGAGCAAGCATAACGTGACCGACTGGCTGCGCGTTAATTTCTTATCCGGGAGGGGAAACTCTCGTCCGCCTAGATAAAAGTGCTTAGTGAACTCGTTCTAAGTGAATAATTGATCCCTGTACACGATATGTGGGGTAGCGGCGGAAACCGGTGAGACGCGGTCGATGAAACCTCGCGCAGCCTCGTGTGCGATCTCGTTGAGATTCCGCAGGCCGCCCCCTAAGCTGCCCATGTGTGCCGGGAACCATACGATGGAGTTATCGGTGATGTTACGTCCACCTAAGATTCGTAGCGTCACAACTGTATACAGCTACTCTAGAGCAATCACTGCTTATACGCGGATGATATTACCATATAGATCTCGCAAAGGAAGTGGTGTAGAGATAGAACAGAAATTACAGGAATCGGTAGATAAAGTGGAGGAGTACCTTACAGGCACGGGGCTTGAATGCTCTCCAGAGAAATCAGAGCTTCTCCTTTACAGACCTACCCTCAAGGGCAGGCCGCCCAAGGGATACATCAAGGAGAGAGATTACGAGAAGATACAGATTCGTACGAAGAATGGCGGCGCCATTCCCATCGTTAAACAAATTGGGGTCCTGGGACTCAACATTGAGCCCAAGGGAAATAACGGCGAAACTATTAGAAAGCTAGTTACCAAGGTCATTAACGCAATTATGTTGACCAGGAGAATCACGAACAGGTATCGGGGAATGAAGGAGGCTAGCATTGTTAGGCTCATTCACTCTTTTGCTATGAGCCGCATCATTTACGTAGCTGCGTACCTTAACTGGTACAAGGGAGAAAAGGACAAGATCAATACACTCGTAAGAAAAGCTTTTCAGCAGGTCATAGGCTTACCCGAAAGCACTTTAGAAGAATTTATTGAAGCTCAGCAGACAGCTCAGTTGGAAAGACTTACCAGCACCCGGACTGGCAGAAGTATACTCGATAAATTACGAATTAATTACCATAACCACCAAGGACCCACGGTTGCATGGCCAGAGAGATTAGAAGCAAGATTCCAACCCCAAATATACCCAAAAATGTGCACCCGGAATTCAATCAGGGCCGGAGAACGAGCAGAGCTAAAGCTCTATTCAAACAGTATGGAAATGACGAGAAAGCGCTGTTCGTGGACGCCGCGGAGTATTCAAGTCACCAAGCGTTTACAGCAGTAGCAATTAATACAAAGCAAAAAAGCATACACATGTGCTCAATCAAAACCACGGTATCTGAGGTTGTGGAGGAGGTTGCCATCGCTGTGGCTATCGCTTCTCCCAAATATAGATACATAATTAGCGACTCTCAATCGGCTATTCGAAATTACGCCAGGGGACGGATATCAGCTGAGGCTTCAAGAATTCTAAACAATAAAACCAAACTCATATCATCTGAGGAGTTTCACGACAAGAAAATCATCTGGTTCCCAGCCCATACAGCGTGCGAATCCACCACCGCCCCCAACCTTAACCAGTCTGCCCATCGTGTTGCGCGAGGACTCGTTAACCGCGCCCGATTAGGGGTGGAGGCTCTGAGCGAGGAGGAGATGTAACGGAAGGATAGGGATAGACTGTTAAAAAGCATTTGATTCAGTCGAAACGTCAGCAGTAATGAAGGCACTACGGAATCAGGGTGTAGATGAGCCATATGTAAGGATACTGGAAGATATCTATAGCGGTTCCACAGCCACCGTAATCCTCCACAAAGAAAGCAACAAAATCCCAATAAAGAAAGGCGTCAGACAGGGAGATACGATATCTCCATTGCTATTCACAGCATGTTTACAGGAGGTATTCAGAGACCTGGAGTGGGAAAAATTTGGGATAAAAGTTGATGGAGAATACCTTAGCAACTTGCGATTCGCTGATGATATTGCCTTGCTTAGTAACTCAGGAGACCAATTGCAATGCATGCTCACTGACCTGGAGAGGCAAAGCAGAAGGGTGGGTCTGAAAATTAATCTACAGAAAACTAAAGTAATGTTTAACAGTCTCGGAAGAGAACAGCAGTTTACGATAGGTAGCGAAGCACTGGAAGTGGTAAGGGAATACATCTACTTAGGGCAGGTAGTGACCACGGATTCGGATCATGAGACTGAAATAACCAGAAGAATAAGAATGGGCTGGGGTGCGTTTGGCAGGCATTCTCAAATCATGAACAGCAGGTTGCCACTATCCCTCAAGAGGAGAGTGTATAACAGCTGTGTCTTACCAGTACTCACCTACGGGGCAGAAACCTGGAGGCTTACGAAAAGGGTTCTGCTGAAATTGAGGACGACGCAGCGAGCTATGGAAAGAAGAATGATAGGTGTAACGTTAAGGGATAAGAAAAGAGCAGATTGGGTGAGGGAACAAACGCGGGTAAATGACATCTTAGTTGAAATCAAGAAAAACAAATGGGCATGGGCCGGACATGTAATGAGGAGGGAAGATAACCGATGGTCATTAAGGGTTACGGACTGGATTCCAAGGGAAGGGAAGCGTATAGTAGGGGGCGGCAGAAAGTTAGGTGGGCGGTTGACATTAAGACGTTTGCAGGGACAACATGGCCACAATTAGTACATGGCCGGGGTAGTTGGAGAAGTATGGGAGAGGCCTTTGCCCTGCAGTGGGCGTAACTAGGATGATGATGATGATGATGATGATGATGATGATGATGATGATGATGATGATGATGTTCTCATTCAGTGACAGTAAATTATATAGAAAGACGAGGTGTATATATCCGTCCAGCCCAAAACTGGACAGGTCTCACGCGGTTGACTGGAGGCACCTTCAAACTAGAACTTAGACGAACTCGGTACATCTTAACCGCATGTTTTCGGAATTACACCCTGATGCCAAATGTAAATTATGTGATAATAAAGGAGCCACCCTAGATCACATACTCTGGCATTGTGCAATAGTTCAGAGGAGAATTGCAGTCCCCCCCGGATGGACTATAATAGAGGCGCAGTGGAGAGCCGCACTGACTAGCTCAGATCTTCAGGATCAACTTTGGGCAATCCGGCAAGCCCGTGAGGCTACAGAGAGAAGAGTCTCTCTGCTACCCCCGGCGTAGCCTAGACCCAGGCCATCAATTGCAGGATAATTAATAAAGCTGTCACACACACAGATGCAACCACGCAAACGCGTAGTGCACTGCTCGCGCGTTCGTCGTCTTCTTCCTTAGCTGGCTGCGTTGTGCAAAAAAACTATCATCATCAGCAATGGCTCGAGCGCCGTCGTCTTCTTCCTTAGCTGGCTGCGTTGTGCAAAAAAACTATCATCATCAGCAATGGCTCGAGCGCCGTCGTCTTCTACAACTGGCTCCGTTGCGGCGCATCATTCCAGCGTAGAAGGAAGGAATGAAATCAATTTTATTCAAGGTCCTGCAAGCCACGAGAGCTTTGGGCTCTCATGGAGTGGGCGTCTCCCACGACGGAGCCCGGAGGTTGAGTTTCCTGGCGGCGGCGTGGACCTGCTGGACGGCCCAGAGTTGGGGAGCGAGTTCTTCGCTCCGGATTGCTTTTTCAAACTTGCGCTTGTCTGGTTCGGAGTTTATGTGAGCTTGCGAGCAAGGCCAGAGTAAATGATAGACGTTAAGGGATATATAGCAATTGCTGCAATAAGACTTGTCGTAGAGCTCAGGCATGTAGTGGTGTAGTCTGTTTTGCGTGGGGTATGTGTCTGTTTGTAGCATTCTGGGTGTAACCGCTTGAGCCCGAGTGAGCGTGCGGTGTGGCGTGCTATATCTCTAAGTTGTAGGTAGTAGTGTTTAATGATTTCATTGTATGTAGTGGGGGCGTCCTTGTTCTCCGAGTGGTCGGGTGAAGCCGCGCGGTCTGTAAGCGCGCGCGCAGCCTTGTGTGCCGCCTCGTTAAGGTTGGGGACATCGCCGATCTTTGGTCCTAAGTGTGCTGGGAACCACTATATGACGGGGTTCTTAATCTCATTCTTTGTGTACGCAGACCGTGCCCTTTTGGAAAGCTCTGATAGCGGCTATGGAGTCGATGTAGATGTGAGAAAGATTGTAGAATTTCTCTTTTGTCGTCGTAATGGGAAGGAGGAGGGGGGGGGGGTGTCTGCGCTTACTGCGTATGAGCCTTTGTCTTATGTAACGGACACATTTAATAACAGAGGTGATACGCGAATGTGTGTGCGTACCTATATCGCCACAATGACCACAGATTAGAACAATAAATATGTTCGTACCTTTGTCAATATTCTTGTTCACCTCTGTGTCGTGCGCTAAACATCTTCGCTGGTCACCAACCTTCAAGGAGTGGAATGGCTCGTGAATTTTTCTTTTTCTAGGGTAGGCATGGAAATGCATACTCATCAATGACGTAGTAACGGGGGGTGTTTCCAGGTGCCAGATGAGGGGGGGGGGAGGTCATATATGTCTGAAGAGCCGCCTCTTTCCGCCGGCTTGACTGGGCGTAAATGGTAAAGAATGCTCCGGTAACCAGCAGCCCGAGCTCATGTACCCGATGTACTACTACATGTGTATAGTGCCACAGAATTGTCGGCTACAGTTTACCAACATCCTGCATAACAATTGCGCGAATGTGCGGCCTAAACAATTTTATTCGCTAAGTAGTCGCTAACGTTTCATGTGCCCGCTTGTGTGGTGCGCTCATGCTCGGAGTAGGCGTGGCTGAACATACAGCCGGCCGATGTGGCTCATAGTCCGCGCTCCGAAGAAGAACAAAAACAGCAGCAATAGAAGATTCCTCCTGTGGGCGCTGAACGAGCGCGCCCGGCGCTCGCGTTTACGGTGAAGCGTGCCTCAAGAGCGACGGTGCAAAGTTAACAGGTGTGCCCGTCGACAGGCGCGAACGGACTGCAGTACTTTGGCACTGCGGGCAGCCCACTATGGCAGTGCCGAAACAAATATGAAAAAAGTGCTCCAGTGACGTCGATCTTTCTATACTTTCCGTTGCGAGTGCAGATTAACAGTAGCGCAAGCTTTCGTTGGCACGGGCTTCATCGCGGCCTTCTCTTTTTTTGCATGGTGACGCCAGGAATCGACGCAAAGTGTGCTCTATTCCGTTTCCAACTTTGTGGTGGTGCCGCTGCTCGTATAATCGCATTTGCCAATAGCATAAGAAGAAGAAAGAAAAAGAGAGAGGTATTTATTATGATAAAAAAGCTGGGAGGTCACCTGAATCAATGTTCTGACCTGCTACTCGGCGTTGGAGGAAGGGGAAAGGGTGTAGAAGGAAATAAAGAGAGAAAGCAAGGGTGTTAACCAGGAATGCGTCTGGTTGGCTACCCTACTCTCGGGGACGGGAAAGGGGAAATCGGAAGATGAGATAGAGGAGGTAGGGGAGAGGGAAGTCACGCAGAAGAGGCCCACATAGAAGTTCCGTGCAGCGCGCTGCGAAGCCACTAGCGGCGCACATGTGTTGAAAATGAAGCGCGGAACATATACAATGGTTAACCCCGGCTATTCAGAGAAGACCGAGGGGACGACGGCGGCGACAACAATTCGATTAGTTCCACGAGTCCTGCCGCTCCTTGAATAGCTTCAGGGTTAAACAAGTCCCGGCATGCTCGGCCATGCTGTTGCCTGCTTCCGAACGCACATTTTTTCTAGACGTGACCAGTGCATGTAGGCTCACCGCTTGTGCTATGCTTGCGATTGTGTGTACCGCGAATCTTCATTGCCCCGGAACGTGGAGTGTCATGCCAAGATATGCCTAATAAGTGTTGCGTGCCCAATTGCCGGAGCAATTACAAATCGGGGCAGAAAAATCATGTCTTCAAGTTTCCGCAAGATGAAGAAGCCCAGAGTGCCTGGATTAGGGCGATACCACGTGCAGACTTCATTGTATCACCGCACTCCAGGGTAAGATGTTCAGAACTTCTTTAAGTAGTTACTTTTCAAAAATACGGGGTATGCCGTGTACGCTACATTGAAAAAGCTCAACTGTTCGAAATGCAGGGACGCACTGACAGAAAACAGGTACGACCTCTTGGACGGTACGACCTCGTGAAACAAGTTGGCAGGGGAGGACTTCTCTATCCAGCTATACTTGCCGTCAGCGCTGTCGCACACAACTACGTGGTTGATAAGCAACTATCAGCGAAAGAGGAATTTATTAATCTGCCGAACCAACGTCGTTTGGTCACTGACCTCACGCTTGAACTGCTTGTCAGTGATGATTCCTCAGAGTTCGACGCCTGCGACGATGGACACAAATGCGAATTTGTGTTGAGGCACCTTTTGTGGTGTAGCACGAATATTTTACTGAAGAACTACTGCTGCAAGATGAATGACAAAATATTGGATGCCAACGCTAAGGCAACGAAGAAAAAAGCTGAAGAAGAGAAGAAGTATTTTAATGACTGGAAAATGTAGAGAGGTCGGCCGGATAATGGAGCATCTGGCCTGCTACTCTATAGGTAAGGGAAGGGGAAGAAAAAGGTTCACAATGGGGGATGATAATGGGAGGAACGAGGTAAAGGACACACTACACAACTGGTATCACAGGCGTGAGTCCAGGCCCGTGTCACCTAGGAAACGTGAAAGAGCACGGCAGCTGTTTCCTTGTAAATAGCTGCAAGAATGTTTTATATCCCATATCTAAACTTTTTTGAATTGTTGTAAATTAGTGCACTGCGGTAATTAGTGCGTCGAAAGCGAAATTATTCGTTTAAGCATAATCTAGATTGAAATAAGTACATGTGTCCCCAATAAAATTGTTCATACGCAATTGTGAAGCTAATGGAGTGCGTTACGTTCATCGTTGCCGCGCCATAAAAAACATAAGTACAAAAATAAGGAAGGAAATGTTTTTATGGATTCAATTTATTCGAAGTAATATGGATGAAGTATGGGGTATAATAATAATAATAATAATAATAATAATAATAATAATAATAATAATAATAATAATGCACAAACAACGTACATTACTAAGACGACAAAGCGCGACGCTATAAAAAGCTGCTGGCATCAATACCTGCACAAGCTTTACAAAGCTGCTTTGTATCTTGGCGTCTAAATAAATGCTTTGTAAGGTGTCTGCTGCTCATTCCGCACTTTCGACTGAAGAAAAAGTGTGGAGTGGTCAATGGAAGTATACTGCTGCTAGGTGAACCAAGCCGCCATCCCTTCTTTCAACCTGTATTCCCAAGAGCGCCGTCGGCCTCTTCTCTGTGACGTCACTCGCCGAGCACTCAGGCCTTCTTGCCTAGGGGGTGGATTGATGGATGGATGGAAGGTAGGAGCGTCCCCTTTGAAACGGGGTGATGGCAGTTGCCCCCATGCTCAGCTTTTTATTTTTGTTTAACTGTGTTTTAAGTTATTAAAATTCGCCATTTTCTTTAAATACGTCTTCCTACACTTTTAACCTTATGTCACCTCTCTGCTTTTGAGCCACCAATCCTCCCATCACTTTTTGCTAATTTCCACCGCATATTTATTTACATGACTATTGCTATCTCTGAACCCTAGATCCTCAGGCAGCGCGACTGTGCCCGCATCGACATCGGAATGGATACCATCACATTTTCGTATGAGGTATTCTATTGTTTCTACAGTTTTACCACACACAGTACATGCGTCTTCTTCTTCGTTATTTTCTTTTTTTGTAGCTCCGCGTTCTAAGACAACCTGACCTAGCTTCAAAGAGTAGGGCACTGACTCTTGAGCTATCATAAAACGCTTCCTTCCTGATCTGCTGTTTCCAGTATCGATATAGTTTAAAGCTTCTTTTCCATTGAATTTATCCAATTATTACCTTCCGCGTTTTTAACCTGTCGTTTAATGCTCTGTCTTTCTCCGTCCTCGTGTCTGGCATACTTACTGGTTAGCTTCCTAGTTCTTTTCCGCCATTGTGAGTCAACGCTCTTTCTGTATAGGTATTTAAATACCTTAGCTGCCCACCTGTTATCGTCCAATTTCCTCAGGCGTTTTTCGTGTAGGATTTTACTCTGAGCTTCCCGTGCTTCGAACGATGCCCAGCCCATATGCCCCTGTACTGCTTCGTTTGTGGTTTCCCGTGGGCACCTGCTAATCTTCCAACAGCTCTCTGATTTACTTCTAGTCTCGACTGAACTTCTACCCTTAAGCACAGGACCGCATTCCCGAAAGTAAGCCCCGGCACCATTACTCCCTTCCAAATACATCTCAGTACCTCATGCCTATTGTACCCCCACAATGCCCTATGTTTCCTTATCCCGGCATCTCTTCGCCCTTTTGCTATGAGAGACTGTTCGTGCTTTTCCGTGCGCATCTGCCTTTTGTTTATCCATACTCCGAGATATTTGTATTCGCCCACTCGGGGTATTTCATGGCCTTGTATTGTAAGCTCCTGATCAGTTGTATCGTTGAAAAACATCCCACCGCACTTAGCTGCACTAAAACTGAAACCTAAACTGTCTCCTTCTTCTCCACAGTAATTAAGAGTTTTCAAATCCTCCTGGCTATCTGCTAACAGTACAATAGCATCCGCATACATTAAACCCGGTAGTGGTTGCTCAACAACCTTTTCGCCTAATCTGTACGACAGATTATACCCTAGATTGCTTCGTTGTAACCTTCTTTCCATGCTTATCATATAAAGCATGAACAGCAGCGGTAATAGCGGACAACCTTGCCTTAATCCTTTGTGTGCCTCGACAGTTCTCGGGCTCTTAATTCCTTCCCATGTTATTTCAAAATTATTTTCTCGATATATTTCCTGTAGGAAATCAATTACCTCATGACCGATACATTCATCTTTTAATATGTTCCACAGGAGTTCCCTGTTCACGTTGTCGTTTGCACCGCTTATGTCCAGGAAGGCTAAATACAAGTCTACTTTCCGCCTTAGCTTTTTATATGCACTGGGTAAGCACGAACAGGCTATCATCTAAGCGCCTACCACTTCTGAACCCGTTTTGAAGTTCTCCGAGTATTCTATTACTTTCTACCCATGACTACATTTTTAATTTCACCACCTGCATCGCCAGCGTATATATAACTAATGCTATCGTAATTAGTCGTAAGGATTTTATGTTCGTCTTATGGTCTTTCCCTTTATAAATCAAATTCATTATACTCTCTTTCCAGCTGTGCGGAATGTGCTTATTTGTTATGACTGCCTTCAATGCTTTTATCAGCGTTTCCTTGTTTCTGGGGCCAAGTTCATTAGTTAACTTGATTGGAATTTCGTCTATTCCTGCGGACGTGCATTTTCGAACATTTGCTTCCACCTTTTTCCAGTTAAGATTCGTCAGTTCTAAGCTGTTTTCTATTGTGCCATCCTGTGTTCCCTCATTTGGGGCGATTACCCTATCGTCTTTCCTAAGTGACTCAGCTATAACTGAACCAATGTAGTTCACAGCCTCATCTCCTCTAACCATTTTCCCTCGGCATCGTGAATCTGTTCCTGCTTTCTGTGATTCGATTTACCGAGAACGCTTATATGGTTCCAGAATTTTCTTGACCCCCCTTTAGTTGCATCGCGAACTTCAGCCAGCCAATAATAAGAGGACTGCTTTATTTCAGCCTGGACGAGGACCTGCACTTGTTTCTTTTGTCGATAAGATTCCCATTCTTGGCCTATTTCCTCTTCAGATAACTGCGCCCTCTTTGCTTCTCTGTGTTCCCGTTATGCCAGCCATCGTTGTTCGATGGCCTCCCTAATTTCCTTATTCCACTAATTTCGTGGCTTCCTCTTTCCTCTCCAGCGGTTTACTCCTTTTACTTATTTTATTTTTGTACAAATGAGTAGTTCTAGCTGATTATAATCCCACTTTTCCATGGAATGTTTCTCTATTGCTGCCTCTATGCCAGCCGCTATTTGCTCTATTTGTTCGTCATTTAACTTTGCGTACTCTTTTTGACTTCCCTGCATTTCTCTTTTGAGCAGGGCTCCCAGCTGTAGACTAATACGCTTATGATTACTTCCGAGGCTGTACTTCCCCTCTTCGTCTATTTCCATTATTGCGTACTTGCTATACATCCCCTGCGACATTAAACAGTAGTCAATGGTAGTTTGCCTGTTACGGGGTCCCCACGTGATTTGTCCCTCACACTTAGTTTCTCTATTTACTATAACTAGGTTGTGTCGCTCACAGAAGTCTAGCATCAACTTCCCGTTACAATCTGTGCATCCATCCAGATCCTCGATGTGGCCATTTATGTCACCCAGCATGATAATATCCGCACCTTCTCCAAACTGCTTTATATCATCATGGAGACTCTTCACTAGATCATTGTTCTCTTGCCTGCATTTGTCCCCTGTCCCTCAATAAACTACTCCTAGCCATGTCTTTTTACCGGCAATTGTACCTGATACCAAGACATGTTCTTTGCAAGTTAACTTGCAAAGAACATCACTGGGTGTTGGGTGAGCTCACGCACGCGGAGGGCCTGAGCAAGCCAAGGGCGTTCAGATAGGCCAGGCGCCCTTAAGAAAGACACAAGTGCCTTCATAGCTTTGTGGGTCGACGAGCGATAGGGACGGTCTTCAAGTAGCACCTGCACGGACAACGGCCGATCGTCCAGTCGTCGCAATAGGATAGATAATGTTGCTCTTTCCGACTGAAATCGATGACAGTGGCACAATAAACGTACGATATTCTCGTCGCCGCCGCAGACGTCGCACGCAGCACTGTCGGTCATTCCAATCAAAGTAGTGTACGTATTCGTGAAAGCCACTCCCAACCACAACCAATATAGAAGCGATGCGTCACGTCGGTGCCGCTCGGGTGGAGGTCGGAGCTGGAGCGAAGGGTCCAGTTCGTGCAACCTGGTGCGCCTTATAGTTTGAGGGTTTCACTCTGTTAAAGAGAGCTGGCGTGCCAGGTGACGAAGCTAGCTTGCAGCGTGTCCTGGAAAGAGGAATGGGTACGCTGTGTTGTTCTTGGCGTGCCTCTAGGGCAGCTTTGCTTCACCATTTCCACTGGTCCCGCAACGGCCAAGTATCCACTGGAAAATAATTTCGGGGCCTTTCTGTTTGACGTCGTGATGAAGTTTGACAATATTGTACGTTAGCTGTGCGTGAGCTCCACGTCGGAGAACTGATTGCATGCTGTGTAAAGCCGGTTTCGAGTCGGAAAACAGGGTCCATGTACCAGGACTGCTTCAATAAATTGAAGCACACTGCGCATAGGCGCGAGTTCTGCGACCGTAGACGTCATGACCTGTGACGTCTTTAACCTCAATGTTATTCCTCTCGTCCGTATAAACACAGCACCGCCAGAACTGGTCGATGTAGTCGATACGTCAGTATAGATGTGTATATGGTTACTATATCTCTCGTGCAACAGGAGTAAGCTCAATTTCTTTAGTGCGGACGGTGGTAGATCTGACTTTTTATGATGTCCTGGAATTATGAGGTGTGATTCAGGATGGCACAAACACCCTGGAGGCGACACCAGCCTGGCCACACGTGTGTGCCCTGATATAAGTGAGGCACGATATGCGCTGAGAGTTGTGCTAAATTACGTGCCGGGACTTGCCATGGTCAGTGCGGCGGTGTGGTGGCAAGGGGTCCGGGCAATGTGCCTGACATGTGCACGCATTGTCTCGACTGCGAGGTGCGTCGCAATTGAATTATCTTGAGCAATCGCAATGGTTTCAGCCGTTGACGTAATTCGTGGTAATCCAAGGCATATCCTCAGAGCTTCGGCTTCAATGATCTGAATCGCAAGCAAATTGGTTTTGCAGGTGTGATATAACAGGTAGGCTCTACCGGAGGAACCCAACAAACAGCTGTAACATGTATTGTGAAAACACACTCCAGTTCTTTCCTGCAAAGAACCTGAACAGACGACAAATAGCAATCAGTCGCTTTTTCACGTGGTTCACGTGAGGAGTCCTGGACAAGTCTCTGTCAATCATGAACCCATGAACGTAGCTATAGCTACGAACCCAGAGATATATCTTGCCGCCAAGTGCTATTGCATCTAACGCTTTAAGGATGGCTTCAACGGTAACGTTATCGTAACTTCCTTTAATGACTAGAAACAAGGCAGAAGACAAGCGTTTACAGGCCTTCTGGAATTCGACGTACGTTACCAAGTCGACAACGTTGTCTACAAATGAACAGCCGCGCCTGAACCCTGTCAGCGTGTTTGGATAAATTTCACAGTGCTCTAGGTACCACTCTGGATGGGTTAGAACCATCCTTTCCATTACTTTTCCTACACAACTAGCAAGGGCGATCGGACGGTATGACATAATGTTCAAAGGTGACTTGCCAGATTTGAGAAGCGGAATCAGACGACTTGGCTTCAATTCCTGGGGAATCCGTGCCAGTCTGCCACGAGTTGTTGCGCAGGAGCAGGCGTGCTTTTCGAGCTCGTTAACCAAGGTTGCACAGAGCGCCATATGTAATTCCATCTGGTCCTGGCGCTGAGGAATGCCTGCATAAAGCAGGTGCAGCCTCTAGTTCCTCCATAGAAAAAGGGCACTCCATGCGGGTATCACGTTAGAATGGTGAATGGTCGTGAGCGTGCATTCCCGTGGAACTTGCTTCACCGGCAATTCTCCTATAGAAGGATTATGCGCCTTCACTCTCTTTGCATTGTAGGTAAAGAGCCAAGAAATTAAATGGGTGGCGCTGTCCAGGGGTTGCACGGAGGCCACGACCGGTTCTCCTTATAAGGGACAGAGGCTTTCGGGGATGCAGAGACTCGCAGAAAGGCATCCATCGTTGTGAAACCAGCTTGTTACGACGCTGTATTTTCTGTGTGCGTCTAGCCAATTTCAAATCATAAATGGACTTTGTGCGCCTATATCTTCGTTCCGCGCGCCGCCGAATTGCCCGAAGTTCCTCTAACCCGATCCTGGTGTTAACAGCACCAAACCTAGACGAGACACGAGACGGGAAAACGACACCGTAAGCGCTTGTGGTGTTGTCTTCTCGTCTCCTGTCGCGTCTACGTTTGGTGCGGTTAACACCAGGATGGAAAACGAACAAGCCCAAGCTGTTATGCTAACTCGATGTCGAATTCGGTACGTGCGGAGCTATTCAAAACCGAATGTGTGGCACCCTGTAACGCAATTTTCATTGCATCCCCTAGGCTGGATCCATCGCGACAGCACTCTTTGAAGATTTATTTAACTGTAGGCCAATCGATGCATTTGGCGGCTCCGGAGAACTTGGAAAGAAAGGCTTTATGGATCAGAATGAAAAGAGCTCTGTAAGTGTCATAGCAGTGGGGCCTGCGCAGTGGGGAAGCGGCGGCATTTTCTAATAGGGTGGGGAGATCAGTGTCACTCACATGCTATTTAATGTTCGCTTGGGTTCAGGGCTGCCCACAGCTCAAATACTGCACGCCGCGGTAGCACCTGCGACGATTTTTGTGAAGTCGTTGTTGGGCATTATTCGACTGTCGGGCTTTGATTTTGCAAATGCAATCTTGCCTCTAAAATCGCTAATTGAAACCTCCTTAAAATTTATTTTGTTGCTTGACAGCCATATTTTCCACCATGCCACACCTGTATTGGCTACCGAGCGTGTCTGACAGCAGATGTACGAGTGCACTTATCACAAATTATCAGCGCAGCACCCTGTGTTACTTGGTGCAGAAAAAAAGCAACCTGTATACCTGCTATATTCGTGATCTCTGGGAACGAAAGCGAAAAGGGAGGGGGTGGGGCGACATGCGTGGTATCCAAGGCGGCTGTGCTCGTGCTGAAATATAACCCCTCCACCTCCGGCCTTGCCTGGAATTTTTCGATATCCGGGCCTTCCCGACTACACCTGGGGGGGGTGGGGGGAGGACAGAGGACCTATGGGTCTCGGGTGCCAGACGACCTATAGCTACGCCACTGGTACTCATTTAAAAAATCGAGAATCTCGATTTCCTTTATTTTCCTCAATTACCTGTTGCATAGAGAGTCTCGACTTTGGCACTCCAGTTCATGCGATAAGACAGTACACAAGTTGCCTGCTCCTAGTGTACGTACATGACACCTACACTTGGGTGTTCCACATTCACCGCCATAGCGGTGAATGGTGCCGTCTAGCTATGCTGGCTAGAGTCTAGCTCTCCGAGGGCTACATCTAGCACACATACACTACACCAGAGTATAGCGAACTAGAAGCCTTCTAGTTCACTGTAACCAGAGTACAGCCACCATGGCAGCCCGTATTACGTACATAACGCAAATGGGCTTGGCTCCCACCTGCGAAATGTTGCCCATTTGTCTCGTCCCTTATCACTTATACTGATTCTTTCTACATTTAAATTAATAAGTTGCAGCACCTTGTACTTTCAGTCTTCATTTTCATGTGGTTGTAAATAAAAAAGAAGAGCCCCTCGTTGCCATTTTCCTCACTCATACCAAGATTTTTTATTTTTACCTTACGAGCTCCACGCAAAGCTTTTATTTTACTTTAATTAGAAGTGTGAAATGTTCAGTATTCAACTTGATAGACTACGGTCGTCTTTCTCAAATATCTCTAGTCAATTAGTTTAAGAAATGTTGTTCTTCGAACACCTCTAAAGAAGAAATAAAAAAAGACCAAAACGATCGGATGATGATGCTCAAAAGTCAACAGATAGCTTCGCAGTCCATTTGCAAAAATACTGCTGTTGGCGTCAGTGGGGAATGGTTTGCTGCATCAGTTAATGGTATGAGGTGCGTGGGTACCATGAGATTACGCTGCCCCTAGACTCTGCCTGCATTACAAACCGCATTGGAACCATAGCTAGACACACACATCATGCACTAGTACCAAGATGGCCAAGTCACCATTTCTGGATAAGTTCTCCATGATCAGGCCAGATTTAGTTTGCCAGACAGCTGTTCAAGCATTTTAAGGAAAAGGGGCAAATAAAGCTGTGATTTAAATATTATGCAGATCCAACACAGTGTGTAAATGTTACGTGAAGCATCTTGCAAAAAGGTGGCTATCTAGCCTAGTTTCAATTTGCAGTGTGCTACAAGATAACATGCATCTGTGTGAGGCAAGTGATTGTGTGGCACAACGATGGCATGATAATGACCATCGAATGACAGTAAAGGCAGCATGACAACTACGCCCACAGCATGTTAGCCGAGACAAGAACCTACCTCCTACAAAGTGCTTGGCACGAGGCAAATAAAGCTTCACATTCACATGAAACAAGTGCACAAGGATTGCATGACACTTTTATGCTATACCAAGTAATTTAGTTGTCCAGCCAAAATGTCTGCAAGGCAATTGCTTCTGCCGGCCAGTGAACATGCAGAGCTTGGTGCAATTGCTTCATACTGCCACGTCTGCACCAGCCTGCATTGCCTAAAAGCAAAGTGGGACTGCTGAAACAGCTTTTGGAGCAGGCTGAAAGGTACGAATGCTTGTAGCTGGAACTCCTAATACAGAGCAGCCTAATATAACGAAGGATCTGAATCTTGTAGCAAAATTTTTACAATATGTTTTAGGATTAACTCCTGCAGTGCTTTTAAAGATCCCCGAAAGTTATAAAACCCAACTTCACTAGCAATGCTTTTATATTCAATGATTAAGGTCCCGAAATGCCTGAACTCCTGTCGACTATGGTAAAAAAAACGAGCATTCTGAGCCAAAAAAGAACAACCACAACCACTATTTACAAACAGGTATACGCAAGCCAGCTTTAATTATCATACAAGAGCGCCAACAAAATAGTAGCAGCAGCAACAGCACTACTGCCAGCAACAGAAAACTTTGTATGCATATATTACACTATGTACAGCTTTTTGCTTTCTGCTGAAAGTCCATAAATTAGGGGGTGCATGCTGATAGTGACAGAAAAAGATAAAAGGACACTGTCCACTTTCTCCATCCCATTTCCCACACACGTGCAGTCTTTTTCACTATAGTCCTCTATTTTTCCTTCACACCAGTGCCGGGAACAGTTCCGACAGGGGGTCCTCCCAGGGCGGAGAGTCATCAAAAAGGCTGTCCTCCCGGAAGCTGCAGTCGCTCAGTGGAGACACTGCAGACTCGTAGCCGGTCTCTGTGCTGTGTGCCGATGGACTGGCAGCCATCTTGAACATTTGTGGCGACAATGACAAAGCCTCTTGCGGAAGGCCAGATCCCTGCGCGTCACTGCTCTCGTCACAAGCGAAATCCAGATTGAGGGGGACCGAATTGGGGCTTCCAGGAACCGGGGAAGGGCAGTCGTCGATGACAACCACGGTGTCTTCAACCTCAATGACTGACGCGGGGGACACTGGGGCCATCACCGAGACTGGGGTGTGGGAAGGGGCAGCCAACGCTGTCACTGCTACTACAGTTGTTGAGGCATCTTCCATGGCAACATCAGCTGTGCCTGCGCTACTGCCATCTTCCTGTTTGTAGTAGACATGGTCGAAGTGGATCAGTTCTTTGATGGAGTCCAGCTCTTCTGGTGAGGCCCCCACCATACGTGAGGAGGCGCTCCGTTTTCGACCAGGCGATTGCCTGGGCTTTGTTGTTGTTGCTGCCGCCGTTGGAGCAGCAGCAGCAGGAACAGGCAGAGAAGGGATGTCCTCTGTGAGGGGCATGCCTCCTTCAAGCAGGTTCTGGCTGCACTCTTGGAGCAGGGCGAAGAGGTCATCGCACTCGTCATCAGCTGCCAGAAGCCGAATTGCATCATCCAGAGAGCAAGAGCCCGCAGCGGAACCTGGTCCTGCTGCAGAGGTCCACTGATGAGCGATGCATACTCAACGGAACCGCTGCTTGCTCTGGTCTCTGGTGATGAACACGGCTGTGTTGACCACAACAGGTTGGAAGGAAAGAACAAAAGAGCAAAATTAGGCAACACCAAGCAAGTTAAAAGAAACTGCACACATCATAGCCGATGCTGCTGCTATATAAGTTCTTAATGAGTTACTAGCATTGCTTCAATGCAGCTACCACAGTCCCTGCCAATATAAAGAATATATTGTATAACTCTGATAGGAAAGGCAGCTGAAGATTGAACTGCTTCCTCCTGTCCCTAACATAATATAAATTGAGCAAGACACTACACAGAAACTAATCTAAGATTGGGCAGCTTGAAGAGCCACCTCAGAAAATCATGCCAGGCCACATAAACTCAAGGAAGCTCTGATGTGCTGACCACACTATCTTATGACGAAGCAGGACTTTGTCGAAGCTCATTGCCACTTTTAGGAAACGACAATGACAACTCTAGTGTAGGCTTGAAGAGAGACTAAAGAAATATTTTGGCAATTTGGACTGGTAGGTTCTTTCAAATCACTACATGATTTACTTAACAGAAAAAGTTTTACGTACAAGTGAAAACACCAATGACGTGCGTTAGTGTGATGCTGCAAACTTCACAATATTTTCCCATAATTGCATCCCCTTTGTGCAAGTATAGTCCAATGTTTTCCAGCTTAGAGTCTGTTTAGTGAGGCTGAGAACTGCTATAGCAGAAGTGCAACCTACTACTCTAGGTGAGATTAACATGTTTTTAGTTGCCTTTCAAAACAGCACTAAACAGATGTCAACCGAAGTTCACCTTATTCAACCTGTCTGCACCATTCAATTTTATTAGGAAGCCAAAGGGCTCCCTGTTACGGCATAATTTCAATGAACAGAAAAAACACGCTCTAAGTCAACTGGATTTTGCATCTTGGCAATTCCGTAAGAAACAGTAACTGTTACCGACTCCCCTAAAAATAAATAGACTTTTAAGCAGTGGCATCAGTTCATTCCATCCCTATGTGCCATAGCAGGCAATGACTACAAAGATACAACCTGTAGTATCTTGTACCATCTACCCATCACAATACTGAATGTGAGCAAGCTAACACAGTGCACATAATACAGACATCATGCATCTGCATCTTTTGTGCATTCAATCGGTGCACAGAAGCATGCCATTGAATGCCACTGCATTAGCAGGTGTACTGTAATGACAGGCAGCAAAAGTGCATCTACCTGCTGTGAGAAAGCCATGTCCCTTGCGCAGCTCTAGCAATGTAGCTAAAAAGCATACACGACAATGCCACAGCATACAGACAACCATACCATGTCTAAGAGATCACGCTCCAACAATGCTACAGTACCAGGCCTATCTGTCTACTCACCTCGACTTTGATAACTGGTGGAGCTTCAGATGAAGTGGTGGTGGTGGGTGTGGAAATGGCTGCAGGAAGTTGGTTGGCAGGCTTTGCCTCGAGCCTTTCAACAAGTCGCTTGTTCTCCCTCTGGCATTCTTCCAGCCTTTGACGCAGGAGGCGGTTCTCCTCCATCAGGGCTATCCTCTGATGTAGAAAAAAAAAAAAAAAAGAAAAACGACATCAGTTTCTACAAGGGTATTCACTACCAAATATGAACTGGCACCCTCTATATCAAGTGGTGCAATAAGTGTTAATTTCACTATGACCTTTGTAAAGCTTAATGCAGTGAGAATTTGGTGCATTATGTAGCTGTACACGGATTCTAAATATAGGCCTATTACAACAGCATACTGAAAAGTGGCACGTGAAATACAAAGTGGTGCTGCTATTTGCTGTCCATGGGAAGAAACCCATTCCAAGTGAACTGAAGGATTGGTTGCTCAACATTTACGAACCGCGCAATCAGACAGTAACCCAGCTGCACAAACTTCGACATGTAGATTAACTGGAAAACCGTTGTAGTGCTGCAGCACAACCAAATGCACACATCTTAACCCTCGGCCTGCTCACCTTCACTAAGCTTAACGTAATTCACACGGGGTCATATGAGCACTCACAATCCCTAAAACGTGACAGTAAGTGCAAAGCAAATCTACTGATGTGGAATGTACGCTGAAAAGAAGAAAAAAAAATTCACTTACGTCTGCCTGCAGTTGCGTGACCTGGTCCTCGAGTTCATCCATCCTTGCTTTTTTTCTGTCGCGGGCACTCTGCGCTGCCACACGGTTCTTCAGTTTCCTGGGAGCGGCCAAATTTGCATCGTTGAGCATTCAAGCATCCCTTCTGATATCCACCATAACAAAAAAGGAAACCAGAAGTCAGGGTGAAATTTCACGTGTACCTAATGTCCAAAATGCTGTTACGAACAGACTAGCCAAAAGAGTGTGTTCACACTGCTGCGCGGTGTTTAAGATACGCGATTAGCTGCGTTAAATAATTATGACATTAAGTGATGGCACCGAATGCAACATCTCGCAACGCTTTTCGAACCGCACACACCGGATACTCGTAATCTAAAAAAGAAAAAAAAAAACAATGTGGGACTTTAAGTGGCAACACCATGATCTGATTATGCGGCACGCCTGGGGTTCTTTAACGTGCACCGAAATCTAAGCACAAGGGTGTTTTCGCCCCCATCGAAATGCGGCCGCCGTGGCCGAGATTCGATCCCGCGACGTCGTGCTTACAAGCCCAACACCATACCCATTAAGGAACTACGGCGGGCTACTCGTAATCTCGGATGTCTGCGGTGTTAAACCATCAATATACAAGTGAACTACTGATGGCAAGCTACTATGAAAAATTCCCTGGGAGTCAGCTGTGTTGATTTTATTCAAGCGATGAACTTGATGCAACGATGTCCATTTAAGCGTGCCGCGTAGCTAAGCTTGCAGCGCGCTATCTTATTACGAAGGTCAAAGACCCGAGGCACAGCGGTTTCGCAATCTCGCGAATGTCAAGTAGCCCGCAACTACAGTGAACTAGAATACTTCTAGTGCACTATACCCGCAACCAACCCTCAAGCCGTGGCGTGAGGGACAAATCACGCAGCCTTTCGCGGAACACAATCCGTCTTTAAAGCGCAGACACACTGGCTGATGCAACAGCCGCCGGCGCTGTCGCCATGGTTACGGTGGTCACACAACAAACGCCGCTTGACGTCACAGATCAAGCCACGACCCCTGCCTACGCGGCTCTCTCCATATCCCGTCGACGTGGCGACTCCGAGGTCGGCGCCGACACAGCAAGCGATTAGTAGGCGGTTTAACGCATACTCAGTTCGCGGCGCGGGCTTGTGGATACGACGCAGAAATCCGCAAGTAGAACAGGGACAGCATATTACACCGATCAAAATACATCGATCGAGGAAACATAGGCGAACAGGTTCGCGAAAGTGAGATTGAAGGGGCACACTAGACGGCTGATGGAAGCGAATGGAATGCCGGTAGCACGATTGTTACATACGCCGTTCGGGAAAAGAAGAGCTTACCCTCAAACGAAACGGAAGCAAACATGTTTGTCGTAATGGGGCGGAACATTCCCGGCGCGGTCGCAAGCGATCACCATTCCCACAGCAACGAAAGATCGCCACTCACCTTCTCATGATCTTTTCCTCCCGCGTCAAGTGGTCGAGCCGCTGCCTTTTCCTCACGGGCGCAGCGGTGACGACGGGCTCCGCGACTTCCATCTCGGACTTGACGTGCCAATCTCGAGGTGCGATGATTGTGGTAGCTGCTTTCTCCAAAGAACGGTCGCGAACTGCCGTGATCACGATTCTCTTGGGAACACCCATGTTGATGCGGGGTACGAGGTTGTGGGACGCAAGCACGTCGAACACGTCAGAGAGGCATCACTTCGAGTAGGTACGACACAGAGCCGATCGCTGCATAGCCGAAACTACGCCAAAAGTCGTGAACGCCCTACGACACCATTCCGCAGCGTCGACGAGAACCGGACTGCCAGCAAAGCGGCGAAGGGATCGTGGCGTTGCCGGATTGGACGGGCCGCGACTTCTAGCACGCCCTCCGATTGGCTCGCTAGCGAGTGATGTCATGAAGCTGCGGAAAGTCGCGGCTTGTTTTTGTTTTTTCCGCGCTTCAGAGATCGGCGAGTGCCGCGCAGTTACTGAATTCTGCTGATGCAAGTTGACTGCGACCGTTGCTTCAAGTCGCACCGCATGCCATCGACACAACATTCTGCATCCATGAATACGTGTTTGCGTCCTTGATAGCAGTAACACTTAGGCAGGCAGACAACAAAACATCAACAAACAACCTTTATTTTCATTTACGTGTCAGGTCACGGCTGACGCAACAACAGCTGTTGCAGAGAGGGGAGAAAGTTCACAGCCACGCGAAGCGCAGCTGACGAAATTCTGTGAAATATTGGTTCCGTATGCACAGATCGAGGCGATGTTTACTGAAACTTAAACGTAGTCCAGTTCTTCCGGGATGCCGAACTGCTTGTTGAGCACCGTCTCCTCGATGAAAAACTTGTTCTTTACCCAGGACTTGATTGAAAAGATGTTATCTGCAAATATACAATGAAATGCTTATGAGTACCTGACATGCATATCACACTTGGAAACCCGCCCCAGAGGAGGCGTGCGAACACGACGATCTCATCTCACTCTGCCGGGTTATAACTTTGTCGGCTTTAAATTGCGATTACGCTTGTAACTGGTTCAGCTCTATGTGACCTTCAAGTATTTACATCTCCCGTTTTCATACCTTTCTTCTAAGAGCTCACAAAAATGCGCTAAAAGCTCGCACGTGCATATGTCGCATCGAGGCGAGATAGCGGAATTCCTTGTGCCGCGGGAAATATGTCGTCTTACGGAAATTGTTTATTCAGCCTACGAGCGGCACAGTTTCCGGCGCGCTTGAGCTATCCACGCATCTTGCAGGGCACTGGACGACTATTATGGGAGCAGAATCGCGCGTGCGTACGTCATATCGCGGAGAGATGGCCAAGTTCCTCGTCTCGGGGGATGTATCGGCATTACGGAAGTAGTTTTGTCTCGGCCCACGGTGTCTCAGCCTCCTAGGGGAGAAGCTTCCGACGCGCGTCAGCCATAACTCGGCAATCCACACGATTTCAAAACGGAATGAGCTGACGTGTTTTTAGCCTCTATGCATCCTCGTATTTTTCCGCCGTACAATAATTACTGAGCATTAATTACAGCTGTAGCTAGTCAATCGAATGCAAAAATCAACCTTCCACCGTAGCAATGGGCATTGTGAAACATTCAAACAACAGTTAATAAGCTAACTTCTGTGTAATTTGAAACACAACATAACAATGTATCAGTCAAAGCACTAGGCATTCACTGCTGCCCTATGGAACAAAGTGCACGAAGGTTAGCTGAAATTGATTTATGTGTTTCCGAATGATTTCAAAACCTACTGACTCGGACTGCAGCGTAGATTGGTAGAATAAGTGGATACTCACTCACCAATATTTTTACAGGCTATTTACTCAATCGCACTTACGTGTACTCATGCTTACTGCTACTTGTGCCCACTTGTACTCTCCAACACTCACTAGCGGTCCTGTTCATATAATGGTTCAAAAATAGTTCACACTTACAAGCACCCACTCATGGTCATAGTCACGTTCACTCAAACTTGCAGGCACTTACACCCATTCATTCACAGTCACGTCCATTCAGACCCTTAAATACTCACTAACGCACTATCTCACACCTGTGTTTAGAGCGAGTTTTTGACGGTGAACTTGTGAGTGAGAACAGCAAATGGACCACAGAAACTGCAGGTCACAAAAGAAAATACTGGCAATTAGCCCCTGTAATTATGAACCGAGGGGGGGAGGGTATTTTGTTGTGTGTTGACCTAGTGGACTGTCAATTTCCACCAATGTTGATTGGCTGAAGTAGTACAAGCAAGAAGGAAACTGGCTGGAAATGTTTGCCTCGTTCTGGCTTGCACCCCAGCCAATCAGCACTTCAGCAGCAGCCAAAATGGACAGCTCACTAGGTGGACACTTACAGAATATGGCCCCAGGCCTCGTCTCAAAGCTCTTTCTTGGCTCCACAGTGATTACTCTTCGGACAATGCTCCTCGAAGACCATCCCCTCATACCAGGCGCAGTTAATGTCTCTTTGCAGTGACTTTTAAGGTGTGGATTACAGAGCAAATGGGAGTAGCCGGTATTCTAGCAGAGGTGAAGAGAAAGAAAGGAGTTGTGCAGGCCATGTAATGCATAGAGCAGATAACTGCATGTCTACTAGTGTTTCAGAATGGGTGCCATGGGAAGTGAAATGTCGTCACAGATGGCAAGAACCAGGTTGTGTGATGAAATTAGCAAACCTGCTGGCATCAGCTCAAGCCACTAACGCAAGACAAGGGTAACTTGAGATTCGCCAGGGGAGGCCTTCGTGTTGCAATGGACATAAATTAGTCTGATGATGATGTGAAATCGAACATTCTACATAATGGGAGTAGGTACCATTTTTGCACGGTGGTAGTGCCAATCTCATCTTAAAGCTTACATAATTTTTCGCGCTCATAAAGCCTCTGCTCTTGCTAGATGTGCGGCTTTAGGTAATGTGGAACGTGTCACTTTACCTCGCACCATATATTTGAACCAACTAGAAAGTCTACTCCTAACCTAACCTTTTTCATCCGTATACCTGCCACCTTGTTAACATAAAAAATCCGTACAAAATCTGCATTTATGACTAGGGGAAAGGGCATGTAAAATTTAACTTGGGCATACACCTCTTGTGGGATACATAGTATGTACATATTTTATTAACAATGTTTACCTTTCAATGCAGCGTAGAAGCAGCAGTGAACTAGGAACTGCAGAGGTTGACAAGCAAGTCATCGTTTTTGATCACAGTGACTTCTTTGGCGACTTTGCTGCTGCCGATTTCGCCTGCTTCGGAAATTCGAATCAATATACTTGCTCGAAGCAAGTATGCCCCTGGTATACGGTATCTTGTGCTGCTACAAAAAGGGTAACACAGGTTCTATCGCAATCACTTCTATGCATCTTTTTCCTATTATGTGCAGCCCCATCCCTCAACATTTTAGCAAGCATAATCTATTTTTCGTAAAACATGACAACATTCGTCAAATCATAAAACAAGCCCGAATTCGTATAATATTTTGCAAAAGAAGTTCAGGAGAGTTGGCAGGTGTACATCCACCAAATCTGAGCACATGAGTACTTGCATGTTCCACCCTCACTGAAATACAGGTGCCACTGCTGGAAACCAAATGCGCCAATTTGTATAATCAACCACACAATGCCAAAGCCACTGTTCCAAAAAAAGGTGACTGACCTGTCCATCGGTTGGTTGCCTCCTTGGCTACGACTGTCTGCTTCTTGACCTCCTCCAGAACCTCGGGGTCGCAGTCTTTGTGCTTCTCCAGCTCAGCTGAAACCTCATCACGGCTCCGCTCCAAGTCGCTCAGTTTGGAAATTAGCTCCTCTCGCTCAGACTGCATTGATATTCCATGTGTCACTCGCTAGACCAAAGAGACAGCCTGATGATGTGAACTAAGAGTAGGGCCGGTATAATGTAAGGATCGCATTCACTCAATCACCACTCATTCATCACTCTCAACCTCCCAATCCTAACTTAACCTAAGTGGAGCATGATCAGACCGCTGACGAAGCACAAAAGGAAAAATGAAACAGAATGGTTGCACTTTTTTAGGGGGGGGGGGGGCAAGGTAGTAGTGGCTAGACTGCAATTGCGATGAAGTTATTCTCGCGACAGCTTGTGGTCATAAGTTTAGGTGCCTGTCCTAGATATCTTGAGGTACTATTTAGAGGTCGTATTCTAGGTCAACGGCTTTTGAGGATATCACTTTTAGTGAACACTAATTGGCTAAGCCTGAATGGCTGTCAGTCGGTGAGACATCATGCCGAATGCCATGTCACATGAAAGTACCTCCACAGAAGTGAGCAACCTAGAGCGCAGCCCCTGTGCAGATGTTTTCTAAAGAATACGCCCATTATTCAGACCTGCCATAGACCAATTTGATTCACAGACCCTTAACACGTAAACAATCTGAGCACACTTCAGATGGACATATTTTGTTTGTTCATTCAACATTTTAAGTGGTCGCTAGTAGCTGGATACTGAAAGCACGCACTTCAATTTGATTTGCCTGCGCTGCACCTAGTGGTTGGACATCCAATTATAGCCACATGGTGTATTGTACAAGATTTATTAGTTTTTAATTAATCCACCTATATGTATTAACATCTAACAATGCAGTACACATGCATATGAGTTAATTATATTTAACAATGAGATTTAAAGGAAATAGGCAAGTGTCATTCTTGCATGCATGCTGCCACCAAGTCAGCCAGTATCTCAACTAGGTCTGCAATACATCTAATCAGTATTATGAAGTGTTGTGAAATAAGGAAGCGGAAGTGAAAACAACATAAGAACCTAAGGCAATAAAAATTAAATACATTGGTGATCTTCTTTCATTTCTCCTTAAGAGCTCCCTTGATGCATGAGAAACCTCACATAACAAAGACTGCATCAATAACTTAATTAATTTAATTGTAGGGTTTTACATGCCAAAACCACTTTCTGATTATGAGGCACACCGTAGTGGAGGAAATTTCAACCATCTGGGGTCCTTTAACGTGCACCTAAATCTAAGTACACGGGTGTTTTCGCATTTCGCCCCCATCGAAATGGAGCTGCGGTGGCCGGGTTTCGATCCCGTGACCTTGCGCTCAGCAGCCCAACACCATAGCCACTGAGCAACCACGGCAGGTGATCAATAACTGTTAAAGGGACACTAAAGAGGAACGCTAAATCAGGTTAAACTGGTAAAGTATAGTAACAGCTTCATTTGCATTTGATAATTATTTTAAAAAATGAAGGCCAAACTTCCCCTTTCTTCAATTTAAGAATAAACCATAGCTCTAGCACATCAGTTTGATGATGGTGGAAAAGACACAAGACCATGTGAAGAAACGACGGGACAGCAAAGAGCATCTTTCCGATCCAGTTTAGTTTTTTTGCATGGTTTCATGTCTTTTCCCCTGCAATATGCAAGGACAAACCAGCCCAGCAACCAGCAGTGATCAGTCTGATGTCACGGAATTCGAAATATCTTCTCATAAATTTTAAGCCATTTCTTTGCCAAAAGGTTTTTGCACCATGCTGCGTAGTCTTTACGCCCGTTAGAATGCACTGTAGTTCAGGTACCTTTTTTACCAGAAAGCAATTAGCTAGGTCTGAGTAGACTGTCAAAAACCAATGATGGCCTGACAAGCTGGTGCGGGAACTTCAAGATGGCATCACCACCATTCTCTCACGTTTATGTATTTCCAGGGTTACCAGACCTCCTCCTGGAGAAAGAGTGGCTGCTTTACCATTGCAGAAGTGCAATTCATTATTACAGCTTAACTCTACGCTTCTCTCTAGTGCCCCTTTAACTACCAGCGGCTATTATCTCATTAACAGCATAGGAAGTCACATTGGAAGTTGCCACTCACCGAATCTTCCCTTCCCACTTGAGCCTTCGCCAGCTGATTCTCCACAAACTTGAGCTTCTTCTGTACATCGTCCACTTTTGTCTTCAGCTCATCTAATTTACGTTTTCTCTAGAAAGAAAATGTGCATTTTGCTGCTGTAAGCCACAGTTTATTTACTTGCTTTCACACTCTCCATTGCACAAAGGCTTTTGAGAGAGGAGGCAAAAGAACAGATATGATGATAAAAAAATAAAATCTTGGGGTTTTACATGCCAAAACTTCAACCTTTTTATTAGGCACGCCGCAGTAAGCGACTCCGGATTAATTCTGACCACCTGGGGTTCTTTAACATGCACCTAAATCTAAGTATGGGGTGTTTTTGCATTTTGCCCCCATCGAAATGCAGCCACCATGGCCGGGATTTGATTCCGTGACCTTGTGCTTAGCAGCGCAACACCCAAGCCACTAAGCAACCATGGCAGGTAGATACGATTATCAGTGGCTGTCTTGAATTTCTTGGTGTTATAGATGGCAGTGATGGAGGCAGGGAGGTGGTCCCATCCTACTGAGGTTCTTCATGCACATTAATTTGCTCCAGTCAGGTTGCAAACATCTGAACACCCAAGTGACAGGAGTAACTGTGGCGTGGCCTTATTCAATTTGCTTACCCAATATGCCAGGTCTCGCTTATATCTATAATTAAACAAGTTAGAAAAGGTGAGCCAGAAATTAGGTCTCTACATGAAACATGAATTTCAGAAAAAAGCTCATTGTGACCAAAGTAAATGTGGGAAGTAAATAGCAAGGAAACCTGTGTTACACCTATTTATTTATTTCCAACTAATGCCATTAATGTTGAACTTGTGTAGCCTTAAGTGCAAGCAATGTTATGCAAAGTAGATTACTTTTTCACACCTTCTATCATCCCCCATACAACATGCCATCAAGAGTAGTGCTCTGCTGTAAATACTGGCAATTTCCCCAAGTTTAAGCTTTTTATTTTCATGCTGTGAAAGAGGCCAGACAAATGCATTATTATCAAAAGACTAAAGCCAAGGCTCACCAAAGTGTTGCTTACATAAAGCACTCAGCGAATGAAAATGTCATAAGCATGGAGTTATCACTGGGGAGCCAAATACAGTCAAAATATGTCACAGAGGCTCTCGCATTCATCTTATACTGGAACGCATCACATTGGTGTCCCCAGAGCAAACCGGCAGCCATGCACTCCGAGTATCGCGTTTGAATCGCTGATAACTGTACATCATGCAATCACTATACGAGTACATTCTTATCGAAATGCTTGAAACTGCAAAAATAAAACCCATCATCAAAATGTTGATTACACTATATAATCACTGACAGTTGCTTGATGTACAATAATGCGACCACAGTTACTGTGAGATTGAACTTACTTACATTGGCTTAGGCAGGGCACGTGAGATGTAGACAGATACACTTTAGTAGAATGACTTAAGTATATACCTCACGGTCTCTACAGCACAATGTCACAGTTTAGTCTAGATTAACAAGACTCACCGTACTGACAGCTTTGCTTGGGAACGACCAGAAGTAAACTGATGTGCCGATCTTTTCAGAGTCCACCAGGCCGTCATCCACTAAAGACTGAACAACATCTTTAACTGCCTGCGCTATGACGCCCTTTTCTTTGGGACCAATCTTCTCGAGGTCTTTCAGTTGAAACACATCTTTCTGCAAAACAAAAATGAAAAAACGGAAAATGCAACGGAGAACGCCGGCCCAGAAGCTACGCTTTCCAAGGCTTTAAGCAAAAGCTAAGGTTAGCTGTGAAATTGCAGCTTTGAGAAACGTTATAGCGGGGGGCTTCGTATTAAATTTGACTACCTGGGGTTCGACACGCATTATAAATCTAGTACATGAGCGTTCTTTTCCAGTTCGCGATCGAAATGTGGCCGCCGAAATATGTAAATGTTCTCGTGCAAGAGACAGTGATGAGTCAATTAAATTTCAGACAGCTGCTATCGACAAATAAATAAGCAACTGAATACCATGTTTCTAAAAGACAAAACAAAGTTAGGAATAGTACATGTACGTACTTCTTGTGATTAACTCAAACTGAACGTGCGTGATGAATACGCTCACTTTTTCATAGAAGACTTGCAGCATCCGCTGTCGCTTTTCTTCAGCACTCACACCTTTTCTCTTGGACTGTAAAAACAATAAAAAACACTAACAATGTGTTATAACATCGAAAACAGCGCCGAAAACAGTTTAGGTTTCAGAGTGCGTCACTACAAAACAGAAAATCACACACCTAAACAATAATAATAGAAATCACGAGAATTTTAATGAGCGCTGCACTATCCCAATAATAAACCTTACCATTGCAGCCAGCAAGAATGCGAATTTTTGTCCAACACGAATGATGTCGTGTCAGGTGCTGTCGTGTGAAACAAATTTGCCGGGCAAGTCAAGACAAAGCAACTGTCACGTCTGCCTGCTCAAGCTCGGCGCGTTAACTGAACGCATGATATTAAATGCATAATATTCTAAATAACTGTTAGTATTAATACATATTTACGTCGATATTGCTTTACTTTAGCTCATTGTAGAATTTTTTAAACAAAGTATAAACAAATTTTGGATTGCAAAATACTTTAGAAGTCAGCCAAAGTCAACAACGTGCCGCAGCTTTAAAAAATGGCGGCTCCCATGGTAGACGCCGTCTGCTCATGAGGAAAGCGGGTTTGCAACATAACGGCGCAGGTTGAATAATCTATTCATAGAGCACTGCTTCCTAAATATTCAGGAAGCTGAGGTAGGGTTTTGGCTAGCCTTGGATCATACACGGGCACCATGGTCGACGAGATAAGGCAAACTTTGAGGAGTCAGCAGTGCGGTGCGTTTTTAACATTACTAGAATTATCTCTTTGTAATGTTGGTTTCAAAGCCCACTAAAACCATAGCACCCAGTTTCATCAAGCCTTTGCTTTTACTTGCAGCTGAACAGAAAGAGCGTCGAAAAAAACTTGTGGACGACAGGCGAGGTGCGTCAGTGCCTTCTACGAAAGAGTTCGAACCCGTACCAATCGAAGAGGTACGTTGGTTGATCTGGCATATTTGTAGGCTACAAGCACCTTTCATGTTTCTCCGTCTTCGCAGTTTGAAGCAATGCTGAAGCATTTGAAAGCAGAAAGGAACAACACGCACTATTTTAGGAAGCTGAAGAACTCGCTGGCTTCGGGCGACGAATACGTCAGTAAGTTTCTCAGGTAAATCACCCCACAGGGCCCTACGTTGCTGTGCTGTCGCACGAGGAATACGAGTCCGCTAAAGTCATTACGAGCTGTACAGGAAAGCCAACAGCTGTGTAATACAGTCTTTGATAGACTTGGGGACAATTTAGCGTGCACGAGGCCGATGGGTCGCCGAATGAAGGCGTTACTCCTTTTCTTGAGTTGACTGGGCAAGTGATGTAGGCTGTGCCTGTGTTACGTGCTCAACTCTTTTGCCATGAACTCTTTACAATATTTTTTCGTCTCTCCGTGCTGGAAACCCCTTGAAAGTTTTGAACTCTGGGACCTATTTTTCTATTATTATACCTGGCAGTATCACTTCTGCCAATTAGCCCACAATGATGAATATATCATTTTTACATGCTGAGTTTGTTAGCTCAAAACTCAGATTTTAGCGTGGGAAACACTGCAAAACTCATCGTAGTGTTCTTGACACACTGACGTGTAGTTTCATTTGCGTATAAGGGTGTTTCTCGTAACTTGAACCAAAGATTTCAAAAAAGTGGTTAACCACAGCTGAGTGAAACTAACAACATATGGTTTGCCGTCATGTAGGGCTTCTCAGTATGTATATATATATAATATTCTGCTTGATATTAGTTCAACAACTCAGATCCATCGTTCAAAATTCACTTTGGGCCAACTGGATTTCGTTACTTTGCAGAGGTGGTTCAGATATGACCAATTCAATTTTTTGTGGGAACATACATGCTACACGGTGATTTTTTTTTTTTTTTTTTTTGTCTGCGTGTAATGAAAGCTCATGAAATATGAAATAAAACCACGTAACTGCACTCGTGCGCTGTCGTATTGCAGCGCTCTCAACCGTGCTTCGAGCCTATCCTTTGACCGGGACGACGGTGCTTCCTTTTCGTGTGCCACCGTCAAAGATGCTGACGTACTGAAACCTGATGCCTTGAGCCCCGAACTCTCACTTTACCACGGTCCGCACTCACGTTTCTTTCGCTCGAAGCACAGTTGAACACGCAGCAATACGATAGCGCATGAGTGCAGCCACATGGTTTTATTTTACGTCTCGCTGGCTTTCTTTAAACACCGAAAGAAAGTTGCCACGCAGCATGTACAGACTTGGTCAAAGAACTTGCACCCGCTGTGAACGGCCGAGAATAATGAAAGAGGGCAAGAGAAGCATGTCTCTTACTCTCAAGCGTCGTTTGATAACAGCGCTCGTGAAAAACTAGAGCTGCTAGTGTGGTGAGCGTGACGGTGGCGAAGCGGAAGCCACCCGACCCGCTAGCATGCTTTTTGTAGCGTATGCTAGATGAGCGGGCGGGGGTCTCTGGCGACCGCTGTCAAACGCAATACGCTCAAATTTTGCAATTCCGAGTATCGTAGTCATCAGCTAATATTTCTCAGTACCAAATTAAAGGAACAATGCTATGAATAGTCCTGCGCATGCTCGAGCACGGGCACTTTGCGAGTATTGTAGCTAAGATCTGTCTTCAGCAGCTGAATGATATATTTAATAATGTGCCACAATGGCATCTCGTATTTGTAATCATGAAAGTCACAAGTAGCAAATTAATCAAGAAAGCATAAGCTTCAGGGTGGCACCTGCGTCCCTCGACGAAATCACAGAGGGAGCATGCCTTCAAGGCATTGATTGTGACTGGGTCTGGGATTGTCCCAAATAGTTACAGCTTGCCCATGTGTTTGACTGTAAACTAACCAAGGTTTCTGGTTGAAAGGACGCTATGTATAACCCTTTTTTCTTTAACTGCCTGTGAAGCCCTTTCTCGTAGAGACAAATGATACCTCAGTAAACTATATCCACAATACTTCTTCCAGTGAACCAGTGACAGCGACAACACCGCCAGTGTGATGAGAATGGCACTATGCGAGAATCCTATAATCTCGTGGCCCTGGTCTACTTTACGCGTTTGAAACGCATGATGCCCAGTGCAAACTGGATGAACTCACACTGACCTCATGTGTGCATGAAAGTGGGCCCTAACGACAATGAGGCATTGTGCATGAAGATATAAAAAAAAAGCGAGGTAGTGCGCATTTTCCAAAATGCCGAGGGAATGGGTCTAACTCAATCAGCTACTCAGGCAGGGCAAATTTCTTCAAGTCCCGAAAAGTTTCCATAATTTCACTATGCGTTTAATTAAAGAATTTCAATGCCAAACGCACTCGTGTGGTCGTTCCTTAGTGGAGAAGTGCAGTGAACGTATTTGAAATATTGTAACAGTGGTTACAGGCCCTTTCCGAAGGTTACAGGCCCTTTCCGAAGAGAGCCTTTCTAGTCGAAATTACTGCTTCTGGTCTTTTCTTAACGAACGATAATTGAATTGCCCGCATATTACAATAAAACCTGGAACAACGCTAGACAGCACTGAGAGATGTCAGTTTATATTTTATCTTTTGTTTTCATTGCACTCTGAAACACATTCAAAATGTTTACTAAAAGCATAATGCGAAGGCTCTCGGCTTTGAATGGGTAGGGTAAAATTGTAATAGGTAATTTTGATGATCAGGACCATTTCTATAGTATAATGCACTGCATGGAAGCCGGGCAGTTTTGCCCAAGCAAGCGCATTTACTCGCACCAAGCGCTGTACCACAGTCGCCCTCGCAGCTGGCAGAACGAATGACGCACTAGTTTTTCATGAGTGCTGTTATCAAACGATGCTTGAGAGTAAGAGACTTGCTTCCCTCGCCCTCTTTATCCTCGGCGCAAGCGAGCAGCGGCGGCGGCGGCATGATAGCGGAGCGCAGCCGCTCCCCGGCCGTTCACAGAGGGTTCAGGTTTTTTTACCAAGACTGTACATTGCCCTAAAAAATTGGATCAGTTGTTTGTGAATCTCCTCTACAACGTAACAATGCACTTGGCACTAAAGTGAATATTAAAAATTCTGCATAATCTATCTGAGTTTAATACCTGTGTCACACGGGCACATCTGGAAGGCCTTCCAGTCAACGGCCTTTGAAACGCCACAACTCTATCGACTCAAAGGAGTTGTCGCGCTGCTACACGGCACTTTTGAAAGGCCGTTGAGTGGTTCAGGCGTTTCTCGCAAAATTGTGTGGCGCTGCGGATCTTTATTTTCGTTTTCACGTCACGAAAAGTTAAACAACATTAAAACCATTTAAAAGCACTATAATTTATTTTCTGCTTGTTTATAAATACATTAAAAAATTTGTTTATACATTGCCATACATATATGTTTAGTTTTTAAGTTGTTGAGTAGCCAAACTGCGGCAACGTTTGCGCCGCTCAATGCGGCTGCCGTTTCGGTGTGTGTTCGCACATGTCAAGTGGCAAAAATACTTTATTGAATAATGAATAACACTCATGTATAGTGTATTTAGAGGATTTGGTTTGATTAGTTCTTCCTAACCGTGAGCACGAGCACACCGTGAACGAGAGGGCATGTTCGCGCTGTTTCCGCTTCCGTGGCTCAAAGGCCATCGAGATTTCGATAGAGTTGTAGGGTGCTCCGTTGACTCGATAGACTATTGACTCGGCGGCCTTCGAAACTGCCCGTGTAGCAGCTCGAACTTGACCTTTGAGTCAACTGACTATCGGTTGGAAGGCCTTCCAAACGCCCGTGTGACACGGGTATAAGTGGAATATAAAGATACTCTAAGAAGTACCACATGATGGCAAACCATGTGTCGTTGCTTTCATTCGCTGTGGTTAACCACATTTCTTTGAAAACCTTGGTTCAAGTTACGTGAAACACCCTGCATGTCTCAGTAAGACACCAATTAATTAATTACTAAACTGATCCATTACTCAAAAACCATTCTTCTGTCACTCCTCTGCAGAGCTCAAGGTTGCGGGTTTGATTCTGGTGGCAGTGGCCACATTTCAATGCGAGCTAAATGCAAAAATGATTGTGTACTTAGATTTAGGTGCGTGTTAAAAAATCCCCCGGTTTCAAAATTAATCCCAAGTACCCCACTACAGCGGGCCCCATAATCAGAATTAACTTCACAGACCAAATCAGTTTTGTTTTAGTACAAATGTGCTCTCCATGACCACAAATTGAGGTGAACAAGTTGTTTTAATTTTATTTGATGTGGAATAGTGTTTCGGCTTTGCAGGATTAAAAAAAAGAAGTGAGTTTGTCATCAGAGAGTTGCAGTGGAGCCACAGATTTTCCTTCAACTTTTCATTTTCTGCTCGTGTGTGCCCTGTCGGCATGTTCCACAGCGCATAAAAACATGACCAACATCACTTCCACCACATATACGATTTTAGCCTCCTGCTGGGCCTCTTGTTACCAGAGTACATATTTTCTACCCCATTTCGTGAAGGAACTCGAGAGGGTCGATATTCTTGCAATTAGGCCCCTTGGAAATATTGATAAGGAAGATCAACATGTTACTTACTAATAAAGCATTTCTGTGGTTTATTTTCTACCTTATTATGTCGGATTTCTTTATGCAAATAAAGAAAAGGAAGAATTTTTGTGTTCCTGATTTGAAGAATGGTCAATCGGCAAAAGTTTAATGCGGCAGGCAAAGTCGTGCACCAATCTGCTTTGTGTGTGTGTGTGTGTGTGTGTGTGCGTGTGTTTGTGTGTGTACATTGAGTGGACATGTTCATTTTTTCTGCCGCTGAAGTTCTGATTGACTGCGCTACACGTCAGAAGAAGACAGGTGCTCGCAGCCTATCAGAACTTTAGCAGCAGACAAAATGGACATGTCCATTAGGTGGACACTTGCAGAATACCCGCCAGGCTTACATAAAAGGACACTGTAGAGCATCATTAAGTCAGGTTAGAACTGCAAAGTATTCTTTTAATATCCTGTTTTCATTCTTTAGTGGAAGAAGCTTAGTTATTTGTACTTGAGAAATGGAGGCCTAGACTTTCTTTTTTTTGAATTTAGTGCTGAAACCGTGATGTCAGTGTGAAATCTAGATTTCAACATATTTTCCCCTATCTAAGCCATTTTTATATGTGAAAAGTTCTCAAAACCTACAAGGCTGAGTGTTCTGTCCCTTCAGAATGCAATTTAGTCATTCTTCACCCATAAAACGTTACCTAGAGCTTAGCTGGTGCAGTCAGAGTCCATAAAATCACAACAAGCTGATGTGGGAAATTCGAGGCAGTAGCACTACATGTATTTCATTTTTTGCGTCTTTTCTGGCTTATATGATAAAAGTGGCAGTTTTGCTACCGCAGAAGCATCATTTACCAATGCAGCTTAGCCTAACATCGCTCTCTTTCATGAAAGGTATTACATGTTTATGGGATTAAAAGGCATTTCTTGACTAGTATTTTCCAACAAAACAGTTTTAATGCATGTTGTACGAGCGGCATTATTAATAATCAAGCACAGTTGCGGCTACATGCTCACATCCTTTCCCGACTTTTTGTCATTCCACCTAGTTGTAATGGTGTTGTTGTTTCTACAGGCAGTATTAGCCAGGCAGATCACTGCTAGAAATCGCTTCATCTATGCACTGCTTCCGAATGGCATTCAAAGATGTGCCACCGTGACCCCATGTAGAGACATCCATCTTGCTTCTCAGAAATGGTGCTCCAAGCTTTCTATGACTTCGAAATTTGGCCGCGTGATCCTCCATCGCACTGCATAATCTTAGAGGCCTTGGTATAATGAAGCATTTCGCACTTGCAAAGAGCAGAATGTGGCATTTCTTCACCTATCATCACCATCATTTTTCTCATAGAGTTTGATTAAAAACGGATGATCTAGGCAGCCATAGCATTGGTCTTGGCTATCGGGAATTTTATTGTTCTCCACAGCCAAGCATTGCTACTGCTTCATCAGTGGTGTAACTTTTCTATTTTCAATTCCACTTGAGGCATTGCTTAGTCATGTGTAAAGAAATTTGGCCAGTGGTCATTGTGTATAAGTGCTTAGGAAGCTATAAATGAAAAACGGCAGTGATTTCAGAAAGTTAAGCAAAACAGCTCGCTGTCTTCGTAATGTATGCACTGTATGCACTGGACTAGTACTATATTAGGCACATATGCAACTAAATAGGTTTCGTTTACCATGTTGATATGTTGCAGGGTTCATTTGATAGGACTATTTTCACATGTGTCAATGTGTAATTATTATTGTGATAGCAATTATGTGTATACTCCACGAGAATTTTCGCCATCGGCATTGCATCGGGGCCCATATATTTAGGTATATGTATGCTATATGCTTATTTATGCCGTATATGTGAGTTATATCGCTACACTATTCAATCGCTAAAGTTACTCATACCAGGTCTTACGTTCTTGACCAAGTTATTCCTCAGAATTGTGAGAATGGCAGCCCAAAAAAATGCCGGGAAACATAACATTCACAGCCCATGCTTTCTATCTTAAATCTTCTCAAACTATTAAATATTAAAAGTGCAAAACAATATCAGTGCTCAAACCTAAAAGTGATGTAATTTTACTGGTGCAGCTCTCTGCAGGCAGCCTGTGCCATGTCATTGTGGGCCCTACACGGTGTGCTCAAGCTTTTTAACGGTGGAAGAAATTTTGGTGCACCCGCATATGTTTCGCCCACGTTAGTCGGCCTGCCACATATAGACCATTTTCATGGTGATCCTGTGGGTGTTGACATGTTTGATCATGTGGTAATGCATCCATTGTTTGCCTCAGCTGCCTCTGTTGCCTCCATGTTTCCAATTGATGTGCATGATGCCTGGTGTGGCTCAGCAAACATCTGTTCTGGTGGATATCGTAGATGGTGAATGGGTGGATGACACGAAGCTTTGGCCACAGCTTCAAAGGACATGTAATCACTTTCAGAGCTCGTTATGCCTTGTCCAAACAGCACGAGCAGCGTATACGGGGCTTGTATGAGAAGTGAGACTAGAATTTATTCCAAACTTTATGCTTGTGAATTTAATCAAAATCGGTGTATTTTGCTCTTCGTTCTTTGTTTGGCTAACAATATGTAGCAGCGGCTTGTCATGTCTCTGATTCGGTAAAGTTCCTCGGTGCGGTCACTATCTGATTGTTTTTATGTCTAATCGCTCGTGGGTGTGCTCAGTTTGCGATATATTTGTTCTTGCTGCGCACAAGGCGTGAAGCATAGATGTTCCGTGCTTTGTAAAAGCTTGTAGCAAAGTCGTGTTATTTCTAGTCACTCGCTTACTTTCTGGACCGTCACAAAACATTCAGCTTCAAACATTTTAATGTTGTCTGTGCGGTTGCTGTCACCCATGCTTTCAGCACATTGATTCAAGTATGTGCCCATTCACTATTTCTTGATACGATGGCGATAGAGTGGGCACAAGTTTGTGTGTGAGTTGGGGTACTTGGGTGGGAGCGGCACTACTCCCTTTGTCGCTGTATCGGTACTCACAACACAAGCGGTACTCACTCCTGCTGACGACCCGGGGTTGAAGTTCTTTCTTTGGAGGTCAGCGGTACAAAGCTGGCAGATGAGTGAAAGCTTCTGTCCTCGAGAAAAGTCATGCATTGTGAAGTGCCAGCAATGCAGGCACTTCTTATGTAGCAGCGGTCCGTGGACTTGGTGACACAGATTCATCCCATTCCTTAATATGCCAGTCACTATTTTCGAAATCAACTACTGCACACATCTTCCCTCTATCATTCTACATTTTGCAGCATGAATGGAATACAATGCATTAGGAACACCCAGTTGCATTTCCGACAGCTGATCACCTAGTCACAGGGCAGAAGCGGTAATGGTTTCGCATTCATACACTTTCGTTGAGGCAACGTGCAGTGCGCCGCTGAAAGCGCCATGTCGTTCCTCTTGAGCAAACTGTGCCATGAAAAGGGTCTATAGTCAGAACACCATTCAAGAAATTCAAGGGCAACTCTAAACCTTGCTATCGCAACCAGTGCTTCGCCATTTGAGCAAAACTGACAGTTCTTTAAATTAATTTTATTGATTTGTGAAAGTAAACCAGCTTGAGAATTCCCTCCTGATTCTGGAAGGCAAACACGGCAGGTGCAATGCAACACTTCCTTTCTTCCAATTTTACTCTGTTCTTTTTGCCCACAGCATGTGACTGGCTGATTTTGTGACTGGCTGACTTTATGATGTAGGTGGGATGCCACTGAAAGCCACTTAGAAAGTGCATGCAGGAATTTAAATGGAGTAAGGTGTCTGAAAGTATCTCTCTCCTGACTTCTCATCTCTTGTAACTTTGTATTGAAAACCATGTGCAGTGCAAAGATAGAAAAAAATTTTTACTATAGTGGTTCCCAGTCTATGTTGCATCAACTTCTTGCACATTCATTATTTTCATGTGTGTGTTCGGTATGTTTAGTATGTTCATTTCTGTAGACTTTTTGATGTGTTCATTAAGGTAACTTGTTTTTACACAAATTGCTCTCAACTCACTGTCAAATAACCACCTTGTGATTACTAATTTTTTCTTGGGTAATTTCAGTATTGATATGTTGTTTACATTTGCGCGTTTGAACCATCTACGCCAAGTTAGACTGTTCAACCTTTTCTTGTTTTCCTCTGCGTTTACTTTTCTCATTACTGTCGTATATAATGGGGACCATGATGTTTTACTGACGTCTTTGGTACCCCCTTATGTAATACTTTGTAAGGTGTTTTTAAGTGTTAATAAATGATGATGTTCAACAGCTGTTTAACATTTCTTTGAATGTCACACCAGTGTGCACATTTAGTAATGTTTCTGTCACTACTGCACTTTCCTGTCAACCAGGACCAACAGTGCCTTGGAGCAACTTCTGTCAGTGGTCCTGCGCAGCTGTGAGGCTTCGTGCCAGCTGGAAGCCCTTGCGTGCCTGACCAACCTGGCCTGTGGTGACCACAAGGCCACTTACCGAGTGTTGCGCTTGGCTGGCCCTTATCTGATTACATTCCTCAACGGTAGCAACCCTTTCCTGCAGGCAAGGTCCTTAGCATCTGAACTAGTACAAAGCTTTGTCCTTATTGTTTAAAATTTGCATTTGCAAACCAGCATGAAACATGAAGTCAGGAGAGGCTCTTCTTGTATTTGCGTGTGTTGAGGTGAATAAGGCCATATAACCTATGCTGGTTGAGGATGCATCATGCATTAGATAGAATACTGTAGTGAAGAAGACCAGTAAGCCAATTACAAGTTTGGATAGCAGATACTATACCTGTCGTGTCAGATAACAGATACATTGTCGTGTTACCTTCTAAGCTGTGGGAGATACGGGTTTCTCTTCCGTACTCTTGGGACAAAGGAACGACAACACAGTAGTGCAAACAGTCACAAGGGCATTTATCGCACCTTTCATGGATCAATGCCTGCTAGCCGAGTGGCTATCCACAAAACATGCCGATGGGCGCGCGACAAATCTAGAAGTCCGACTCACCGCGAGCGAGCGAATATGTTCGCCCCATGCTGGATCCCAACGCCTGGTCGTTCGCGTGTTCGGTCACGCCAACGGAGGCGCGCTCGAAGGCCGCCACGCGAGGCGGTCTCGCAGGAGCATGGGTCGCCGCGCGCGCGTGGGACGTCCACGCCGTGCGCCCGACCCGCCGGGAAAGAGGGTCGCTCCACGCGCGGCACGGCACGTCCGTGCTGCTTGCTGTCTCGAACCCAAGAGACCAAGCGCCTTCCCTTTCGGCGCCCGAGTAACCCCGCCGCGACGGTGGCGCCATCTCTCACACCGCGCTTGTACCACTCCGAGCGCCGCGGGCGCCAGGCCACGCGAGCCGTGCGGGAAAAACAGCATATCAGGGGATGCGCTATGCGGGAAAACATCAGGGGAGGCGCGAGGGTCGCGCATCCCCACAAAGCATGACCTTGAATGAGCATGAATGACCAGGACCACGAAGGGCCTTTTCCCGTGGTCACATTCTAGTGGGGTCATAGTGCAAAAGCACTTGTGTACTTTGATTTAGGTGCGTGTTAAACAATGCCAGGCCCCTACTACTGCATTTCTCAGAGTTCATCAGTCGCATTAGGATGTTTAGCTCCATAATTTGAATTGACTTTGATCCTGAAGATTGTTGCTTTTGAAAATTGTGTGATTTTTTTTTTCTTGCACAACAAGCAAAGCAATCTGTATGAACCTCTCCCAAGCAATGCACCCCTGGAAAGCCAGATGCCTGGCTGGGGGATGGGGGGGAGCTGCTTGTACTCGTCTCATAAACTGGTGGACCATCATCAGTATTTTCAACGTAATTTCATAAAACTGTCATTGGATGACATTGCCTGTTGTAACCTCATAATTCTTTATTTTTTTTCGTTGTCTCTCTTCTGTGACATTTCAGGCATTGAGGGCATCAGTAGTCCCAATACCATAATTTTTATACCTTTCAGATGCCGTTTGCCATGTTCTACAAGACTTCCTTTTTCTTTTTTCACTCTGAACCTCCCACGTGTGACCCAATAAGAGGAAATGTGACGGTTGCTGAGAAAAAAAAAATGGCTTAGGCCCCGCCCATATGGGTTGTGTTCAAGTCATTCTGACCTGTCAGGGAGGGATAATGGAAGATTCGGAACAAAACATATTGGAATAGTTTCACGGGGTCCCAGACATGGTTTATTTTTTATGAGAGCACGCACAACTGTGTAGAATGCATATACCACAGGGAGCTTCCTTATTCCTTGAGATGTGCTGATGATCAGGCATTTCTTGACTGTGTGTATGTTTGCCCCACGATGTACTCAAAACTCGTCTAGGGCCTGTACCTTCAAAGTAAGTATATGAAGTACACTATTCATCTGGCTGTCAGTGAGGCCACAGAACTCCGTATTAGACAGAGGATGATATCATTTTTTTCTCAGTTGGAAGTTCCTCTGTACGTTGTCGTAAGGAGGTAGTCTTGGCACTAATTCATCTGGCAGCTTGCTTTCATCTTTGCGAGCAGAAAGCTGCTAATCAGGTCAACCTCACCTTTGTCGCTTTTGCCAGCATCTGGTATGTTCCTGGAAGCAATGTCCTCTAGAAGTCTTTCTGCTGAATGTGAAATTTGTTCTTGTAGAGTGTTGTGCAGAGCACACTCGAGATCTATGATACAGCACATGTGGAAGGTTATTTCATGAGGATCGGTGGCGGGTGTTACTGCAGGTTTGTTATCATGCTTTGCACACGATTGTGACAATGCGCTAATTTCACACATTTGACAAATTTGTAAACGTCGCTGGACTTTCGAGAAAAGTGACAGAAAGAACTTATTTGCACTTCCCTGCCGGCATGGCCACAGGCTCAACCATTCTATTCGTTTAGGTGCATAATTGCTGCTTCCTTTGTCGTAGAGGGCTGTAGATAGGCACATCGCCAGAACAAATGCACAAGGTTCAGCGAAGTAGAACAAACAGGGCTAGTTTTGAATGCATCTGCCGTAAAATGTACACAATTGTATATATAGCATTCCAAAAATTTAAGCTGCTTTGATGGAACCTCTTTATTGGGCTTTTGCAATACAGAAATGAACATGCAGAAATAAAAGGAAAAGCAGAGTAAGGATTAAACAGAAGTTAGGAGAAATTATGGTACCACCAATTTAGGTATTCTGCATCTCAGTGGTTGTGGAACTAAAAAATGTAGTTGTGATCTTGAAGGCAGAGAGAAACTTCACACCTCATGCGTATGTCCCTACTTCTGGTGTTAGAATGAATGTGCCCTGCTCAGCGATAGCAAACCTCACCAGGTTACACTGTCACAATTCTTGTTCACTTGAATAGAGCACCATGTGCCAAATTTGATTAACAGTATGACATTTGTAACCTTGAAATCCAGCAGATAAAGCCTGTCTTTTTTTGGGAAGCATGATCCTCTCACAGTTTCTTTGATATTCAACCAGTACAAAACAAAGAAAACGTAGACGATTCTCAGCTTTGGCCATAAGGCAAAGCATTGGCAGTGACAGCAGCTGTGGGAGTCTCAGACGTGCTCTTGAGACAAAGAAACAAGAGCACATTAGTGCAAACAGTCGCAGTGGCATTTATTGCACCTTTTATACACTGATGCCTGCTAGCCGAGTTGCTATCCACAAAACATGCTGATGGGCGCACAACAAATAGAGGAACTCCTACTCACCGCGACCGGATAGCAAGCGGATATGTTCACCCCATGCTGGATGCCAACGCCTGGTCGTTCGCGTGTACAGTCATACGAACAATAGCCCATTCGTACGAGGCCTTGCGAGACGGTCTCGCAAAAGCATGGAGCACTACTGCACAAGCAGAATGTCCGCAACACTTGCCGACCCTGAGCCAAAGAGGAAGAGCCTACGGCCTGTAGTGCTGAACTAACCCCGCTGTTAGGTGGCGTTAGCAGCACAACACTCGTGCCATCTCTCGTAATGCGCTGCAACCAGACCGACCGCCACCAGCACTAAGCTACACAGAGGAGCCAGATTACACAAGACACGAGAGCCATGCAAGGAAAACAACATCAAGGGATGCGTCAGAGTCGAGCATCACCACGCAGGGTAGTATTAGAATAGTACACGAAGTAAGGCTGGTAGTTTAATGGATAGTATAAATTGCAGTAAACATTCACTCGCTAACTAAACATGCATGGTGTCAAAGAAACTGAAAGGAGCATGATGTCACACAGCCACCTTTCGCAAGCAGGCATTCCATGCTGCTGCTCCCTTTACCATTTCACTCTGCAGTGCCGCCATAACTCAGCAGCTCACTAGGCCTCGAACACGTGGCATCTGGGAAGAGAGTGCAAATTAAGGCCTTCTCGCATTAAGTGCTTGCCCTCGCAGAATCAGTGGTGATGATGCTGGAACATACGGGTTAGGCCTGGAATTGGAGTCTGGAAACCGCTTGGCCTGTAGCGCCTCTTTCAAGGTAAATAATTTGTCACTACGTGTCTGAAGGTCCACTCTCTTGAAGAAATTCAAAGGAAGGTGCAGTATTTCTTTTTTGATGATGTGGTGGCCTTTTGGAAGCACCAGACGTACGTAGTTGTGGGAAATATTCTCCTCATGGCATCAAGTAGAACATTTAGCTCTGCAGTATAACATCGGCAGGACCACATAAAATGCTCCGCATTGCCCAACTTGCTGCAGTCTGCACAAAGCAGGAAAGGTGAGCTTCCGGTCTTAAATGACCATGCTGGCGTGTATGCCGAACTCATTCTGATTAGAAAAAGTAGTGTGACCTCTGAGCAGATTAGCCTCTTGATTGTACAGGGTGCATTCGATGGCATCAAAAGCTTTTGAAAATAACAATAGATGCCATAATTTTTTAGATGGCAAATTTTTAGGTAGTTTCAGTTTTCTGGGGCTTGATAGCACTGCACTTGTGATAGAATCAAGTTTCTCATTTTCGGGAAAGCCATCGTGGGAATGTATCCTCTAAAATTTGACCATCAATTCTTTGTTTTTAAGTGGTGGTGGTGGTGAAAAACTTTTATTGATGAGAAGGCCAAAAGTAAAAACAAATTAAAAAGCAGCATTGTGGCGTCCAGGTTGCAGTTGTGCAACCTGAAAAAAAAGCAGTTGTGGTGTCCATGCCATGCCTAGTCGCGATGTCCTCCGCCCAGTTCGCCAGCCGGAGTTGGATATTTTTACGTCTAAAAAATTCTAGAGATTGTAGACAGACTTGGTTTGATGGCAGATCACACAATAGCTGACGAAGTGCATGCTTTGAGTTAGCAGAAATGACCACATTTTAGGCAGGACATCTTTTAATTTTCAAAAGTGCAGCTGTTATAGCAGCTCCTTCTGTGATTGTCAACGAAACTTAGCTATCTAGCTGTCCAGTCCAGCTAAGGCCGAGGGATGGAATACAAAATGGACTTGCACAACTACCAGCATCTATGCTGACTGACCTGTCCATGTAAACTTGCAGATGATTCTGTTATGCTACTTCCAAGTGTTCCAGCACCAGTGAGCAAGCCTCCTCAGAAGGAGCAGATCACTTAGAAAGTAGTGGAGGAACAGTGAGGTTGCACATAACGTCTTCAAGCATCCACGGTATTTTGATTCGCTGGGGTCATTTAAGTTGTTGAAAGCCAAGGACACCAAGTGTACTCAAGGTCGTATAGAAATGGGAGCAAAGTCAAGCACAGATTCTTCAATGCATGGCTGTTCAAGCGGTGGACTCGCTCAACCGAAGGAATTGTTTTGTTAGGGCCTGAGAGGCTTGAAGGCAGAGGTGGAGAGGCTCTATTTCATCTACTACTATTCTGCTTGATGCTGATATAAGAACACCTAGAAATAAGACCTCTCCTGTGGATAACTTCCAAACATTGGTATTGGCTTTCCATCGCAGTCATCTCCCGGCACGAGACAAGCGCTGCCAGAAGAGACACCTCATCAACATTCAAACGCTCAGGGCAAGTTCAGTTTAGCATGACTTCCTGCAGGATAGTCTTTTATTAATAGATATCCACATTAGGCATCATATAGAGAACACTTTATATATAAAGTACTAGAAGAAATGTTCAAATTGCACTTAGGTTCGTTCGAATAGCAACACAGTAAAACCTCGTTAATTCAGATTTCACGAGAAAGAAAAAAAATTCCAATGAGCGTATCAAGAATACAATAAACGAATGTTTACTACGTCAACATGCTTTTATTTACTGACTGAATGGGCAAATTCTCTTTCTATTTTGCACAAATGCCATGCGAAAGCTGCAGTTCTCGTCATCTCCTGACTGACTAGTGCTTGCAGTAGCGAAGGCCTCACGACTTCGTTGGCAGCATGGCTGTGTCTTTATCTGAAACATGCGTTTCAGTACGGCGTGCACATCCTGATTATTTTTTCGCCAGTGAGCTGGTCACGGATTGCCTGTCCATCGCGATGTAGCCAGCGCTGTTCGTCCTCAACAGCTTTGCACCAAGTTAAAATGATACTATTGTTTGCTGCAACCACTGTGGACAAAACCGTGGTTGATGTCGACGTGATCATGAATGGAAACTACACCGTTCTGAAGACACGTGACCATTGCGGTCTCATGAGAGGCGGTAAATGCAAGAATAAAGGCTTCAAAGGCACAAATAGGCAAGAAGCATTCCAGTGTTGCAGTCATTCATGTACGATTTCCACTTGTGACTATGGCGATGTAGACTCTGCCAATTTGTTTCAATTGGATGCTAGTGCCGTTGTTGCTCTTTTGCATCACACATTTGTGGAGCTCCACACTTGCCGAGTTCCAGAGTTGTCTAAATTAACCAATGTGCGGTCAATTATATCTTAATTAACATGAGTTTGATTGCGTTAAATAATGCATATGCCCACTGGGATTTGAGGACAACTCTGAATTATCCAATTTTCCAAATTAATGAGGGTCAGATTAATGTGCTTTTACTCTATTTAATACTGAATCGAATATGAATCAAATAGCACCAGAAGTAAATCATATTGAACATTGAATACCTTTCGAATAGTTTCCGAGTAAAAGGCGGTCTTTTCCAGCATTATTGCAAAATTATGTTTATACTCTAATACGTTAATAATATTAGCAAGTTTCTGTCAAAGCATTGCACATTGTAACACATTGTTTATTAAAACCTTTAATGGAGCATTCAGAACAAGTGAGCAGTTTGCTCACATACCCAATATTCTTTGGAGAGTGCAAATGATTGCAGTCTAGAAGGAAAGGTCCTGCTCTCTTGGCGATGTATAGTGCGCTGTATAACTTCTCGCATTTTGTTTACTATGGTTGGCAGAGTGAAATTTATTGTACTATTTATCTAATTTTATGTTTGATGAGTACACTTGAGGATTTGAACTATCAAAAGAATAGTCAAATTTATGAATGCTGATCAAATGTTTTCACATTCCTATTTGCCCCGGCTTGAAAACTAATTGGTTGTTCTGAGGGACATGCCTGTATGAAAACCCGTGGTTTGTAATGCAATGCGGTGCAGGAACAGTCAGCCTGGTGCCTTGCCAACATTGCCATGGATTGTGACAAGTGTTGTGACCTGCTGAGGTGCCAAGGGGCAAGTCATGCCTTTGTCAAAGCACTCCAGGTTAGCCACTGCATACTGTCCTCCTGCTTATAGCGAACCAGTTTCTGTTTTCGATGAACTGTGCTCGCACACAGGGCTGCTAACTGACAGAAGAGTAAGAGCAGTGAAGACAAATACCTTGCTAAGGTTTTACCACGTTTAGCAGCACAAATATATACACAGACCTGTATATAACAAAGTCGTACTTGCAGCAACAAAAGTTATTAGTAAATCGCAAATTTTGTTAAGTTGAGGTTACTGTGTTTTTAGCAGTAAAAGCTAGTTAACAGGTTCCTAGAACAGTCCCAATGGTTGGAATCTTGTCAGTAAGCATTAATAAACAGAGTCCTGCAAGAAACATGGCGGACTGAAACTGTGGGCTCAAAAGCACTCGTGCGTGCAGTAAAAATCATGTCCAGCGCAAAACTTCGGCATGAACCACGGCCACTGTTAGTGGCTACCACCACATGGTGCCCTGTACACGCACGTACCGTCATGATCACAGCCCACCGTCACTAGGCTGTCATTTTGTTGGTTTACAATGGTGCAGTGGATCACAAGACCAAGATTGCAGTAACCCCACTTGCCATGTTCGTTTGCAATAATGACAACACACTGCAGTGGCAGTGCGGTAGCACCAGTTACTTTTGTCATTCCCAAAGGGCTCATCATCTCGCTTTCACTTTGCATTTTCCAGGGGCAGAATTCTCGAACGATCACTTTCAGAGATACGATCGCTTTCACGAGACATTGCGTGATTTGATATCGAATGTGTCGGTGTCTGCGGCCGTCAGTACTCTCCACGCAGCGACAAGCGTGCTGTCTTGGCTCTGTGCCAGGAACATTGTCACCAGCAGGCGATGATGCGTCCAATGCTGAGTCACTTGAATCACCGTACTGCATCAGTCGGGCAGTGGGTGCAGGAATGAGAGTGGTGCAGCACAGCACAGTGATGTATTTAGTCATCTTTACTGCCAGTTTTGCAATTGTATATAAATGGAGTGGAGACGTGGTTGCAATTACTTTTTGCAGGATAGCACATGACTGTCATCAAATGCAGCAGGATTTCATTACAGTAGTTTTTTCTGCGAATACGCATAAGCTTAGATGAATAACACCATGTATAAGAAAGAGGGACAGAAGTAAACATCTAGCAGTTGCTAGTACAGCAGTAGGTGAATGTACAGCAGTAGCCGAGTGCTCTTGCTGTTCTTTGGCGAAATGATGTTACATGGTGTCATTCCCATGCATTGGAGTTTTCTTAGCTTAGTTGATGTAAAGTGCCACTCTTCTCCCAGTGGCACAACCTGTGAAAACGGGACCACCTCGGTGTGTCTTTCTCGCATTCTGCAGTACTCAGGGTGTCCTTATTATTTATTATGATTATCATAATATTTCGCAATGCAACACTTAGTTTTTACACACTGGGCACAATGTGACGCTCTAAGAATACTCTTTGTTTTTCCTTACTGCAAAAACTGAGGTACATTCTCCAAGAATCCTGAGTTGCACTTGCCTTTCATGGACTCTGTTTAATGTGATGCAATCAGCATGGTCATCAAGAAAGATGTAGGCATATTGTCTAATATTGTCAAATAGACATATTGTTTAGCATATTGTCAGCATTGTAAAGCACCTTTACCACATGTTACCATGTGAGATGTGGAAGTCCCATGTTCTAGAGTTAGAGCACCAGCTTGTACATTGAAAGCACAATTCAAATGGGCACATTAAAAAAAAGTTTTTTCTTTTTCTTTCAATTTTACATGTTGGTAGTAGAAATACAGTGAATTCCTGGTAATTCAAGCTCTCTTCATTCAAATTGACGGATAACTCTGATTACTCTGTCGGTCATGGCAGGTCTTACGTATTTGACTAGAGAAAAACTCCCGCGAAATTGATATCCAAAAATCGCGCAACAGTTATACATGTATTGAACAAAATTTGGCACTCCCAAGGGTCACTTTTTGGACAAGCCTGAGCCGAAGGCGTAGGTTCGATTTGTCATTAGCTACTGTAATGTCACATGCCATAAATATGATGAGAAAAGATGCACTAGCAGCTAAGACCCAACAGTACGGTGTGCGCCCTACTTTTCCGCCTGGCTTAAAAAAAGTACGGCGGAAACCTTAGCGTGTGTTTTATCACATTACTGCGCGTGTTTAATCACATTACCACACACTCAATGACACAATCTTCAAGATTGGGCATGCGGGACGACCGTGTGCATCCTACCACTATCATTTTCTGCTCACCCTCGCATGTTTTCTCTTGCACCCATGAGAAACAATGCACGCTACACAATCTTATCGCACTTGGCCTTTATACAGAACCTAGGCATCTTCGGGTGCATGTCGTCACATGCTGATGAAGCACCTGCACTACAGAACCTATGCTTCTTCTGGCACATGTTGTTGCATGCCGACAAAGAAAAGATAATACTTTCAATGTAAACCCAGTGACGGTTTTAGCCTTGTGCGCTGTACCGCACAATTGATCGGGCACTGTACTTAAAGGGGCTCTGTGAGGGAAGGTTTGAAAAATCACGGTAATGGAGGGGAAACCTTTGTTGCCGAGAGGAACGAGGCTGTTTGCATTTTGAGTCACTCTATTTCAACACGATAAGAGAACTGAAAGTGACCAAGCTAGATAAACACTAGAAAACATGCAAGTACCGCATACTTGTCTAATACTGGCCAACCAATAAAGTCCCACGGAACTGTCCCACACCGTGATAAACAATGTTTGTAAGCATTCACCCTGTGGATGTCGTCGTACTGTCGGTGGGTCAGTAGAGTCTGCTTCACGATGACGGCAGGGACACGCATGGCATGAGCGGACGGGTCATGGGTAGACTAGGATCGAACAGCAGGGTAGGCCTGGCACAGTCTGTTCTCAGACAACCAACGGAAGGCCCAGGGCTGAAATTTACCTCGGTCAGAGTACAGCGGACTGTGGCTAGCTGAGGAATCGCCAGGTAAATGGAGTAGCCTGGCAGCAGCTGGGCTTTGGGACCCGAACCTGACGAGCTCTTGTGGCCTGGTGCTACTTGCTTCTCTCCTACTCCACGAGCTTCTCCCAGCACTTCCTTTTCCTTTTTCTAGTTCTTCGCATGTTAGTTTGCTATTGGTAAAAATTGTTTGATTGTCATTTCTGGTCTTCTTATTTTTCTTTATCTTACGTTCCCTACATGCCAGCATCATTGCCGGTTTGTCTTCATCATGCTCGCATCATTTTATCTACGCACCCACCGCACAGCACCAACGACACTGCGCACCACATGAGTATACCGTGCACAACATGACAAAAGCTCACGAGGGTTGCAATGTGGGCTTGTTGGTAATGCATCTTCAAGGGGAGTATGGTAGTGCGATTCAAAGACTGGACAAGAGAAGACACAAAGGGACACACACAGCGCTAACTTCCAACACTGTTTATTGTCGAAAACCAGGTCGTACTTATACACTCAGACCACATGAGTCACAGGCACGTGAACAGATTAACAATCAGAGCGATACATTTTGTGATATGCTAAACCATGCGCAAAAATTTCAGTTCTTTTTCAGAGAGAGCCAATGATGGTTTGCTGATACATGAATCCCCTAGGGCATCAATCTGCTCGGCTTCTATTATAAGTCTAGTGAGTTCGCACTTGTTTCTACCAGTAATGATTGTTGATTCGAAGAGAGGGGAGCACTTATGTTGCTTACAATGAAGGGAGAGAAACCCATCTGATACAAGTTTGTCGACTTTATTTTTGTGTTCGCGCAGTCTATCATTAATGCATCTGCCCGACTGTCCGACGTAATACTTCCCACACGATAAGGGTATACGATATATAATTGAAGTGTTACATTCTCTGAACTTCTTCCTGTGTTTACCTTGGCAGCTAGGGGCACTTTCTTTCTTTTCTGGTCTTGTTTTCCTGCACAGGCTGATTAGTTTGTGGGGTGCTGAAAAAACCACATCAGTGTTACCTCGGCGGGCAATTTTCTTTAGGTTGTGCGACAACCGGTGGATATAAGGTATCACTGTTGGTCTTTTTTTCTCTCGGTTACTATCTCTTTCCGCTCGTTCAGCAGTCCCTGATTGCTGCACTTGCCGAAGTATTCCCTCTGCAACTGATGTCAGTACAAGATTGGGATAGTCTGCTTCATGTAGCCACATGGCTTGTTGTGTGAAGGCTTCGTCAGTGCAATGATGGCATGATTTAGTTAGTGCGTTAGTGAAACACATTTTCGCCATTCCTCTTTTTACCAGTTTAGAATGGGCTGAATGATATGACAAGACCAGAAAAGAAAGAAAGTGCCTACAGTCTTCATCAAAACCTACAGTCTTCATCATAACAAATATCTTCATCTGTACATATGTCATGTCATATAATACGTGACTTTCTTTTTCTTGTTATTGTGGTTTCAATTTTGTTTGCTTTATGTACTCGCGCTATGTACGTTATTTTGCACAAGTGTTACATCGCCTTTTATGTTAGGGTGAAATGTACTTTTCATTCCTTTCCCGATAACTCTTTGTATTGATTTAACGTTTTTTTAACACTGTTTTGGAAGCATGTGATCATTACAAACATTTTTAGCTCTCACATTTTTTAGCGCTCATATATCTGTTTTCTCTTGTCATTTGTTCAATGACGCCCCCCTTACTCAATGCTCCCCTTGGGGCCTGTAAGGTACTTTGAAATAAATAAATAAATAAATATATCTTATACCCTTATCGTGTGGGAAGTATTACGTCGGACAGTCGGGCAGATGCATTAATGATAGACTGCGTGAACACAAAAATAAAGTCGACAAACTTGTATCAGATGGGTTTCTCTCCCTTCATTGTAAGCAACATAAGTGCTCCCCTCTCATCGAATCAACAATCATTACCGGTAGAAACAAGTGCGAACTCACTAGACTTATAATAGAAGCCGAGCAGATTGATGCCCTAGGGGATTCATGTATCAGCAAACCATCATTGGCTCTCTCTGAAAAAGAACTGAAATTTTTTCGCATGGCTTAGCATATCACAAAATGTATCGCTCTGATTGTTAATCTGTTCACGTGCCTGTGACTCGTGTGGTCTGAGTGTATAAGTACGACCTGGTTTTCGACAATAAACAGTGTTGGAAGTTAGCGCTGTGTGTGTCCCTTTGTAGGTAAAGGCAAGGCGCAGAAGACCAGGACTTAGGAAGAAGAACACAAACGACAAGACGGGCGCCACTCGGACTTGAGTATTTTGCATACGCGCCTGACGTGCCCAGAAGACGGTTCCAAGACGCCGAAGATAGACTGTACTTCCAAAGGCACCAGCTTTTTTCTCAAGCAATACGACACCACTTGAGACTGGCAAGCTGATACGGCGATCAAGTTGACGCACAAAATGGCAGGATCGTTGCGAAAGCTTTGATGAAAGAAAGGGCCCAATGTAGAAGAAATATGCTCAAGTAAAACTCTTGCTTGGGCTAGTTGGTTCATGCTTGAAGTAGGTAAAGGCAAGGCGCAGAAGACCAGGACTTAGGAAGAAGAACAAGCTGATACGGCGATCTTGTCGTCTTGTCGTTTGTGTTCTTCTTCCTAAGTCCTGGTCTTCTGCGCCTTGCCTTTACCTACTTCAAGCATGAACCAACTAGCCCAAGCAAGAGTTTTACTTGAGCATATTTCTTCTACATTGGGCCCTTTCTTTCATCAAAGCTTTCGCAACGATCCTGCCATTTTGTGCGTCAACTTGATCGCCGTATCAGCTTGCCAGTCTCGAGTGGTGTCGTATTGCTTGAGAAAAAAGCTGGTGCCTTGGGAAGTACAGTCTATCTTCGGCGTCTTGGAACCGTCTTCTGGGCACGTCAGGCGCGTATGCAAAATACTCAAGTCCGAGTGGCGCCCGTCTTGTCGTTTGTGTTCTTCTTCCTAAGTCCTGGTCTTCTGCGCCTTGCCTTTACCTACTTCAAGCATGAACCAACTAGCCCAAGCAAGAGTTTTACTTGAGCATATTTCTTCTACATTGGGCCCTTTCTTTCATCAAAGCTTTCGCAACGATCCTGCCATTTTGTGCGTCAACTTGATCGCCGTATCAGCTTGCCAGTCTCGAGTGGTGTCGTATTGCTTGAGAAAAAAGCTGGTGCCTTTGGAAGTACAGTCTATCTTCGGCGTCTTGGAACCGTCTTCTGGGCACGTCAGGCGCGTATGCAAAATACTCAAGTCCGAGTGGCGCCCGTCTTGTCGTTTGTGTTCTTCTTCCTAAGTCCTGGTCTTCTGCGCCTTGCCTTTACCTACTTCAAGCATGAACCAACTAGCCCAAGCAAGAGTTTTACTTGAGCATATTTCTTCTACATTGGGCCCTTTCTTTCATCAAAGCTTTCGCAACGATCCTGCCATTTTGTGCGTCAACATGATCGCCGTATCAGCTTGCCAGTCTCGAGTGGTGTCGTATTGCTTGAGAAAAAAGCTGGTGCCTTTGGAAGTACAGTCTATCTTCGGCGTCTTGGAACCGTCTTCTGGGCACGTCAGGCGCGTATGCAAAATACTCAAGTCCGAGTGGCGCCCGTCTTGTCGTTTGTGTTCTTCTTCCTAAGTCCTGGTCTTCTGCGCCTTGCCTTTACCTACTTCAAGCATGAACCAACTAGCCCAAGCAAGAGTTTTACTTGAGCATATTTCTTCTACATTGGGCCCTTTCTTTCATCAAAGCTTTCGCAACGATCCTGCCATTTTGTGCGTCAACTTGATCGCCGTATCAGCTTGCCAGTCTCGAGTGGTGTCGTATTGCTTGAGAAAAAAGCTGGTGCCTTTGGAAGTACAGTCTATCTTCGGCGTCTTGGAACCGTCTTCTGGGCACGTCAGGCGCGTATGCAAAATACTCAAGTCCGAGTGGCGCCCGTCTTGTCGTTTGTGTTCTTCTTCCTAAGTCCTGGTCTTCTGCGCCTTGCCTTTACCTACTTCAAGCATGAACCAACTAGCCCAAGCAAGAGTTTTACTTGAGCATATTTCTTCTACATTGGGCCCTTTCTTTCATCAAAGCTTTCACAACGATCCTGCCATTTTGTGCGTCAACTTGATCGCCGTATCAGCTTGCCAGTCTCGAGTGGTGTCGTATTGCTTGAGAAAAAAGCTGGTGCCTTTGGAAGTACAGTCTATCTTCGGCGTCTTGGAACCGTCTTCTGGGCACGTCAGGCGCGTATGCAAAATACTCAAGTCCGAGTGGCGCCCGTCTTGTCGTTTGTGTTCTTCTTCCTAAGTCCTGGTCTTCTGCGCCTTGCCTTTACCTACTTCAAGCATGAACCAACTAGCCCAAGCAAGAGTTTTACTTGAGCATATTTCTTCTACATTGGGCCCTTTCTTTCATCAAAGCTTTCGCAACGATCCTGCCATTTTGTGCGTCAACTTGATCGCCGTATCAGCTTGCCAGTCTCGAGTGGTGTCGTATTGCTTGAGAAAAAAGCTGGTGCCTTTGGAAGTACAGTCTATCTTCGGCGTCTTGGAACCGTCTTCTGGGCACGTCAGGCGCGTATGCAAAATACTCAAGTCCGAGTGGCGCCCGTCTTGTCGTTTGTGTTCTTCTTCCTAAGTCCTGGTCTTCTGCGCCTTGCCTTTACCTACTTCAAGCATGAACCAACTAGCCCAAGCAAGAGTTTTACGTGTCCCTTTGTGTCTTCTCTTGTCCCGTCTTTGAATCGCGCTACCATACTCCTCTTGAAGATGACAAAAGCCCCCCCTGCCCCCCTTCGAAAGTTTTTTTTATAAAAAAAACCCCAGAAAACTGCCTGAAATGTGTGCAAGACAGGGAACATAAATGTTTCAGCAACATGCAATGTACGCAGAATGTCGCATAATGACAGTATGTCAGTTCACTGCACTAAGCAAGCAAGATCAGTCATTTTTCTTTCAATCAGTTGCATGTTGCTGTCTTCTTGTTGATGACTGAGAGAAATGATGGAAGTTGTGCCAGCTAGTTATTTTTGAGGCTTGATTTTTAAACTTGCCTATCGGATGCTCAATATCGACTGTTTCAGGGTATCTAGGATGTTATCTTCAAGTAGTTGTGGCGACCCAACCTCGTCTCTATAGTGCACTGCATTTGGGCTGCCCTGGAGTAGCGAACACTGCAGACGAGCGATGAAACCTGAGAAATTACTTCTGTTTGACGTCCTTCGTATAGCTTCAGCATATTAATGTGAAACAGTCTTGTTTTGCCTCTCAGGTCCAACCAGTAGTTGTGGTCATTCTTCTTTCCTGTAACCTTTCCAATGCATAATTAGCTTGCTTTTGCTGGCTGGGAGTAGTACGAGGGCCCGGTCACTAACTTTGAGTTGTCGTGTCATGGCACTTCGGCCAAAATACTTTTGCGCGTTTTGAGCTCATGACAGACTTTCTTGCGCCAGCCTCAAAGTCTGTTCAAGACGTTCTTTCAAACCAAGCATTCCTTATCACGATGCACTGTTTTGTCTTGCCTATTTATCAAAGCTTCCCTTACAGCAATTCGAACAGTGTGTGGAATCTGCACAACTTCTTTTTTCTTGCCTTTACTTACAGAGCATCTACCCTCAGGTTGTCGACATGGCAGTCCTCGCACTGCAGGCTTACGTGCAGTCCTCTCCAGACATCGTGCAGTAAGTTCCTGCTCCTTCACACCCTTTTGTGCACCTTTTCATTCTGCACTGCGGGCTGTTTGCCAACAGGCTTGCCGAAAAATTTTTTAGGCTTTTGTTTGCTAAGAACCCGATTTGTTAATTCTTCCTTATGGGCCTAAATAAGACTTGTGCTCTTCCTAAAAGGTAAAATAAAAACATCAGCCAGTGTAAGAGTCAGGTTCTGGGGGTTCTGCAAGCTTTTCAACAAAGGAAAAAGTCACAAAGAAGTATGCACAGGCCTGCTTTGCAGGAGGTGGGATGCTTTTAATCTTATTGGAAGCCTTTCTTGACCATATACATTCGAAGCATTTCTGTGTTCACATTAGAACTGTCCGGCCTTTCGTCCTTGTCTGCTATAGTCATGTTTGACTGGTTCCCAATATGCGCTCTTGCAGCAAAATTAATGGGATACCAACTAGACAAATCAGCAACTCATCTTCGAACATAAAGTAGTTGGGTAAACATCCTATCAACACCACAGCTACCATTTGCAAATTTGGGGTTCATGCAGGGAAAAACCAGAGCTGTGTTAATTTACTTCCTAGTGCATTAAACTGCTGTTTACATGGCCGCTTACATGTACGTGACGCGCAGGAAAGGCAATGCAATAGCTATTGCCATATTTATGCTAATGTGGCTTCTAGAAAAGCAACAAACTTTCATCCACCCAAGACCGGCAGTTACTTGAGTTTAAGTGAAAATAAATCATATGATATACTGATTGATGGGTTAATAATATTAATATGCTATATCTTGACTGCATACACACAAAAAGTGGGTAGGGTCCATTAATCTTTTAACACCTGCATTTATTATTATCCTTTATGAAAGAGCAAACTTCGGGGACAACTGGGTATAGCCCGATTTTCATGAATTGTTTTCGTGGTTCCAAAATTGGGAATTATTGTGTTTTACCCTAAAATGGAGGACCCTATGTATATCCCACGTGGTAAAACGGGCAAAGGTGGTGTAAGTTATGCAGTAACACTTTTGTAACCCAAAAGCATGATGACTCCTTACGTGACAGCACCAACTTTGGAATGCACCAGTGCTATGCTACGACAAATTACGACATATGTCTCTCGCTTCTGATATTGCCAATGCTGTGTGTTGGTTTTGTTGTTGTCTTACTGCAACAGCAGTTCTAAAATTGAAACTGGGTTTTCTGTGTCCAGCCTTTCTGTTATGCCATTGTCATGTGGTCATCATCGGGCCACTTTCTCATCCTCAGCTTCACCTTCGTCACGTGGCAAAAAAAAAGAAACAATACTTTGCCCTCTACCACCACAGGGGATCGAACTCACATCCCTCTGGCAATATGCAATTGGGAGCTGGATGTGCTAACCACAGAGCTATTACCATAGAGCTATGATGCTTTGAAATTAGCACAGTAATGTTAGTATAAATATATATATTTAAGAATGCTGGCCTCTAGGCCTAGGTTGGTCTTGCATCTCTCACATGATATAGGAGAGGCGTTAATTCAAATGGGGACTGTGACCATGTACTGCCACCATGAACTTGTATGTTCACTTGAGTCACCCCAAGCTGTGATAATAATAGTGACCATTTCCCGTTTCTGGAGATGGTGTGGTAAGCACTCTCGGTGCACTAAGCCTCCTAGTAGTCTTCGAACTGTAGAGCATTAGCACAATTCAGTTTGTGACTTGTAGCGCAGGGCAGATTTGTTGCTGGCTATGTTGCTGTGTGTCCATGATGGGGGCTGCTACAGTGAGACAGTCTCCTCAGGTGTCGGTTGCATTCCACGCTGGCACGCATGCTTTCATCTACTGTGGTGCCAAAACGCGCCCTAGATTGGAACAAAAGGAATATGTTCCAAACTGAATGGGAAGCATATGAAGAGACTGGCGTTGGGAGTAGAGGACGGGGTATGCTTGTTTGCCTCTTAGCAGCCACATGCAATTGCGGGATGGCCCAGAGCCCTGCAGAAGTGGTTCACGTTGACTTTGTCGACAACGGCCGTCATCGCTTTGCAGACATTCGACACCCGACATGAATGCATGTTCGTGGAATCGGGGTGGCGCGCTCCACAACCACCTGTGGTTTCAGTACCATTGCTTGGCACTTGCGCACTGCCTTGGGGCCACGCAGACAGTGTCAATGTTCACTTTCTCGTCTGCCATTGTGTGCTTCTGCGGGCATTTGCCACCAAGCCATTGTTACTGTTTACTTTTGCGGAATACAGACTAATGTAGTCCACAACCATGTGCAGCTTCTGAGTTCTCCTAGCGTTTGTGGGATGGCTGTCCATCAGTCACCTGATAATCCAAATAGCCATGCCCATGCCTTCTTGGAAGCATTGTTGCAGCTGGCATGCTGGTTTGTTGCCAAAGATGGTCACCCTGCATGCATGTGTAAGTGCAAATGGGAATGGTGGGAATGATTTATTGCCACATATGAGAGCTTGCGTCCTTGGAACCCACAAGCAAGGCCTAGGCTTAGTGTCGAGGGTTCAGAGTGAGACAACGTGTGTCATCCAGTGAGCCTTTCTTCTGTATGTTGCACATTGTTTTACTGTTGTGACCAATGCCATGTTTGTTGCAAGAGCTTTTGTGGATGCTAGAGTAGGAGTTGTCATATATGTTAGGCTGGTGTGCCACCGTTTGCGCCAATCAAGGGTTTAAAGATTAAAGAGTGGTGTTCTGTTGTGAGAGAGAGAGAGGATGTTCAGGCTTGGTCCCGGATTAACACAGTGGTGTTCGTTGGAATAAAACATCAACAGCTCTTAACTCGTGCTGCTACCATGTGCTCAAGTCATTGAGGGGCCTAGTCGTCTAACCTTGAAGCCAGTGAAGAACAAAGTAAATTAACTGGAACTGTACGCTAATTTCCTCCTGCATTCTATGTTCACTCTAGTGTGGACCACAGAAACCTCAATATGGCTGTCAGCACATTGCTGTCGACCCCAGCTGACGCGATGATGAACTTCTGTTTCTTTAGTTATACTGTGAATTATGTTATATGGTTCAACCCCATTATAGCGAACTCCAGTATAATGAAATTATCAATATAATTTAGTATCTAACTTTTTATAACTTCTTGTCCATAGAACACCATGCATTTAGCACCTCAGTATAACAAAGTGTGTCTATACACGATTTCAACGTAATGTAATTTTACTGCCACCGCAAAGGAATACCGAAACAATAAGTGAATACTTCTGTGGATGCAAATGACCAAATGGCTGAATCACAAGCAGCTGCTTGTGAATGCACCTCCCAAATCGCACGTCGTGTGACTAAGAGCGACCACCAAAGCAGAGCAGCGTCAGGTTCCAAGTAAAGTTCAAGTGCAATAAAATCCTATTGTTCCCCGCATGCTGTATGCTTTGGGCATGAGGGAAAGCGCGCTAGAGCTAGCTGAGAAGGATGAAAGTTTGTTTAGCACCATCTTCCAACGTGTCTTCCTGCAGGAGCAAGGGGAAAATTGGGGGGTGGGGAGGCAGTGGAGCAAGCTTACGGTAACGTGATCAAGCACACTCAAGGGGAGGAGGGTGGGCGCATGTCTTGTTTTCTAGTGCAGCTATGGCTGTGCATGGCTGAGCACATATGCAGCTCATGCACTCTGTTTTAGAAGTAATCTGCTATATGTGCCCAAAGCGAACGGGCCGATATGGCAGGGCATCTTCCCATGTGTACTCGAGGTTGCCTAAGCTCGAGTTTCAGATATGCATTGAGGCACGAGGCAGATGAAGCATGTGCTTCCCACTGCCTGCAAGAAAAATATGCAGATCCCACACACTGTGGAAATCGATGTAAACGAAGCTTTCTGTGCTGTTTGTGCTCATTGACAGTGTTTGGTGGTGATGATGGCATTTGACAGTGGTGATGTGACATAAAATGTCACCTTGCCTGCACCATTTGTGTTTTTCCATGTAATACACAGAACACACAGAGGGATGTGTTTGCTTGACACATTGCTTGAGACGTGTTGTGTGCCGTTGTTTGTAGCCAGCGAGAAGGTAAGCACTGTCATTGGCTCACACGGCGCATCACATCTTCGCAGAAGTGTTGATATGCGAAACGGCCGCTTGCGTAGTGTCATGCTCATGCCGTGATGCCAGTAGAATGGTAAGCAAGGGCCCATGAATGAAGAAGTGCGAAACGTACTGCTGAACGTTAATCGTATGAATTCCCTTTGCAAAAATGTGATCGATTGCACCACCAGCTCTGGAAGTTGGTAGTGGTGTGGTGGAGTCGTAGCTCACGAGGCGCACACTGAAAATCTCTAGCATAAACGTTGCCAGCCATTGGTTTTCAGCTTTCCTCAGATCAACGTTGTAATCTCTGGTGAATACCAATGGCATTTTATTTACACTGGGGCTGTCATAACCAGGGATCAATGCTCCGGGTGCATATTGAGCAAACCTGAGTGCAAAGAAGTGTTTGATTTCTTTTTGCTTCACCAAGAGGCTGATGTAGACCCCGACCAGTGCAATGTTGATGTCCTGTTGCTTCAGTTGTACAATGCATGCGTCAGCAGTGCCGTCAATCAGTGCGTGCCTGTCTTTGCAATCTGGTGGTAAGGACAACATTTCTGGTTCAGTGGATAAATGGACAGCCATTTCATTCTTTCAATGGCCACTCCAGTGCACCTGACAGACTGTTGCTTCCAGTAGCACACTTGTTGGAAACCAGTGATGGGTTGTGGGTCAGCACTCCATGTTTCCGACAAGGCGATGATGTCCACACAATCCGCTTCAGTGACCGGGACGTAGTCGTGTAGACTTTGAACATTGAAGGACATGACTGAGATGTCTCCGTTTCTTGTGGCTTGTTGCAGCCTGTCGATCTTGTAATCAAGACAAGTGCTTAAATGTGAAGTCATCGTTTCTATTTGTTAGGTACAAGCCTTCAACAGCAGTCGCACACGATGGTGTGACGTACATAAGCCGCAAAGGGGGCCACTCACCATAGTCGTGCACAACCTGTGCATACGTGCCACCCTGTGATTTGTGGATGGTGATTGCATTGGCTTGTACTACGAGAGGAAAGTTGACCCTCATGCAAGTAACGTTATCGCGCTTGTAAAAAGTTACGGTCACATTACACTTGTCTACGGGGCACCCACTGGGGTTATATTGCAGGCTGGTGCAACCTGGCATTTTTTTGCCTTGGTCTTTATGATGATACTGACTGACGCATTAGGAGATTCAAGCCACAGACATTGTGGATCGTCGTTCTCATTAGTTTCCATGTACCTTATTAAGCCAACATTGCCATTGACTAAGCCATCAGAGACATCTATGTTGGCTGTAATAATGTAGGGTTGGCAGTGCTCAATTTAAGTTCTGTGGGCACAGAACACAAAGAGGCATGTCATTCATTCACTGATTCCTTTACTGAAAAGAGCCCAAATGAGCAATGCTTTCTCACGACGCATTTTCTTTCTCCTGTGTCAGGTTAGTTGAACTGCTACCAGCGCAGAGGGGGAAGGTTAATCACCCATTTCCTGACCGTGTTGGTACGGGATCCGGCTGTACCCATTCGCTGCCTTCTCTCTCTCTATTCCCTCTCTAACATTCTCCCTCCTCCCTGGACTGTCGTTGCTATTGCGTGTGAGCCTCCCAAGTGCGGCAGCTCCTGCAATGCTTTTGCGGGGGATTACACCTGATACGGCTCCCAGAGGGCATTGTGGCTTCCTCCAGGGCGCGTCGGACAGTATTGTCGCCCTACTCTACTGAAATGTCGTTGACATTGCCTACCTTGTCTCCCACACTCCTGCCGTGAGCTCTCAACCACCTCCCAACATGGCATGCAAGCAGCATCAACAGTAGAAAAGTCGAAAGAAAAGGCAAAGAAAGCTTCGCTTTAAAAAGTGAAGGGCATTCTTCTGCCACCAGCAGCTATGGCAGCTTTTGAGTAATTTGATATCAAACTGTATCCAACCATAATGACCCTGTTGCAAATCCTCACTGTATTGTCAGTTAGTGTAGCCACAGCTGAGCGCTCTTTTTCCACCCTCCGACATTTCAGTATTTGGATGAGGTCATAGGGTGCAGTGAAAAAAAGGTCTCGCCCTTCCAAGACAAGCAGAAAGTTATCGAGAGCTTTACACAAGGGACGTAATGATACAAGAACTTGTTTCTAATCTAAAACTGTACCTGACATTAGGTACCAAATTGTAGATATGCTTTAATAATTTTTAGCTTCAAATATGAACACATAATAGAATAGAAGCATTTCACTTGTAAAAATCCCAACAACCAATGTTTCTTTTTTTATTACTGCTTTATTTGAGTGCCTCGCATTGTTTCAGAGATCATAAATATGTGCACTTTTTTTGCAGTTTCCTTTCTTATCGGTAGCATTTGGGATTGTTAGTGTAATCACTGCAACCTTTGTCTTATACTTGCTACAATAAAAATACTTCGTTCCCACTAAATGTAAAGCCACTTGTCATTTAGTGCACTCTTGAGGTCCAGAATAAATCTTGAGCTGCCTGGTTTGATTTTAGAGAGCCATAGTTCCAGGATATAACATGTTCAACACAATTTGGTGACTACGCATACCTAACATGCATTGTCGGGAGCTACTGGAACAGCTGTCTTCTGGGAAGACTCAGGGCAAGCTGAAGGCGGAGTGCTGTGTTTGCAGGACAAGAAGTACAGCGGGAGAGGAAAGACATGGACAATATTGCCAGGAACTTGCACCTATAGGAATATGTCTATGATCGCACAACTGTATAGGATAGTCATAATGAGCTTCCTGAACTCTCCAATAAATCATGGATCCTTAGTGAGCAATGTGACAAGTACTTAGACATGTACATTTCTGCAGTTCAAAAAGATATTATAGAAGAGTGTGAGAGGCACTGTCCTGTTCGCAGTAACCTCTCAGGGGAAGAGGAAGCATTGTGAATGCTGCGAGACGATCAAGCCATTGACATTAAGCCGGTGGGCAAGGGTGGTGCAGTGTTGGTGCAGGACGACACCCCAGCTTTCATCTCGCAGTCCTGTGCATCGATTGAGGACAACGTGTCATTTTTGGACTTTGTGCCATACTCTGCGACACCTTTGTGCTACACGTGGGCATGAACGATCTCGCCTCCAAGTCTGATAACATGGTCTTCCAGCAGTACAAGAACCTGCTGGCCATAATTTGAAAGCTGTGCCCTGAAATGAAATAGTTACTCACCACCTTGTTGTGGTCGAGGGCACCAAACCGATGCCAAGCGTGTAGCAATAGACCATTAGTCGAGCACTTCAACAAAGAGGTACACCAGATCAATGCCTTGTTTCAAAATTACTGCCTGACGGCAAGGAATGTGCTCTGCATCGACCATGAATTCCAGTAGCTGCCCCCCAGCAGAAAACTTAAAGCTGACGGTGTGCACCCCAGCTTCGAGAGGGCAGCCATCTTTGTTAATCGCCTGAGGTGTGTGCTCCAGTGGGACAGCAGATGGTCTCGGGGTTCTTGGCTTGATCGCTCCATGAATGGTTGCACGAAGTCCATGCGGCGGCACTCTCCATCCTCTCTAGGTGGTGCCCAGGCTGCCCCCTGGGACAGCCCTGACTGCCGACATGTCTCTTTGACACACTTGATATGCCTGGAGCCTAGGGAGAACGAGGGGCACCAATTGCCAATAGGGGAGTAGACACTACAAAAATCACCGTACCTGTGCAGAGGCTGTCAGCTGCATGACGTCAACGAGATTGGCTGACCAACCCTTCAGGTACGGCCCTATCTGGCACCTTTTAGTCCTGCGAGTTCATGACATTGCGGAAAACAGTTGATAAGTTCAGGTGGTTTGAGATGCATGGCTCGAATTTCAATAACTATTTGGCTTCGGGCATAGCACTGAAGGGCCTTCAGGTGAAACAGAAGCCAGCAATGGATGCATTTGATGGAAGCGTAAGAGAGTAGGGGTGAAATATAGTCTGCAGGAAGCCTTGCTTAAGTTCACTCAGATGGTAGCATAGCATACCGACCATATAGCCTCATAGCTAAAATGTGAGAAGCAGCTGCAGTTATCTCAATCAAATTTCTCTGAATCAGAGACTCTGGAACTGTTAAAGTATGGGGTAAAGAAAGACTTTAACATCTAAAAACAACGAAAGAGAAACGCGAGGGTAACCATGTTCCAGCGACCATCAGCACCAAGTTTGAAAGTTATAGTCTTGAATCTGAACCAACATGCTGTGGTGGCTTAGTGGCTAGGGTGTTGCACTGCTAATCACGAGGTCACAGGATTCTATCACAGCTGCCACTGCCGCATTTCGATGGAGGTGAAATGCAAGAAGACCTATGTCCCATGCAGTGGGGCACATTAAAGATTAAAGGTGGTCAAAATTCGTAGTCCCCCACTACGGCATGCTTCCTAATCAAATTGTGGTTTCGGTGTGTAAAACCAGAGAATCTAATTTTTGAATCTGAACTGGCCAGTTGTCTTGGAGCAACCAATAAAAAAAGGCTTGAGACTTGTGGGGATGCGCGACTCTTACGCGTCCCCTGATACGTTGTTTTCCTGCATAGCTCCCGTCTCCTGTAATCCGGCTTCGCCGCGTGGCCTGGGGCCAGCGGTGGTTGGTGTGGTTGAAGCACAGTATGAGAGATGGCGCAAGTGTTGGGCTGCTAACGCCGCCTCACGGCGGGGTTACTTGGACGCTGAAAGGAGAAGGCTCCTCTTCTTTGGTTCAAGGTCGTCAAGCAGCACGGACGTTCCGCCCGTGCACCGATCCATGGTCTGCGAGACCGTCTTGTGAGGCCTCATTCGAACGCGCCACCGTTTGCGTGACCGTACGCGCGAACGACCAGGCGTTGGGATCCAGCATGGGGCGAACATATTCACTTGTTATCCGGTCGCGGTGAGTCGGGACTTCTAGATTTGTCGCGCGCCCATCGGTATGTTTTGTGGATAGCAACTCGCCTAGCAGGCATTGATCTATGAAAGGTGCAATAAATGCCGTTGTGATTGTTTGCACCACTGTGTTGTCGTTCCTTTGTCCCAAGAGCATGGGTGTGAGAATCCCACAGACTATGGGCAGTGCCTCAAATGTCATCAAGTTGTCCAGTAGCCCATTGTCCAGTGCTCAGCTAAATCTCCTCTCGAAAGGACTGGCTTTTTGTACAGCGTCCGGAAGGCTGAATGAGTTTCGGTTATTCCAAGAGTTGGATGATTTCAGAAAAAAACTTGCACCTAAAGGAATAATATGGTTGCACAACTGTCGATGTGAGTCATAATCAGCTACTTAGACTGATAAATCATTTACACCTGGTGAGCAATGCGATAAATACTTGGTCATGTATATTTGCACAGTTCTAGAAGACATTATAGAAGAGTATGAGAGGCACCGTCCTGTTTGCAGTAACCTCTCAAAGGAGGATGAGGGAAGCATTGCGAACGCTGTGGGGCGATCAAACAATTTTTATTAAGCCAATGGACAAATGTGGTGCACTGGTGGTACTTGACTGGAACGATTACGTAGCAGCACTCTCAACCATGCGTCAAGCCTGTCGTTTATCAGGGAAGACGGTGCTTTCCTTGCATGTGCCATCACCATAGGTGCTGACGCACTGTGAAGCAGATTACTAGAGCTGCGGCCACTCACTTCGCCACGGTCTACGCGCACGGTTCTTTCACAGGAACCATGGTCGAGAGCACGGCAATAGGATAGCGCATGAGTGCAGTCACATGGTTTTATTTCATATTTTGCGGGCTTTCTTTAAACGCCAAAAAAAATCACCACGTAGCATGTACATTGCCATAAAAAATTGTATCAGTCATTCCTGAACCCCCCCTACAACGCAATGAAATGCGCTTGGCCCTAAAGTGAATATTAAATATCTTGCATAATTGATCTTAGTTAATTAACTAATTAGGCAGTATATAAAAATACTGTGAGGAGTGCCACATAACGGCAAACCATATGCCGCTAGTCTTATTCAGCTGCGGCTAACTGTTTTCTTAAGATCCTTGGTTCGAATTGCGTGGAACAACCTGTATGTATTTGACCCCGTGTGTTCCTTTCCACAAGTTACCGCCTTTCTCTCTTCCTTCTAGGCTCCGTCTCTTGTGCTTCCCGCTATCTTAACTAACTTGCGCTTTCCTCCTACAATGACAGCATGCGCGCTGGTACAGTGGGGCTTCTGCTTTCTCCCTGCCTCGTTACAACAGGGACCTAGCTGCTGCTACACTCTGCCCCTCTCCCTCTTCTCCGACTTATATCTTTTCGCTTCCACTGTCATTGCCCTACAAACATGGAACTCAATGTTCCTCCTGCCCTGCAACGTTGCTGCTAAAGCTGCTGTAAAGATGTCGAAGTTCCTAGAGTCTATCACTGTCACCACTGTCCTTTTTGCTTTGATGTATCTCTTGCACGTTTTTCTTTTCTTTTTCCCCTAAGGATGGCTAAGCACACTGTCTTCTTTTGTTCACTATCAGTGCTAAAGTGCCACTTTTTTGTAAACCCTCATGAAGACTGGTCGACCAGTCAAAATTAAATACTTGTTCTATTTACCTTGTAGCATCACTCAAGCGTGCGTGCGTGCGTGCGTGTGTGTGTGTGTGTGTGTGTGTGTGTGTGTGTGTGTATTGGCACGCACTAGTTACGCTAGAAGTCGAGGAAGAAGAAGTGTGCGTGGTAGCTGCTGCAAAAACGAACTGTAAATGGCCGTTCACTTAGAACTGACTGACTGGCTTTTCCTCTCGTGACAAACTGGTGGAGGTGCTGGGTACGCATCCATCGTATGCCTACGGGTCCTGAACCAGAAGCTACCGACCCCAGTACCTCGGGGACGGCAGAAATCTATCGAAGCAGCCATCGCCTCCAAGGTCTTCCACCGCAATACAGTCCCCTGGCAAGCTCCGTGAGGAAGATGTCAACAACTACCGCAAGCCAAACCGAGGGGATCGCGAATGCTGCCGTACCATGCATTCTCAACGCGCCTCGCACGCCTAACCCGTTCCTGGCGACGCCTTTGAGGACGTTGAAGACTGGTTGGACCATTTCGACCGGGTCGCCGCCTTTAACGACTGGGACAATCGCCGTAAGTTGAAGAACGTCTACTTTTCCCTTTTAGACGCGGCGAGAGTATGGTACGAGAACCACGAAGCCTCATTTACCAGCTGGCAGGAGTTTTACCGACTGCTTTGCAAAGCCTTCAGCACTCCCGAAAGGAAAGAAAGAGCCGAACAGGCACTGTCTTCGAGGTTCCAAATGCCAAACGAAACCGTCACCATGTTCGTTGAAGACATGACGCGATTGTTCCGTCGGGCCGATCCACTAATGCCAGAAGACAAGAAGGTGCGTCTGTTAATGCGAGGCGTAAAGGAACAGCTTTTCGCGGGCCTCGTGCGCAATCCTCCTACAACAGTCTCTCAGTTCGTTCGTGAGGCAACAGTCATGGAACGTATGCTTCAGCAGCGGCTCTCGCAGTATGAACGCCAGACCACCATGACTGCTGCATGCTCTCTCGTACCTGCAAATGATGACAGGGAGTCCCTTACCGAGCTAATACGACAAATTGTTCGAGAAGAACTGCAGAAGTCCTATGCATCGGCTCCGGCACCTCCCAGTGCCGCGGTTCTTACGGATGTCATTCGGGAAGAAATCGGCAAAGTGGTTCATCCCTCGCCACCAACACGACCCGAACCTCCCACGTTCTCGTACGCGGATGCTCTTCGGGCTTGCGCGCCGTCGACAGGCCATTTTTCGCAGCCGCCTGCTGGGATTTCTCGACGCTCCCCAAGTCTGATCCACCGCACGAATCCGCAAGCACCCTTTCATCCTGGTCCGCGCAAATCTACAGTATGGCACGCCCCCGACAATAGTCCATTGTGCTATCACTGCGGGGAGGCTGGTCACATGTATCGCGACGGCCAGTACCGACGGATTGGTCTGTGGGGATACCATCCGGACGCCCGTTGCCCGCACTATGGCGAACGCCCGCACGAAATCGAGCAATACTTAGAAAGTAACCGGCTTCCTCCTGCCCCACAGCGAAGACAGTCACGGTCGCCTTCACCTCGTCGGTACGCGTCACCAAACCGTGCTCGACCCGACTTTGATTCCGCTGGAGTCAATGGTATAAGCCCGCGCCGGGAAACTGAAAACGGCGACCTCCGGGGGTGAGGCCGCTGTCATGCGAACCGTCAAATATCCTCCCCCGACGCCATCCCCTCGCAACGTACCGCTGACGCCTTCATTCGAAACTGCAAAAAGAACTTCTGCTGCTATTACTGCTTCCATCAACGGTTATCCGGTAACTGCACTTGTCGATACGGGAGCTGACTACTCGGTTATGAGTGCCTCACTGGCCACTCAGCTACGCAAGGTGCTGACAGCGTGGGACAGCCCACATCTGATTACGGCCGGAGGACACCTCATGTCACCCATTAGACGATGCACTGCCAGACTTGCAATTTCTACTTCGACTTTCGTAGCGTCTTTCCTTGTGCTGCCCAAGTGTTCTCGGCTAGTTATACTGGGCATGGATTTTCTCCAGGAATAGGGGGTGATCATTAACCTTCGTGACTTGTTCGTGACTTTTTCTAACTATGTTTCTTCGGATTCGAGTGTGGAGGATGAACATCACCGCGCGGCTTTACGCGTGATTGATGACTGCGTGACGTTACCGCCTCGAAGTAGCATCTTCGTCCTCGTTGAATGCCCCCAAGACCAACTAGGAATAGGCATCGCCGAAGTTAACCTCACCATATTGCTGGATCGCGAAGTCGGCGTCGCACGAGGTCACGTAGAGCTCCAACATAGGCAAACCACGATTCTAGTTACCAACTTCAGTGGCGAATACAAGCACTTTGCGAGGCATACCACCATGGCCTACTTTGAAACGGTGACCGAGTCCAACGCCTGTGCTTCGGTAATGACAATCTCGATTCCGGAGCCCAGCGATGTGGACTTGACCAGTCACATCAACGTCAACCCACAGCTAGACCAAAACGAGAAGGAGAGGCTCCTCACTCTGCTATCGTCATTTAGCGACTGTTTCGCCACCACGTCGAAGGTCAAACAGACTCCTTTAATCAAACACAGAATCATTGCTGAACCAACCGTCCATCCTGTTTGCCAACACGCTTATCGTTTGTCGCAGAGAGAACAGGATGCTACTCGTCATCTCGTTAAACAAATGCTCGACGATGATGTCATTCAACCATCGACAAATCCTTGGGCTTCACCTGTTGTATTAGTTAAAAAGAAAAATGGTTCACTACGATTCTGTGTCGATTATCGCAAACTGAACAAGATCACGAAAAAAGACGTTTACCCACTTCCTCGAATTGACGACTCCTTGGATCGCCTGTGACATGCCCGTTACTTTTCTTCAATGGATCTGCGTAGTGGGTACTGGCAAATTGAAATTGACGAACGGGACCAGGAAAAAACGGCGTTTATAACACCCGACGGTCTCTATCAATTTAAGGTCCTCCCTTTTGGATTGTGTTCCGCTCCGGCCACATTTCAACGCATGATGGACACAGTTTTATCTGACCTCAAGTGGAACTCGTGTTTAGTCTACTTAGACGATGTAGTTGTTTTTTCCACCACGTTTGAACAACACATCCAGTGGCTTGAGGCGGTTCTTCAAAGCTAGCCGCACTGCCGGCCTCTCCCTGAAGCCCTAAAAATGTCACTTTGACTACGAGGAGCTCAAATTTCTAGGTCATATTGTCAGCAGCACCGGTGTGCGCCCTGACCCCGACAAAGCCATGGCAGTTGCTCTGTTCCCGATATCGAAGACAAAACACGATGTTCGCCGATCTTTAGGGCTTTGTGCGTATTACTGCCGTTTTGTACCCAATTTTTGTGAAATTGCCGAACCTTTGCAACGACTCATCAAGAACGACGTCACATTTGTTTGGGGCCCGGCACAATCCGATGCCTTCCACGACCTTCAGCGACGTCCACAGACACCACTGATCCTTGGTGACTTTGACGCCGAGGCTGACACAGAAGTGCATACTGATGCTAGTAACGTTGGTCTCGGAGCGGCACTCGTACAGTTTCAATCTGGTGTTGAGCGCGTTATTGTGTATGCCAGCCGAACCTTGTCTGCTGCTGAAAAAAACTACTCAGCAACTGAAAAAGAATGTCTGGCAGTCATATGGGCTATCCAGAAATTCCGCCCATACCTGTACGGACGCCCCTTCCGTGTCGTCAGCGACCACCACTCTCTCTGCTGGCTGGCGAATCTCAACGATCCTTCAGGCCGTCTTGCAAGATGGAGCCTTCGGTTGCAGGGATTTGATGTGACCATCGTCTATAAGTCTGGCCAGAAACACACTGACGCCGACTTTCTCTCCCGCGCCCCCGTCAAACCCGCACCACTAGATACTGACGACGATTCTGGTTTTCTTTGTACTCTTCCGTCTGTAAACCTTGCTCAACAGCAACGCCAAGATTCCGAGCTCCAGCTCTTGACTGAATACCTTGAAGGAAGCCGCCCACAACCCCCATGGCAGTTCGCGCGTCACTTGTCCTCTTTCTGCCTACGTGGTGACATCCTATACAAGCGGAACTTTCACCCTACGGCAACCGTTTTCCTGCTCGTTGATCCTGCTACTCTCCGCGACGACGTTCTACGTGCATGCCACGACGAACCAACGTCCGGGCATCTTGGTTTCACGCGTACTCTCGCGAGGATCAAGCAGAAGTACTATTGGCGAAAACTCACAAAAACCGTGAAGCAGTACGTCAGAAGTTGTCCAGATTGCCAGCGTCGCAAAGTTCCACCACTGAAACCAGCGGTCTGCTTCAGCCTGTCCGACCTCCTTGTTCACCTTTTGAACAAGTCGGCATGGATTTACTCGGCCCATTTCCCAAGTCTTCGGCTGATAACCGCTGGATCGTTGTCGCCACCGATTACCTCACTCGATACTGCGAAACACAAGCCGTTCAGCGAGCTACTGCTTCAGATGTTGCTAACTTCTTTATCAAAAATATCGTCCTTCGATATGGTGCTCCCGCTGTCGTCATCACAGACCGTGGTACGGCCTTCACTGCCCAGTTGGTCCGAGATATTCTGCAGCTGAGCGGAACAACGCACCGTACGGCAACTGCGTATCACCCGCAGACTAACGGTTTAACTGAGCGTCTCAACAAAACGATTGCGGATATGCTTTCCATGTATGTTGCCACGGATCATAAAAATTGGGACGAACTGCTCCCGTATGTGACATTCGCGTACAACACTGCCCTACAAGAAACCACCGGGTTTCCTCCTTTTCGTCTGGTCTACGGACGCGACGTCACCACTATGCTCGACGTGATGCTCCTACCAACTTCGTCTCAACCTACCGCATCAGATACAGACGCCTTTTTTCAGCATGCTGAAGCAGCGCGGCACCTTGCGCGGCAACGAATTCTATCCCGACAAAGTTAAGATGCTCGTCGATACAACATATGCCATCGAGACGTCACATACAACCCGGGAGATCTCGTATGGGTGTGGACCCCTATACGTCAACGAGGCCGGTCAGAAAAATTATTGCGCCGATACTTTGGCCCCTACATAGTTTTGCGTCGTCTAAGTCCTGTCAACTACGAAGTTATTCCAGCCGACACTTCGCACCACTCCCGTAGACCACGTTTCTCTGACATTGTTCACGTTACCAGGATGAAGCCCTACCATTCGCGCTGACTCTCATCCACAAACTTTGTGATGCGGGCCTTGTCGTCACGTCCGTTGTCTTTCTCACTTCTTTTATTTTCTCCTTGAGGCATTTAACATCTCCCCAACTTTATTTTTTATTTATTTATTTTTTTTTGGAGGGAGGGGTAATGGCCTGCACTAGTTACGCTAGAAGTCGAGGAAGAAGAAGTGTGCGTGGTAGCTGCTGCAAAAACAAACTGTAAACGGCCATTCGCTTAGAACTGACTGACTGGCTTTTCCTCTCGTGACAATATATATATATATATATATATCTATATATATATATATATAAAATATGTGTGTACTTATAAAGATTGACAATGCATAGACGTCTCTTTCTCTCTATCTTAGAATGATGAGATGCATTACCAGCAAGCCCAAGTTGCACTGCTGTCAACTTTCTGTGAAAATCTGCAAATTAATTTTCTGCATTCTCATGCGTGTGACTTAAAGATCCAAGATGCTGTTGCACAAAGTGGTGACACATATATTACATCCAATTTACCTCTTTCAATGAAGCTTCATGGCTGCACACTCGTGCTTGCTGTGAAGGCAAATTAAGATTCAGCGGAAGGGAAGTTGCAAAGGTGATAATGACCAAGGCTGCAAGGTTCATTTTACAGCGAAGGCATTAAGGGATCATCCGTTTTTGAGCTGTGTGAATGCCGGCGTGCAATGGTATGGGCAATATCAAATGTTAATTGAACCGCCAGAGTCCCAAACTATTCCTTTGCAGCACAATTATCAAGATTATAAAATAAATGTTACTTTGAAGTCACCTCACTTGAATAGATAACTTATTTCCATGGCTTTTTTATCCAGTAATCTCTTATTTTTGTATCTCACATCGCGTTTTCCCAGCTCCATGTTGGAAGTTAGCTTGGAGTTTGTTTGGCAGTGTTAATGAAAGCTGCTATATTGGTAGGGTTGGTGCTGCAACACAGCATTGCTGATGCACTTGAGTGCGGCCATGGCTGGCTGTTTTTTGTGATGGCTACGATGCAGGATGCATAGTGAAAGCTGACGTGTTGCTGCAATGTAGTCTGCATGGGAGCCGTCACTAAGACCAGCCACAACGTGCTCGAACACAGCCAGTTAACAGACACCTAGTACTCTGCAAGGATGCGAGTAAACACTTATATACAGCTTCGCTGTCTTTGATATCTCAATTGTTAAAGTGGCACACATCTGTGAAGGATTTCTCTTTTTTTTAAACTTTTTCTGAACTCTTTACGTTCACCTAGTTGCTTGAAGTACAATCTACTCCACTGTTGTGATGACTTTATTGTGCGTGTGTTTGTGTGTGTGTGCGTGCGTGCGTGCGTGCGTGCGTGCATGCGTGCGTGTGTGTGTGTGTGTGTGTGTGTGTGTGTGTGTGTGTGTGTGTGTGTGTGTGTGTGTGTGTGTGTGTGTGGGTTGGGAGTGGGGGGATCACAGTTCAAGCTTTCTTTAATAAAACAATAATGTAATTTGATGTATGTTCTTATATTGAAACATTGAATTCGAGGCTGTGCCCAAGCTTTGCGGGAACGCAGCTTTCAAATCTTATGACCTGTATTCTTTTATGGCAGACTGTACAATTACAGCAACACATTGCTTTGCTCCTCTGCTGCAATGGTGTTTATGCACAGATAAAGTACAGAAAGAAAGAGCGTCTGCTATCGCCCGTTGTGAGTCTTCTGCCTTTTGATAAGCTTCAATGGGTAGTTTGCCTGAGATGAACACACCTGTTGAAAAGAAGCCACCAAGCAAGCAGCCCAGAAATTAGAATAAACGCGTGTTAAGTTCCATAGAAAGAATATGAACTTTAATATAAAAATAATGTGACATTCCTCTTACATCTACAATCTTGTGGACAAGTGGACAACTTGGGTTTCTATAATTCAATGAAGCTTCTTTGTTTCAGAGATGTGGTCACCCGGGGCCTGCTCAAACACCTGCTCCCACTGTTTGACCAGGACTCGGCAAAGCCCGACTTCATCGCTCAGCTTGGGTGGATCGCATTTTACATCCATAGCAAGTGAGAAATCCAACATATCGATCATTACATCTGTGTCACAGAAATCATATTGAACTGGTATTCATTATGCAAGAATTTTACTGTGCATAGTTGCTATTTGTGACATATTTTCTTTTGAATTGCCTTTTTTTTTTTGGGTAGCACCATAGCTTAGTTATTTGTTTCCGCTACATAAATATTTCCTTGTTACTCTTAGACTGCTTTGACTTTTTAAAGCCTCTCTTTTATGTTTCCATTGCTATTGTGCCTTGCTATTAAGCTTAAAATGCTTGCTCCTCATATTTGTGCCATATACATACAATTGTAGGAAATGCACCAATGGACTGCCAACCTAAGCGTGCTTAGGTTATGCCTTCACATTGTCATCACTGTATGACATGGCCTGTGACATGTTTCTATACAGATGCTGCCAGTACTCTGTAATCTTTCGGTCCCAGGTAAATAAGCCACATGCGTTTGCGCTTGAAGTCTCCCTCTTCTTTTTTTCTTTTTTAAACAATAGTTATAGTACCTAGTTTTGCCTAAAATGCAGCTTCCGCACCTATATTTTGCCCTTAAAGTGCACATATTTTAGTGCCTAGAAATTCGGCTTCTATTAATTGCTAATTCCTCTGTAGTTTTTACCGTTATATGCTGTAAATCTCTTGAGGATATTGGAAAAAAGCTAGCAAGTGCTTTAGGGATAATGATGGCACACCAAAACAGCATTTTCTGCAACAAATTTCTGTGCTCCCCTCATTTTCCTCAAGGTTTGATGTGCAGTGCTGCTGATATTGTTTCTGAAGTCTTCCTACCTTCCTTTCAGTTTACTATGTATGTATGTTTTTTTTCCTTTTCAGTGACAGTGCTCAAATTGAAAGCATGGACTGCACAGCAAGGCTGTGCCACATAGTAGCTAGCAGGATGGTTCAGTACAGCTCTGCACCTCAAGAAAATGTCACTGTAAGTAGCATTTGTCTCTGCAAGAGAAAGCCATACGCTGTATTCACTCTGAGTCTTTTAAAGGATGCCAAAAGTGTGAACAGCTTTAGCGCCTTATGCCTTATTGTGGCAGCAATTCGTATACAGACACTGGAGGCACATTCGCACCATTGGTGCCGCCGCTGCCATGCTGTCCTCGAATCAACTATGCAGGCGCGGCCCACGCGTGGAGGATTAGTAGGTCTTTAGAGATGCACAGTGCATCTTGCTTGAAAATCAACGAAGCCGAGTGGACGCAGTGTAACACTCAGTTGGTTCTGCTAGAGATAGAGCAGTGTTCCGGCTTCTGTTGCTGGCAAAAGCATTGTGCACACATGTGTTAGCATGTAGCATTTGATCCCACAACCTTGGTTGTGGGATCGTTCCCCACCTGCGGCAAGTTGTTTTTTCGTCCACTTTCATTCCCATTAATTTATCATTTCTTTATTGCATTTATTAAGCACAAGTAATTTTCCCTATGTTGTCCTTGGTGTCAGTGTTTGTTGGCTTCTTACGATATGACTAATAAAAATCAGGCCCTTCGGTTAACCCCTTTTCTTCTCGTTTTACATAACAAGGGTCTCGAATCCAACGACATTGATGCCTTCAGGTAGAATGTGTGGGCTTATTGACCGGTTGCCTTCACCCAAAAAGATCACGTTCTCGTGATGCCTATGGCAGAAAGGATGTTCCACATCCACCACCAAGGTCTATGAGTGGTGGCACTGGCTAACACTTCCAAGGTTTTACTAGGAAACATAAATACCGAAGAAAGTGGATGGGGAAACGGCGCCACGGTAGCTCAATTGGTAGAGCATCGCACGCGAAATGCATAGGTTGTGGGGTCGGTCCCCACCTGCGGCTAGGTGCTTTTTCGTCCACTTTCATTTCCATTAATTCATTGTTTCTTTATTTCATTTATTAAGCACAAGTAATTTCCCCTATGTTGTCCTTGGTGTCAGTGTGCGTTGGCTTCTTACAACATGTGCATCAAGTAACACGAGCAAGAAACATGTGAGCAAGTCTGAACAAGCAATAAGAGACACCTAGACATTGATGGTATTAAACACAATAAATAGGTCCCTCTTGATATAGCACAGATGGGCAGTACAGTTAAATATTATTTATTGATTACACGTAGCAAGATATCCTATATACTGATAGCTTCAGTTGATATGTGTCCCTGGAACATGCTAATATTCACTGTGTCACGTCATGCAAATTGATTGTTTCTTGGTAAATTTGCAGTGGTTGACAAGTTTGAACAATGTTTATGGAGTTCAACTTTATTAATAGACAATAGTTGGTAGTTGATGGTTATAGACAGTTATAGGTAGTTATAGCCAGCAGCAGCTAGTGAATATCACGCCAGAAATGTCATCTATTTTGCATTCTAATGTCATTCAAAGCACTTGGTGCTTCTTTATTACCACAGTCATGCACATTGGAAAAAGATTACTTCCCAGCAGAATAAGAAAGGAGGGAGGTTTCTCCTTGAGGTTTCGTTCTTTAACTGAAGAGCTCATGACATTGTTGTGAAGCGGCAGACTTCATGGTATTTGTGTTTCATACTTGGCTCTCTTCTTGCACAGGAAAAACAATTAAAGGGACACTAAAGAGGAAAGTTGAGCTTATCTGCTAGATTAGTGTTCTGGAATAGTCAAACCTTGGCATAACAAAGCTGCAACTGACGTGAAGATAGCATGGTTATATCTCATATTCAATATAATCATATAGTATTTGTTACGTGCTGATATCGGGGATAAATATTTTATGCTTCGTCATATCTGATAATTTATTATACCCATGTTCTCCACATAAAGGCTTGACCATACTGAAAGGATCAGTCTTACCATGAGTAGAGACTCGATGAGCCAGAGAAGTATGAAGTAAGCCAGAGAAGAAATAGTATGTTTTTACATCCTGTCTCCTGTACCAAAGCCTTTTACTGCAGCGAAACTTCACAGGACCCACGTACTGTCTGCAGGGCTCACACATGGCCTGCTATTGTGAGGGAAATTGTGGCATGGCTACAGCTAGGGAAGCACGAAAAACTAGACCCGTACACATCTTCTCAAATACAGACAGCGTGAACAGACAAAGGCAGAGCAAGGAACGGGACAGCGAACTGTCCTGTCTTGTTCTTTGCGCTGTCACTGTCTACTCCCTCTGTCCATACTTGCAATGTCACCACCAACCATCCTAAAGAAACACATTAGCTGCAAACATATCCTCATTGCCAGGCAGCGGAGCCACATAGGTCAGGTCGCACTGCCATCAGCATTGTCTGGTCATCAAATATGTTGCACCTATTCCGCCAATGCTAGGCCAGCTCAGCACTGGTGGTCAGAATTAATCTGGAGTCCCCCGCTAGGGCATGCCTCATAATCAAATTGGGGTTTTGGCACGTAAAACCCAAGAATTCAGGTTTTCCAAGTCCACGCCATCCACCAACAGCATCTAGGTCAGCAAATCCACACATGCGTGTGAGGAACAAATACGTTCTTCACTGCCGTTGGACATTTGGACCAGTGTGAAAGCGTGGTTCCTTTTGCTCGATTCTATTCCTCACTTATCATCTGCCACTCCTAATTGCCTGATCCCTGTGATAAACGTATCCGTGGCACTACCTGGACCACTGAGAAAACACGAAAAGGAATAGAATCTAAACAAAATCCTTACGTTATCCCAACCCTGCTGCATTTTGGTGTCCCTTTGGGATTATGGAATGTGCAATGCACCTTTGGCAGCATTCTGAATTCCCTTCCTAACAAGACCTGAGAGCCAAGTTGTTTCTTTCTAGGCAATAAATTTTAATTCATGCTCACTGCTTCCTTTTGTCCCTTTCTTTTCTTCTTTTTTTCTTTTTTGAAAGAACTGTCCAGAGGAAACTACCTCCCATGTTTTCTCATCGCAGTAGCCCAGTGGCTACAGTACTTCACTGCTGAGCTAGAAGTCATGGGCTCGATCCTAGTCTTGGCAGACACATTTTAATAGGGACGAAATACAAAAATGCTTGTATACTTCAATTTAAGTTCTCGTTGAAGAACCTGCGATGGTCAAAATTAATATGGAGTCCTCCCACTACGGTGTTCCCCATAATCAGATCATGATTTTCGCGCGTAAAACCCCAAAATGTAATTGAATTTTAATTTTAATTCATTGCTGTTTTTATTGCAGGCCCTGACATCCCTGCTGGCATGCCTTGCCAACTGGAGCAGCCGGTGGGGTGACCTGGCTGGGGAAGTGGCTGCCACGCCCGGGATGGTGGGTGCACTGGGCCACCTCCTGGAGGCGCCTTATCTGCACCTGCGCAGGGAAGCCCTCTGGCTCATCCAGGGCCTCTCAGGTGAACCTTTCTTGATTGCATGCCTTAACCCAAGGTACATGGTCTTTCAACAGTGATTTGTACCCAATTGCTTAAAAATGAGAAGAGACTACAATTTTTCCTGGGCAAAACGCACAGCTGCAGCAGATACAGGCTATGCTCATTACAACGGACCCGCCTACAACAGACTTTCAGATATAACAGAGCCTATTTCAACCTTAGTTTGGTCGGCCTATTTTACAAAGTTCGCTTTTAACAGACCACATTACAACGGACTATTGACTGCAGCGCATGAAATTAGCGGCAATTTTTGTCAAAATCAGGTGTATAAAATGGACTTTTGCCGTGTCGACGACTGGCAGGCAACTGACATGTGAGGGTCAGCCGACGATCGTGGCTCAATATCGTGCACGCGAGGGAAGAAGGAAAGCGGGACGGAAGTACGCCGCCTTTTGCTCATGAGGCATGGGGTGGGAGCTGAGGGTGGGAGGCTTCTTCTCCGGTGGCTCCAGTTAACGGCGTGGCTACCCGGGCGCCGTATCTTGAAAGCGATCTGTGATGTAGACAAAGTGCACCCAGTGCCGGTAGCTTTGTATGCGCTGTGCTTTCGACGTTTAGTTCACGTTGAAGCGAGTGACAGCACGTAGGTCAATTCGTTCGCTGTTGCTGCCGCGCTTCCCCACTCCAATGTTTTGACAGCGACTTTCCACGGTCATCGAGCGAGATGTGTTCATGTTTAACTACGCACATGTTACCTGGTGCTTGTTAATTTTGTTACTAAGTGAATGTTTAAAACTTCATACGGTCGCTAAAACCAGTATCCTTACTTCGCATAGCTGTCTACTAATTTTCTATCACTATCGATGCTTCACCTTTCGGGCGAAACTGCGACTTTTCTTGCTTGTTTTTTACTTTGGACGTTCGTCACTCACTCCTTGCAGTAATGTTGTTACATGTTGCGACCAAAGTTTTAGAAGTGAGGCGTTTCGGATATTACAGATTTCCGATAAAACGGATAATTTTTGATAGATTATCAGGGCCTGTTATAACGAGAGTCGACTGTATCAGAACATGTACAGTCACCTCCGACAAGTTTGAGCATTACTTCTCAAACTGGCTTCTGCACGTGCCTGGTGTGCCCTCCCCTCCTCGCTGCACCCTTGTACTAGCGAGGGTGGTTTGTAACTTTTAAGCTAAAACCGTCTTAAAAGTTCTACAAGCTGAGAGCCACTTTGAAATTTCACGGCGTCTGCCTCGTCAACACTTGTTGCCGGTGGATGATGACATTGGGCATTTTCACAGCACATTGTAACGGAAACACAGGGTGCCTTCACACAATTTGTTCAGGTGCATCGGCATGGCGCAGTTTTGATACAGGCTGGTTCACTACGGCACTGCATCGGTTTCTACCTCATCCAGAATAAATACGAGCGATAAGCATTTTGATGTGTGCAAGGGACACTGCTGCATGCAGCACGACATGGGCGTTTAGGCTTTGCGTTGCAATCGGTATATTAAAAATCATTCTGCAGTGCGAGTGACTTGTGACAATCGCGAGGAAAAATTAAAATAAGCTCTTTTGCATCGAACACTTTGTTTGCATCCGGATGCTATTTATGGCATGTGGTGCCTACGGTGCCGGTGCCTGCAGCAGCTGCATGATCAACGTGCACTGCATTACGGACATTACGGTATGCGGAGCGACGTGGCAGAAAAAAAGAAATCACTTGTTAAAGTACTGTCATTATTTTTTCATCAAGACCAATAGCACATGGGTGTTTTTGCATTTCACCCCCATCGAAATGCGGCCGCCGTGGCCAGGATTTGATCCCGCAACATCATGCTTAGCAACCCAACACCATAGTCACTGAGCAACCACGGTGAGGTGTTATTTTTTTATCATGACCAGAAGCTCATAGGCAATGAATCCAAGGAAAGCTTAGGGGTAATTAGCCATGGCTGCAATTGAAATTTAGAAAATAATGAAGAAAATAGGTAATGAAAGTGGATGAAAAGAAAGCTTGTCACTATGGGGGGGGTCCGAACCCACAACCTTCACACTGTGCATGTTACTTTCTCTCAAGTTTGCATGGTATGTGATGCCACTAGGCGTAAAAGGTGTTCCACATCCACCTACCATGGCTCTGAGTGGTGCTGACTAACACTTCTAGGTATAGGTCTAGTACCCATAGGTATCCGAGTTAGTGGACGGATTGATGGTCGTCACTGTAGCACAATTCGTAGTGCATCTGCATTCGCAGAAGTACCCGTTTATTGTCTTGGTATTCCTTCAATGTGGCAGTGAAATTTCATTGTATTGAAATTCTGTATAAGCACACTTCGTTATATTGAAGTTCTAAATACACGCTGTTCTGTGGACAAGAAGTTATAAAAGGTTAAATGCTTCATTGTAGTATTTAAATTTGTTATATCGAGGTTTAACTATATCTGTGTTTGTTCTGTTGAGCTTAAACTGTACAAAAAAGCATACTTTGGAGTCTCTCACATCATGGTTACATTTCAGCATGCAATTCAAGAGAGTGAGCTTTGGCCTCAATGAATGAACATAGAGTGCGGAAAGGTTACTTGACCAATTTAAACTGCTTCTGTATGCCTATTTGTTGTCCACAAACAAATTTTTCTGTGTCTGTGCTCTTTCCAGGTGTCTTGGCTCGGTATGACCTCACCGATCTCACTGCTGCCACTAGCGGCATCATTCCCTTGCTGACACCAGGAGCTGCATGCATAAATGAGGTGAGTTTGCAGGCTACTCATGGTTATTGCAGCTTGCTTATTAGACAGTTTTAGTATAGCAGGTTCAAAATGCGCATTGCCGAACACAGTGAAAAATTTGCAGGTTACATATGCGTGCAACTTTTGGATTTTGCATTATGGTCTTTGAATGTCCAGCATATCAGAATGGTAGTGCCGGAGCTGTCTACCTCGCTCCGAATTTGGCTATGTTACTTGCTCTTTATAGTGACAGCAAAATAAGAATGGTAAAATTGGCTTTCGCTTAGTCTCCTCTCTCTTTAGAGTATCATTATACATTGGCGACATTTTGTCGTCGTTATGAAATAAGCTCTGTGTTCTGATGACGACAGGTTTACAAAAGACCAGAACATGCTAGAGTATTTGGAATTCTCTATCTGTTTGCCATGTGGAGTGCTCTCCTAAAGGTCTCACTGAGGACTTCATAGCGAGGTCATAGTTGTTTTGTGTGTGTCTGCATAAACAGTCGAAACACTATGCTAAATCTGTCTATTAATGCAGCCTTAAGGAGGCCTTTTACACCTTGCATTCTTCGCAGCAGGCAATTTAGCACACTTCACAACTGCTCTATACTTACGCATTTTCTAACTTCACCCATGTAGTATCTGCTTTAGCATACCTGCCAACTTCCACGATTTCACTGTAATATGTCAAACTTTTATTGCTTGTTCACGATCGTACTGAAATCCATAATTTCGGGATTGTTTTAGGGGGGTCTAGTTTAGGGCTAAACTAATTTCAGTAGAATGCAAGTACAAATGCCAACCGATTTTTCAATTTCTCTCAATTATACGGACCTAATGATAGAACCGGTGATAATGGTAACCAAAATTTGGCTGCTGTTATACATGCATAATTAAAAATAAACTTCATGAAAATTTGCATTTCTGGCGAAGATAATACTTGTTGCGACTGTAGAGCAGTGTGCCTGTTCACAGCTTCTCTGCGGAACAAAGTCTGCGAAAACTCAACATCTTGAGCAATACAATAATTTTTTTGCTTTTCACCAAATTTTAGTAATTTTTCACTTTGACTTTAGCCTATTTGAAATTTCAAGGTTGGCAGCTCTACGGTAGTTTTGACAGTTTGAAGCACCCAGAAATTTGAAAAAGAGTATCTTCCAAATTAATTGTTTAGGTTTTTTTTTTTTTTTTTTATACGAATAACCGTACAGGCCTTCGAGAAGGCATTGTGTAAGGGGGGAAATATGTTAGCATATTCGTAAGGAATTAGGAAGCAAAAAACAGGCATCAGTACAATAAAGGGAATATTCACACAATGCAGCAGTATGGAACATTAATACAATATTAGCAAATACAAGATCAAGAGCGATAACTTTAAAAACTGTAAACACAATAACGTAATAACATTTGCCCCTCACTTGCATTTTATGGTTCGATTTGCGATCATAGAATGAATGAATGCACTTTATTAAGAATGAAAATGCAGTGAAAATTTTTGTTTCAGTACCTGCATTAGGTGCAAAATGTGCAGGTTGTGAAAGACATTAAGAAGTCATAGTCAGGTTTTGGGCATGCTGAAATCTTGGACACCATACAGTCATTCCATCTCATGTGTGCCCAGTGTTTTGTCAACCGTCTCCAGTTCCTTTGAAATGGATACATAGATAGTTTAGAATGGCTGCTTCAGCGTACTTTGTACTACAGTGTATGATGTACTAAAATAATTGTTTTATGCCATGAGTATTGTTTCAATATTGTGTACAACAGTGACAGTAGGTGTTGCTTTAGAATTTCTAATGAAGTAGTGCTTGTGTACATCATTATAAAGCTTGTACTTTGCTGTGTGGAGATGATGTTTTTTTTTTTTTGCTGCACTGATAGACTTTAATAAATTGTGTAAAATCTTAGTTGATTTTAATGTAAAACGACAACTCAACACAGTAGGGCTTTCCACTGACCCATTATTTCATTGTCTTCACCCAATACAGTAGAACCCCATTGATACCGTTGTGGAGGAGGCGCGTTTGATTACAAATGATCTAATGAGAATAAGTGCCCAGAAAAGCAGTCACTGGGTTCCGCACTCAGCGCCCAAAATTTGTCGTCCTCTTCGTCTCGCCGCCACCTTGATATTTCATTCAGATCTAGTATCTTTTCTTATCATCTCGCTACAACCATGGCATTACATACCCAACTTTGCAGACGAAACTTATCAGCTGTGTCAGGGCTGAGTGACGGAGTGAAGTAATTTCAGGCGCATAATATGCACAAGCTGAGTAGTATTGCTAGAGCGGTGTCCTTGCGACATGACACATATGACCATCAATGTTAAATCACTGACTGGGTCAGTAACCGTGAAGGGACCAATATACTGGGCCAAATCCATAGCCACACCAAGTTACCTTTTTCAGATGAAACTGGCTCATGGTGGCAGTCATACCGCTCTTTGGAACGATCTTGCAAGGCCAGTGACCGCAGATTGGAGGGTGGTATCGAGGGAGCTGCACAGCAATCAGGTGTAGAGCAGGTAGAAAGGGGTATATTCTGTGGTTTCGTGCTTGACCATATTGTAGGCATAGGGGATAAACAGTAAGACATTATCCCAGTTCTTGTGATTGGGTACCACATACATAGGCAGCATGTCAATCAGGGTGCAGTTTGTACGTTCCACAAGGCCATTTGTCTGTGGATGGTACGATGTTGAATGGCGGAACTGCGAAGTGTAGAGCCAAATAAATTCTTGAACAGCCTTGCCAATAAATTGGTGACCACAATCATTGATGATTACGTGAGGTGGACCATGACAATGAGCTACAAAGCGTAACAAAAAGGCAGCAATGCAAGCAAAGCAGCTGTGGAGGAGGGCACAGCTGTGTTTTCCGCTTATCTAGTGAGGTGGTTGATACAGATGATGACCTAGCGGTAGTTGTTCGATGACTGGGGAAACGGTCCTAGCAGGTTGATTACACCTTGCCCGAAAGGTGTACAGGAAATATTACAGGGTGGAGAAGGCTGTACGGAGCACTTGTGGGTCACTTATGACGCTGGCACTGGTTGCAGCTGGGTTCGTGTTGTTTAGTAGTATTGTGCCAGTAATAGCGCTCCTGTATTCAAGCAATGTGCAAATGAATCCTGGTATGGCCTGACATTGGATCAACATGCATGGCACAAAGAACATCACACAGCAAGCTTTCGGGAGCAATCAGTAAATATTGCGTGCCACTTGCTGAGTAATTTATCTTGCACATCTCGAAGGGGCAGCACAATATGACGAAGACAGAAGGCAGGAACACACAGGACAGAGCTTCTGTCTTCATCATATTGTGCTGCCCCTTCAAGATGTTCAACCAGTACTAACTCGCCCAAATGTCGATCCTCCTACAGTATATTGCCTTGCATAACAGTCCATCGCAGAGACAAAAGCAACTACTGGCCTTAAGTGCAGGCTCAGGTGAACAGGGGGTTCAAACATAAGTCATTTCACTGTTCTCTCTGGAACACAGCGACATCAGGAAACGTGAGGGAGACAGCAGTAAAGCAGGCATCGAAGGTGTCCACATCATTCAGCATCGGCATGACGTCGTCCACACTTGTAGGAAACAATAAAGTAATATTCTTGGAGCCATAACTACCAACATGCAAAGTGGCCAGACGGGTCACAGAAGATAATCAGCCAACATAAGGAGCGATGGTTGGGGACAATTGTAAGTGGACATCCATAGAGGTGGCAGTGAACACAGAACACCAAACAGCAGCTTCTGAACACCAGATACAGTGGCCAGCCATTCTCGTTCCATCACGGTTTAATTGCTTTCAGCCGTGCTTGAAAAATGACTTGCATAGGCAGCGAAGTACTGTTCGTTACTGTGGCATTGAACTAGGGCTGTTCCGATGCCTATTCCTTTTGCTTCAGTGTGCACTTCGGTAGGAATAGATGAATCAAAGTGATGAATTTTATGCTGTGATGTCAGCAAAAACTTGAGAGGAGAAAATGCCACTTCACATTCAGGTGTTCATTCAAATGGGGTGTCTTTTCGCAAGAGACTTGTCAATGGTTACACAGTGTTCACTAATCTGGGTACAAAACGTCAAAAGTAAGAGCATAATCCCAGAAAGGTGCAGAGTTCTTGTAGCGACTGAGGTGGCTCAAAGGCATTGGCAGACTCGATTTGACATGATCTGGTTTCTTAGGGGACCACAAAAAAAAAGACTCATGAACCAGAAGAACCCAGCATCCGATAACTTATGTGGCAACACTACAAATTAGGTAAAAGGCTGCTTTTACGTAGAACATTTTAATGCGATTAACATGCTGAGGATAATTCGTGCACTTCTTATATTTATTTATGTCTTTGTTTGTCCCGACTCCTTCAGTAAAAAAGAAAACCATTAAAATTTTCCAGTGGGCGGTATTGTATCCACCCCACACAGATCTCTCTTAGAGCTGCCACATGCTTTAGGGAGCTATGCCACGAATACTTGTGTGCCACTCTTCAACGAACTTCTTTCACATCAACTTGGTTGACTGGGTATAGACCCTTTTTATGCTTACAGAGTTCCTAGAAGACTTCCAGTTTAACCCTCCAGAACAACACAAGTTAGAATAGCCTCCAAATTTATAGGACCCTCCAGCTGGCACCAGTTTTGCTCCAGAGTCAAAGTGTTTCACAAGTGAGTTCTATTGTTAGGTGCAATAAAAAAAGCCCCTACATGAGCTTGATGCACGGCACACATTTTTTATGTCTGAAAACATCAAGAATATGTGCCTACAGTATACGATGCGACAAAATACATTCTTTTTTTTTTTTTTCTTGTCTAACTGGACTGTCGAGAATGGCTGATCGGAAGTTCTCAGAGGTCACGAACGGACTGCTACCACATCGCGCATGCGAAGGGTCTATATGCCGCTGTTCAATGAAGAAAAGTATACAGCAACGATTACGATACTCCCCAATGCGAAATTTGAGCGCAGCTGCACACAGGGTGCTTCACTTTACTTGAGCCAAACATTAAAAATATGCAAGTGCTACGTAGCTGGAAATAATCAAGGCAATATTGTTTGCCATTGCTTAAAGATATTATAATTAGCCTTAATAAATTAATGAACTTCTCAATTATAATTAGATAAAAGGTGTCAATGAGAAAATTTTAGAGCAACAGGAGAAGCTTTAGATACAGCATTCTGTTGCTAATACGTGCTACATAAAAGTGTTTTTCCAAGCGTGAAAGAAGCTCGCGAATACACCCCAAGTGCCTCTAGCGGCCAGTTGCATGGCAATTTTGCTCAGATTCGCAGGGTTGTTTCATGCTTGGAAATACAGTTTGATGTAGCACATATTGAGCAGCATAAAGCTGTATAGGGAGTTTTTCATGTTACTCTACAATTTTCTCATTTACACTTTTATCTAATTAGGCAGAACGCAAAAATAAATCTGAATATATCCAAGTGACGGAAAACAACATTACCTTGGTTCGGTCCAGCTATGTGGCATTTGCATAGATTTAACGTTTGGCTCAAGTTACGTGAAGCACGTTGTATGCGTTTTCATTTTGCTATATATTCGGTGGCATGGACAATCTGTCTCATGCGGCACATTGCAAACGGAGTGAATTGTGGCGTAACTGCCTCGTTAATCAAGATTTAGGTGCAATGAATACATTGTTGTGCCAAAAGGGAAATAAAGGCTTAGGAGGGCAAGTAAGAAGCCATAGATCCAGCACTGAACTTCAACTAATTTTATTGTTACAGCAGAGCAAGGAGATTCAATAAATGTGCATCATGCATACATCAGCGTTGCCTAGAGCGATTACAGTGACATTTTTATTCGCTGCATCTTGTTGTCAAACAGAAAAACAGATGTATCGCTAATACAACTCGTGCCTCTCTCTTTTAAGTGATAACTATGCTATAGTTCGTAAGGACCGGCCAACACGTGGGGGGGGGGCATGGCTTTGTTAATAAAAGATGAAGTCCCTTTCATTACTATGCCTGAAGTTGAGGGGGTGGAAGCGATTTTTTGCAAACTCTGTTTTTCTAGTAACGCTATCATTGTTGGATGCGTTTATCTCAGTCCTTGTTCTGATTCAGACATATTTCAATCATTGTGCACTTACATGCAACGTCATGTTAAGGGCACCAGACTAATACTGCTAGGGGACTTCAATCTTCTTGACATTGACTGGAGTACACTGCAACATTCACCTTGCGCAGAATTTGTTTTCAATATAATGCTTTCTTTTAACCTCACGCAGATCGTAACAGAACCTACCCGTGTACAAGGAACTAGCTCTAACATTTTAGATTTAGTGTTCCTGAGCAAGCATTTCCCTTATCATGAAGCGAACGTAGAAATACTAGAAGGCCTGTCTGGCCACAAACTAATAATGTGTTCTGTCCCATTTCATTACACTACGCCCTCTTCCCAATCAACAATCAGATATCCTGACTATAGTCGAGCTGATGACACTAGCATACTTGACACATTATCTGAAGAGCTATCATTGTTCCGTCAACTCTCAGATGACACTAATACCGATATGGAAGCCCTATGGCGTAGGTTTAAAATAATTCTATTGTATTGCATTACTAATTTTGTTCCTACTGAGACTGAAATAATGTGAAAGAGTAGTCCATGGATTACTTGAACTGTAATTCGTGCCAAGCAGAAGGTCTGATGACTGAAAAAAACACAACGCCACCCATCAAAAGGAACAGCTGAAAAATTAACGTTAGCCATTAACGATATAAAATCTAAAATAAAAATTGCCAAAGCTTCCTATTTTTCAAGTATGCTAACAAATTTCCTAAAACATTCTCCCCAAAAGTTCTGGCATTACTTAAATCCTAAAGTACATAATGAAAGTCTTCCGTCCTCGAAGGAAAACCGAAATACTGCAACCACACTAAATAACTACTTTTGTTCCATTTTCACTACAGACGATAGAAATGCACCTCACAACAGCCCCTGCATCGGCAAGAAACTAGGGCCCCTTACTGTGAGCGAAGCTGGAGATTTAAACCTTCTACTAAATTTAGACACTTAAAAAGCACCGGGGCCTGATAACATTTCTAACACATTTCTGCGCAGATATGCCGAGTGGATTGCGAAGTTTTTAGCAATACTCTTTAACAAATCCCTGTCATCCTGCACCCTTCCTAAAGAATGGAAAACAGCTAAAATAATATCAATACATAAATCAGGCAGCAAATCATATCCCTCAAACTTTAGACCAATATCACTAACCAGCACAATATGCAAGCTACTTGAGCACATCATCTTAAAGCACATAACAGCCTATCTAGAAGATAACCAACTTCTAACACCTTTCCAGCATGGCTTTTGTAAGGGACTTTCTACCGTTGCTCGACTAATTGAACTCGTGCTGACGTAACAAGTTGACCTCATTTTCTTAGACTTTTCGAGTGCCTTCAACCGTGTGTCACACCCAAAACTTATTAGGAAGCTTGAACTATCTTTAGGAACTGACCCAATTTTAGACTGGATTACTGATTACCTCGCTAACCGTACTCAGTTTGTCGAAATTAACGAGAAATCCGTAACAGCTGATGTCACATCAGCTGAACCACAAGGAGGCATCTTAGCCCCAGTCTTATTCCTAATTTTTATAAACGACCTTCCTGCTAGCATGTTTAACAACATTAGACTTTTTGCCGATGACTGCATACTATATCAGGAAATTAGCTCTGTCATCGACCATATAGCTTTAAATAATGCCATAGCAGCAGTAACCAAATGGTGTGAAGATTGGCAGATGACTATTAACGTTAACAAATCTGTTCTATTATCTGTAACCAGGAAGAAACATAGATCACTATTTCAGTACACATGCCTCTTGCTTTGGTCTGCGAATACAAATACTTAGAAATGTTACTAACCTCTGACCTCAGATGTGATGCTCACGTTAACGAAGTCACAGCAACCACATTAAAACAGTTATTTTTCAATAATAGACGCCTCAGGCTAGCACCATCTCATATAAAGCTACTAGCATATAAAACATTTGTCAGACCGGTACTAGAGTGTGCAAATGTCGTTTGGTTTCCTTTCACTAACAAGCTGATTAAAAACCTATAGGTGTTCAGAGAAAGGCACTCGGATACATTTTTAACAAACATAGGCTATCAGACTCACCGACAGAACTACTCAAACAAGCGGGGATGCTAACCCTTCAAAACAGCAAAACTAGCGTGCCTTAAAACCATTTACCAACTCATAAACAATCAATTAAATCTGGATACCTCACGATACATAAAATCTGAAACGAGGAAAACACGTTGTAACCCCTCACACACACTAAACGAGTTTGCATTCCGTACTGACACTTTCAGGTATTCATTCTTTCCGCAGACTATGCGTGATTGGAACGCTTTGAATGTGAGCTCTGTTAATAGTTCATCACTAACTGCCTTTATGACGCTTGTTGAAAACGATCTACTTACATCTCAGTAATTATTTTGTTTATTGTCAGTATCACTTTGTTACTACCTTTGTTTTGCATGTTGTGGCACATTTATCTGTCCAACCCAAATCTTGCAGCATGAACCTCATTGTATATTTTTTTTACTCCTGCCGATGTATAAGCTTATTCAATGTAATAATGTGCATTTCTGAACCGTTTATCATTGTCATGTTTGTATGTCAGTGTACTTTTTTGAATGCCCTTTCTGTTACGATCCCTGACGGGATTGACAGTATTGCATAAATAAATAAATAAAATAAATATGCTTCCAAAAGTTCTCTTGCTAAGTATCATCACTCCTGCCAAGTATCCTAATCTCACACAGTAGTGGCTGGCATCTTCCTGCCAAGCAAACTATGCGATGCGCAGGTAAATGCGCATTGCCTTTGTTAATTATAGACAATTCATACTCCCGAGCCCGGTCTTTGGCACATCTTCCCGTTTGTCCCACGTAGGACCTCCCACATTTCAGCGGTATCTCATATATATTAACCATGGCACATTTCGTGTATGGTCTCGTATGGTTTTTCTGGCATCCTGACTTTTTGTCAACGCGGCTTATGCGCAGACATAGTCCAGCCAACTTGCATGGCGCCGGGAAAACAACTGGCACACCAAACCTAGTAGTGACTTTCTTCAAGTTGTGGGAAAGTTTGTGGACGTATGGCTCCGCTGTGTGTTTGCATCCTTTTTGGTCAGGGCTAGGCATACACTTTTTTCCCTTCACCTTCTGGAGCAATGTTTCTGACACCGCCCCTACAACTGAGTTCGGGTAACCAACTGTGTGTAGCCTCGCCAATTGTTTGTCAAAACTAGCCTGCATTGCGTGAGGGCATGACTTCAGGAGAGCATATTCAAGGCAGAGTGGCTATTACTCTTTTAACTAGCTTTGAGTGTTCCGAATTGTATGGCAGCAACTTCTGGGCATGTGGGCTATACTGTCAACAGACGTCGTTTGTGTTAAAAACTAAAGACAGATCTAAAAACTGACGAGTGCCATGCCCTTCCCACGTAGCTTAAGAATGCGTAAGACTGTATTAATGCATTGGTAAATGGTAAAATCATGGTCACATTTTAAAAGAATGAAAAAATCATGGACATATCTAAATGCCTTAAGGTAGAACCTATTGTCAAAGGAACTGTGCAGGTCGTGGTCAATTGATGCCAAGAAAATGTGACACAGCACAGGAGCGAAGCAGGAACCAGTGCACATTCCTTGCCGTTGAACATACAATACGTCGTTAAAAGAACAAGAAATAAAAGTAGACTAAATAAAATTCCAATAATACCATAACATTGTCAATGGATGTGCCCACTAGATTCTGAAAATCTACTCGGCCGTTGCAGTCAATGCAATCCCTAACAGAGGCACACATTTCCTGTTGAGTAAAACAAATTTCCTGTTCCTGCTGAGTAAAACAAATCAACTACGTCTACAGAAATTTACCTGCGCATTGCATGGTTTGCTTGGCAGGAAGATGCCAGCTGCTACTGCGTGAGATTAAGATACTTGGCAAGAGTGGTGATACGTTAGCAAGAGAACTTTTGGAGGCATATCACATAAAAGAGAGAGGCACGAGTTGTATTAGTGATATGTCTGTTTTCTGTTTGACAACAAGGTGCAGCTGTCAAAAACGTCACTTTAACTGCTCTAGACAACACTGATGTACCCATGTGCATTTATTGATTCTCCTTGCTCTGCTGTAACAATAAAATCAGTTGAAGTTCAGCACTCAACCTGTGCCCTCCTGTCTTTATTTTCCTTTTGGCGCAACAATGCATTCATTAGATCTCAGCCAACTTGCCCAGCAACAACCCCAGGTGATCAAAATTAATCCGGATCCCCCTCTACGGCATGCCTCATAATCAGATCATGGTTTTGGCACATAAAACTTCATAATTCTTTTTTCTCGCTAATTGGGAGATTGTGAGAGGCAGCACATGGGTGACCCTTGGGCAAAGTTTAGAGCATCCACTACAGACAGACATCTGCTCATGCAGCGCTTTGTTTCCATTATGGTATCATCGGACGTACTCGCCCCGTGCCATCGGTGAACAGACGACGCCTCGTTACTCTGGCGCCATCTCGTAGTGGTCGTCACCGCAAAGCCCGTCTTGCACGGCACTATGCTTTTCTTTTCACGCTTTCGCATTACCCTCCTCCTCCGCTTTCCTCCTTGCACACTCGTCGCTATCGCTGTCTTTCATCTCCTACTGCACTCCGCATTCGCTTTCATCCTTCGCCATGCTCGGTCGCTCAGTTACAAGGGATGACACGGACACTCGCCGCAGGAACAGGCACCTAAAAGCTGCACTCTAAAAAACCGTAGTATGCACACAGTCGCTAAAGTTGTCTACCTGCTTGGCCCACTAGGTATGTGTTCATGATGCCGTTATGGTCTTTCCATCATCGTCATTACAGCTCCTGGATCTGACTCATCATGCTGTCGTCATCACGCCTTCTAGTCTGACCTAATGGCCAAAGTTGTCTAATACAGCTTGGGCCACTAACTGTGTGCTCGTGGTCACTGCATCGTCATCATTCCATCTTGGTTATCTGATTGTTGTCATGCCATCATCATCATGCCATTGTTGTCATACAGTTGTGCATTTATTGCCACACCGCCATCTTGATGCCGTCCGGGTTGTTCAATCATCGCCATTCTAACTTCATTATCCTATTCGTGATACGGTCATCGTCACGCAGTCATAGTCATACCATTCTCGTCATGCTATCAACGTCATGCTGCCGTCGTCAATCTTTCTTCGTCATTCTCTTGTAACAATATTGTTGTGCCATTCAGTCATGATTACGCTGCCATTGTCACGCCGTCATCATTAGACAGCCACTATCATGAATCCATTGTCAGAGCATCGTCGTCATGCTGTCATGGTTGTGCCATCATGGTCTTCCTCCTTCGTAACCCCGCTCTCGTCATGCCATTGTCGTCACGCCATTGTCATCTTGCAGGCTTTATGATACAGTCATTGTAACGCCATTGTCGTCATACACTCGTCATCATCCCGTTGTCTTTATGCTGTTGTGATGCGATTGTCCTCTTTGTGTCCTCGCCATACCGTCGTCGTCATGCATTCATTGTCATGCCGTCATCATAATGCCATCACAGTATTTCCATTGTCGTCATTTCAACTTCGACATCTGGCTATCGTCATGCCATTGTCGTCACGCGGTCGTTTTACCATCATCATCACTTCAGTAATGTCATCCCATTGTCGACATGCCATTGTCATCATACTGCCTTCGTCGATCCTTCGGTCATTCCTTGTTCGTTGTTCTATTGTAATCATGCTATCATCATTCAGTTGCGATTATGCTGCCGTTGTAATGCCATCTTTGTCATTGCATTGTTGTCAGACTGTCTCTATCATGCCCCCATTTTCATGCCATCATTGTCGTGCCCTTGTGGTCCTGCCATCATCGTTATTCTAGCTTCGTCATCCTGTTGTCATCGTACCATCATAATCACACCATCGTTGTCATATGCTCATCATCCCGTTCCCCTCATATTGTCACGATATCATCATTATACCATCGTGATCATTTCAGAATTGACATCTCCTCGTCATGCCATCTTTGTTATACCACCTTTCTCGTTCCATTGACGTCACTCCTTCATCGTTCCATCATTGTCACTGCATCAGCGTCATGCTCATGGGTGACCTTGGCAAGCGAGTGTCATAGCAAAGTGTAACCATCATAGTATATATACTAAGTAGTGAAAGCCTCAGAATGACCACTATAGAGGTTAAGTAAAAGTCACTTCAGTTCAGGAATATGGTGTGTCAGTACACTGTTCAAATGCTAATAGCATTACGTCGACAGTCATCGGGAGGTGAGTTCAGCTGTAATTTTTTCTCTCCTCTAGGCCGCTGTCAGTGACGCATCAATGTGCTCACGCCATATTTGTGACCTTGAGGAAGATGTAATCGGTACTTTTGAACAGCTGCATCAGCCCATACACTGGACTATAAAGAAGCCATTATGAAAGCCGACAGCGTTTCGGTGACATCACGGCTTGATAAGGATGCTCACTTCATGTTTGCGCAACAGTGAAAATGTCGCATTACTCGTGGGCGTCTGCTAAAGGCATGACATTCACACTCTTCCACTGTTCAGTTTCGGTTTTCTAAATGAATTTGTTCAGAATTCAGACGCCGACGTTTACAGTACCGATGCAAGCAGAAGAGACTGAGAATATTGCTGGTAGCATTTCGTAAAGGTATCATGTGGTCTATGTGTGGCCAGTGGGCTTCTATTTTGTGATTTCGCTTATCTCGACACTTTTTCCGACTGTGGCAGTGCCAGGAGCTGCCAACCTGTACTTGCAAGATGTTTACTTAGGTTTGCTAAGCACTCAACTACTCCCACTATAGCAACGCCTTTAGTGGCAGCATGTCTCTACAGAGCTCAGCGGACCACAATGTTCAGCACAATGCGTTGGCGGGCAAGTTGTTACTAATCTATCAATACTTTGTTTATCGCAAAACAACAGACACAAGAAAGACGACAGGACGTCGTCTTTCTTTTATTTATTCTTTTGCGCTAAACAACATATTCATAAACCACAATATATTGAACAAGCATCATCTCCCGTCTAAAACGGCGATTTTCAGCCTACCCAAGAATATTTTCAAGCAGCAACACTAGCTCACAAGACCTATTACGGCGCTTACCCAACTTTTTTTTTTATTTGACCGAAAATTGCCTGCACAGTGCAATCAGATACAAAAACAAAACAGTGTTCGCAGCATGCATATGCTTTTCTGTATAACATGATTGTGTTGCAGGGAAGCTGGCTTTATGAACCCAGTCGCCATTGTGCAAAACATACTAGACCCTTGGCCATATTTCTTGCCAAAGACTAGGGTATGCATTAAATTTTTACCATGTTTAGGAGCTTCAGTGTCATTTCTACGTTGGTTTTTACTTTGGACACATAGTAAGTGAGTGCGCGTGCGATTGCGAAGGGGGGGGGGGAGTGGTCGGGCAAATACTGCCAAATGAATCAGCAGTTCGTTATGATATTGTCTCGTATGTGGTGTTTTTGGCACCTGTGCGATTGTCGGGCCTGTGCGAAAAAGTGAATGGTGCAGAAACACAAATGTGTCCCTGTGCAATCAACCACCGAAACCCCTACGTCACTTGTACAGAGAGAAGTAGTTTGTAAGATCCCTCTGTTGTGTAACAAGGTATACAGGCAGGTGCTAGAATAAGAGGCTAACTGAGCACAATTATCACTACACGGCTAAAGATTCAGGTCATTTAGCCTTTCATTGCAGGAATTGTGGCTGCAAACCTGTCCTGAAAGACACGGAAGTTGTGCGCAGGCTACACAAAAAACAAACAAGGGAAATCCTTGAAGCATAGAAATTGGCAAATGGAAATTGACAAATGGAAAGACAGGTGTATCAGTTGCCCTTCGGTATCATTCTCTGATAAAGTACGCCACTATCTTAGACTTTGATTATTCCTAGAGTGGGAATCTGAAAAATGCTATCTGTGTCTCCTTAACGCCTTACTGCTGTCAGAGCATGTGCGCTTCTTAAGGGATGCTACAAAAGGCGGGTCTTTGGGCGATAAAACGGTTGTTGCAGTCCAGCGCCTGTGTATGTCCCTTTTAATGTGTGTGTGCACGTGTCAGAGTTAAGTGCACTGCTTCAACATCATGGCTCACCAACTAGCCCATCAATATGTATTTAGCAGTTTGTGTTGGCACTTTTCTGCAACTTGTTTAATTCGGTCCGCCCAATAAGTCCTTCAATTTCGTTGATCCTGTCAGGATCGACTTAACGGAAGTCGACTGACCTGTGGACAATTAAAGGCTACAACACAACTAGAACCATGAGGAAAAAGGTGCAGTTTCACCTGAAGGGTGAAGCATTGATTGCCATAGCAAATTAGTAGACAGCTATACAAAGCAAGGAGAGTAGCTTTATCGGCCGTATTAACTCGGAAACATTCACTTACTAAGTGAATTAGCAAGCATAAACACATCACTCTCGATGAGCGCAGACTCTCGCTGTCAAAACGCCGGTGTGAGCAAGTGCGAGAGCAGCAGCGAGTGAAGTGACCTTCGTGGTGTCCACAGGTGTATAAAAGGGGGGAGGGGCGGTGCAAGGGGGTCACTTGCCTTCCCCCCACTCTCAGGACTGGGGGGAGGAGCAAAGTAAGTCATTTACACCCCCCCCCCACACACACACACTTTCGAAACCCGGCTATATATGCGCCTAGAGTACCAACCAAGATCACTCTGGTCTATAGAAAGCAGCTTGAAGCACTGGTAATGGGGGTCTGGCCTCTCCACCAGCTGCATGTTGAGTCTTGGCCACGTTGGTTCTTCAGTGCACTCATCACTGGTATTTATATAGCACACAGAGTCTACTTGTTAACAGTTCATAAGTTTCCCCACCTCTGCAAGTCTGCAGTAGTCTTTCAAGTCTTGATCTAGACATTGATTCAGGCTACTTGGTCTGTCAATAGTGGAATTGAACCTCACTAGTGCAAGGTTCCCAGAACTTTCAAGACTGCTTTCACTTATTTGGTTGTGAAAGGTGTTCTCGCGGTGAAACTGAGGCATCACGAAGCGTTCGCTTCTCACTGCCGGCAGTCTTCATCACGTCAGCGTAGTGACAGTCAGTGCTCGTGGTCATCGAGTGAGATGTGTTTATACTAGCCTCTACGTGTGTGACACCATGCTTGTCATAGGTGTATCTACCAGTTCGGGGAGAGGTGTACCCCTCCCCTCACAATCAGAATTGAAAAGGAAAAGCAGGCCATTTATCCCCCCACCCCCCTTCTATGCACGCACAATTGTGAAAGTGGGCATTGTCGGCTGCACATTGCACAAATACAACAAAACAACAGCTGAGGCCAAGTTTTCTCTCAGAATTGGGCTCACATGGGTGCGATTTATTTATTACATATCCCCTGCTTTCGGGCCTTGCCTCCATGTGCTGTAGCAGATTACACATTACTCCATACTTTGCGGTGCAGACACCTGCGGGACCTGCCTTGCAAGCATGCATTGCTGAGAAAGTTATCGCAAGGCTGTCCAAAATAAGTTTAGTCTACCATCAGTTGCATCATCCCGTGTTTGTTGGGGCCGTCTAACCTAACCATCTTTGAAAACACAAAATCAAATTTGCTTTTGTAAGTTACTGGTACAGTCAAACCTCGATATATCGAACACGGATATATCGAATTATTGCGTATATCGAACACTTTCTTTATCACGTGGAAAATCGCATGCATTTTTAATTTTTTATTTCGAACGGGGCCGGATGTAAAATGGATATATCGAACTCCGCCGCCCCAGACCAAGTGCGCTCTGTTGACAGGAGGCGAGCTTTCCCGCAACACTCTCGAAGATAGCGGCGGCGCGATGGGCGTTCCGGACTTTCCGGACTAGGGTGCCTCGATGTCCTCCTCGCCCGGAGCGGCGGGCGAGGAGGACATCGAGGCACCCTATTCCGGACGGCTGCGTACGACAGCTGCCCACATCGGTTGCGCCGAGGGCGCCATTTGAACGTGGCGGCGTACATACGCGGCGGCTTGGAGCCAGCACGGCCGCCTCGATCAAGCGCGCACACAGGGGTAGCACACTCTCAAGTTCAACAAATGGCCACAGAGGGCGAAAAAATCGACCGCGCGCCGCTGCTAACAAAGCCGACGTAGTAGCATCACTTTCGGGATTCGTTCATTAGTTCCAACATTTCCCGGTAGAGGCGTCGTAATAAGCGCAATTTTATCTTACAAACATTCTCTTACAATTACCGAAGCATTTTCTTTTACATAAAAACAGGGCAAAATTATCATTGCTAATTAGATATTGTGCTCTTTGTTAGTAAGTTTACTGTTTCTTCGCCATTATAAACGCAAATAGCGTTCAGCATCATCGATCTTTCACGTGACCTCTGGCCTGGATTTAAAATTTTTACCGGTATTTCCGAGTGCACGGCGGCACGGATTCATTCGTTCGTACACTCAAGACTGCTTTGTTTCTAAAACTAGTTTCTTGCGCTTCGATGTCTCGCGTTATTTAACTTGGGGTGAAGTTACGTGTTTGCAAGCGGACATGTAAGCCCGGCAGTTGGGTTTCGGTCGTGAGCCATTCGGAACAGGTCTGCATCGAAACGGGAGCTGGATTTTGCTGCGGCTGACAACGGCAATAACGGTGAGTCGTTTAACACCGCTGCTTGAATCGTTATATAATATCCGTGTCATTACCTTCCAGGCGGGCACAAGTTAACGAACTAGATCCTGCATTACATATGGGCAGTGAGGATCTCAGTTGCTGTTTCCTAAATAAACCTTTACTTGCGAGGCTGTCGTTTGGTTTACACACACAACCAGGAAAGAAAGAGCGATATCGGAACGCGCGTCTCATTTTTCATGTTATTGTAGCCGTGGTTGTAGGTGACTGAGTAGCCTTATCAATATACATATTAAACATTTTTTTCGAGTCGGCCGGCAACGTCTTTCGTCCACAAAACCGAATAATCCTTTGGTAAAATAAAGTGAAAGTACAGAATTTAATGTATTAAACAGTTGCAAGCATGATAATTCACCCATATTTCGTACTTGTTTGTTCCAAATGTTCTTGCTGTTCAGATTGGTTTACCGTAGGGCATTTATTTTTGCAGTAGTGAAGCGGTGCATCACGTTCGTGCAGAAAAATAATGCATCAGTTCTAATAGCTTCATGACTTTCATGCATTTGCTTGCGGAACTAGCAGTGTGATCACTTGTAGTGTATAAATGAACCCACAAATGTTCTCATTTGTGATCTTAATAGTACTTGCGCTGTTGACATGCATTGTAGTTAGGCAGACATCAATTTTATGGACAATAGCAATATTTATTTAACATGCTGCTTAAGCACCCTAGAACAGACAGTGTACATTTGCATGTCTCTGTAGTCGCAAATCATTACAACATATATGTCACACCTTTTTGCATTTTAAAACTTTGCTTTTTCAATTTCTGATTCAGTCAAAATTTCTGTTCCAGACATGCAGTAATGAAGACGGCACCAGTATAAAGCAACACACTCCACGCACTAAACAGAAGCTGCTGCCTGCTACAACAAGGTCATTGTGTGGACATTGGCTACTACTACAAGGTAAACAACACATGGTTCAGAAATAAATATGTTTGATATATGCTGTATTGGCTTGCTGTTTGCAGCAGATATGAATGTTTGTTCATATTTATGGTTCAGTATAATTGGTTTGAACATATAAAACACACATAAATTTGGCTAATCTGTGCTGTATCTCATGTGTCACCGTTTTGCCTCAACAGAGTCTATGCCAAGCACATCTTGGTCATCACAGGAGCTCCTATCTGCGCCAACAGGAAGGGGCTGGAGCCGAATTTGCAAGGCTTTTACACCAAGAACAAAGAAGCACATGCAGAAGAATATGAATGAGATATCAAGTCTGCAGAGGACTGTGTCAAGACTGAAAAGAGCTTCAGCCACCATTCCACCAGCACGGACATTTGGTTGAGTCATCCAGGTAACTCAAAAAGGACTTTCTAGAAATTCTTCGTCTTCAGGTGCACCTGCAACATCTGACCAAGCACGGACGACGCTGGCCAAAAGATTGAGTTCCATCAGTTTGCCCTTAATCAGCTTCCTAGCCATGTTAATTCCGTTTGTGCCAAGTGTAATTTTTCTTCTATAAATGCAAGCTTTCTCATTGCCCATTTTTGTTAGAGATCATTCATCCTCATCCAAATATAAAGGTCAACCGATTCTTCGCTGATACTTAATACCAGTCACTCTCTAGCAGCCTAACATATCTGTAGCAGTATCTTCTAGTGTATGTTGTCATGCGCAATTCCTCTCCTGAAATAGCTGATGCAGCATCGGCATGCGTCTTGCATTAACCTATGCACATGTGCTATGCACCATTTTACTTTTTTTGATGTTTTTAGCCTTCAATGCTTGCAGAGCAGAGTGGCTTCTCTCTTGAATGCAAGCTTTCTCATTTTCCATATTCCTAGTCTCGTTGATGATTGCTCCTCTTCCTTGATAGCCTGGGTCTTTGTGCAAGCTACAGTGAAGTGATTGATTGCAGAATCTGGTTTTGCTGCCACACTTGGCTGTGGTAACTGTGTTACGTTTCTCAGATGTGGGGGCCTGGTCAGTTGCATTGGTAAGCAGTCCCTCGAGGTAAGCATTTGCTCCTGCAGTCCGCAAAGCGACATAGACTCCCAGTATACACACACCGTAACTGGTGCGCCCCGTTCGTTCTGGCCTGCTGCAGTAATGGGCAAATTGTGCTTGTGGCTTACCTCGGCCATGATTTGCTCAAAACGGAGACCAGCATATGTGCTCACATGGTTCGAAGTGTATGCAGTTGATAGCCGTATGGGTGGAAAGGCCCGCAAGAATGGCTGCCGAAGGTGATGCCCACAAAAGCGACTTGTCCACATTGCGACAAAGTGTGAGCCACACATAGCAGCCCCCGAAAGAAAATAAATGTGCACGTTGGAAAGGAGTTAACGCTAAAATGCCGGGTAGTCCATGTCGCTGTGTTGGTTGCGGAAGCAGATGCCTGCGTCACCTGATTGCTTCGCAATGGAAGTTGCTCATCTTCAACGGCAACTGTTGGTTCAAACAGGTGCGAGACTCTGTCCAATCTGTTTGTACCGCAGGTTGTCGCTCGTTACCAGACCACCACATGTGACAAAGGCAAGCATTATGCCGTAAGATGGTTCGTAGCCAATGTATAATGTATTGTCTGAACCTCATGCGGTGACTGATTGCTGTTTAATCTTGCTGTTATGCCACTTGGTTACGGTCGCAGTTTTATGTTTTTCGAATATTGCGGCCTGGTCGGTTGCACTGGGAAGCAGCCTCTCGTAGTAAGCATTTTATCCTGCAGTCTGCACAGCGACATAGACTCCCAATTTACGCACACCGTGATTCGTGCTCCCCGTTCACCCTTTCCTGCTGCAGCCATGGACAAATTGTGCCTCTGGCCTTTCTCGGCCGCGATTAGGCATGAACGGAGACCAGCATAAGTGCTTACATGGTCGGACGTGTATGAAGTTGGGTGGAAAGGCCCGTAAAAGTGGCTGATGAAGGTGATGCCCACGAAAGCGACTTGTCCATATTGAGACAATGTGGGACACCAAGTGTGAGCCACACATTAGCGGCCTCCAAAAGAAAAGAAACATGCAGGCTGGAAAGGAGTCAATGCTAAAATGATGGGTAGTCCATGTCGCTGTGTAGGCTGCGGCAGCAGATGCCTGCGTCACTTGATTGCTTTGCACTGCAAGTTGCTCATCTTTAACAGCGACTGTCGCCGCAAACAGGTGGGACACTCTGTCCAATCTGTTTCTGCTGCTGGTTGTTGCTCGTTAGTAGACCACCACGTGCGACGAAGGCAGGCACTACGCCTGTAGGTAGGCAGCTCAATGTACCCTAAGAGACCCGTGTATGTGAATGCTCACTGTTGCCATATGGTTCGTCGCCAATGTATAATGTATTGTCTGAACCTCATGCGGTGACTGATTGCTGTTTAATTTTGCTGTTATGTCACTTGGTTATGGTCGCAGTGTTATGTTTTTAGAATATTGCGGCCTGGTCGGTTGCACTGGGAAGCAGTCTCTCGAAGTAAGCATTCGCTCCTGCAGCCTGCACAGCGACATAGACTCCCAATTTTCATGCACCGTGATTCGTGCTCCCCGTTCGCGCTTTCCTGCTGCAGCAATGGGCATATTGTGCCTCTGGCCTTTCTCGGCCGCGATTAGGCATGAACGGAGACCAGCATACGTGCTTACATAGTCCGATGCGTATGAAGTTGATAGCCAGATGGTTGGAAAGGCCCGCAAAAGTAGCTGATGGAGGCGATGCCCACGAAAGCGATTTGTCCATAGTGAGACAATGTGAGACAGCAAGTGTGAGCCACACATTAGCGGCCCCCGAAAGAAAAGAAACGTGCAGGTTGGAAAGGAGTGAATGGCTAAAATCTGGGGTAGCCCATGTCGCTGTGTAGGCTGCGGTAGCAGATGCCTGCGTCTCCCGATTGCTTCGCAATGCAATTTGGGCATTTTTAACGGCGACTGTCGCTGCAAACAAGTGGCACACTCTGTCCAATATGTTTCCGCTGCTGGTTGTTGCTCGTTAACCTGACCACCACGTGCGACGACGACGGTGAGCCGTTTACGAGCTCGCGTCAATGATTCCAGCGTATCTCGACATGCAAACTTTATTTCTGCTATTGCACGAGAATGTACACTGCTTGTCTTCTGCCAATAAAGTCGCGCGTTCTGTTCACTCACTTGTGGCTTGTTTGTATGGGCGTCAGTAGAGGCTCTTGGCAATTAGAACGCACCACCTACGCGGCAGCGAAGGCATTGAGGCATGCCGCATAGCCTGCAGGGCAAGCACGGCGCGTACCAGCGTACGCGACCGGCAAAAAACGGCCATATTGAATTTTGCTCTAAAAAAAAAATGTGTACTTCCGCTTCCGGTTTGAGCAACGTCATCTGGCGTCCCCCAAAGTAAGTTCCATGCGCTGCCGCTGCTTATTTTCGAACCACGGCGGAAGGTACAGTTTCCCTTCTCTAATTTTGTTCTTTATTCTATGCGCGCACGGCGGGGCAAGCCGCCTCGATTACGCGCGCACGGCGGGGCTTGCCCCCGCCGTGCGCGCGTGATCGAGGCGGCCGTGGAGCCAGTTGGAGCGCTTTGTCGGTGCTGAGCCACACAGCATGTGCATTGAGGACTTCGTTGGCGGTGACGACAGCACCGGAACAGTGGCGGAGTTTGCTCGAGCCGCCCATCGCCGCAAGCCGCACCGCACGCGTGCGGTCGCGCGAAATATTGCACGTATCAAACACTTGTGCACAAATTTCGGTTTACGATGTGTAAGGTATACACTGTGCACACAGTGTAAACGGTAATTTGTGCACAAGTGCTGGATACGTGCAATTTTTCGCGCGACCGCAAGCGTGCGGTGCGGCTTGCGGCGATGGGCGACTCGAGCGTAACCGTTTGGACTATGTTGAGGACGCCGTGGTCAAGCACGCGGTTGCCAATATGAAGTAGGCTACGCTGCTTCAGTACTTTCAGCAAACAAAATAAATACTTTGTTTGAAGCTTCATGTGAGTATCTATTGCGCCACGATTGGTTCATTGATTGATTTGTGCTAGTTTTTGACGCGTTTTCTACGTGATTTTATATATCGAATTCTGGCTATATCGAACTATTTTGCGATCACCGCGCTGTTCGATATATCGAGGTTCGACTGTATTTCATCAGTCTTGCCGTTTTAGCGATTTTGACGTAGATTTAGTGACTTTTGTGCATGTTTTCGGCAAAGTTTGCTATTTAGCAATCAGTGACATTTTTAGTGACTTGAATGAACAGTTGGCAATATTTTAACGGCTTATAAGTTAGAAAGATTACTTGGAAAATGGCCTTTAAGAACGCGCTTTGATATTCTAAAGCCACATGTGAGTGGCCAAAACTCGAGGTAAAATGCATAGGCTCCATGACTGTGATGAACAAATGGTTGGCTTTGCATTGTAATACTGCTTCACAGCACAGTGTTCACCATAGCCTTGAGATTGCGTCACGAAATTGAAGTTTATTTATTATTTACAAAACCTATGTGAACCCGCAGCGTTTAAACGCTGCGGGTTCAGCAGCGTCACTAAATCAATTCAATTGGTAGACGCTTGGCAAGTGTGTCAGAGAAATAATTTACCAAAACCAAGTGGAATAAACTTTCTGTTCAGATTTAGAACACAGCAGATGAATGAGACATATTGACTTCATAAAAGCGTAAATATTCGAACGGCTTAGCTCGTTCATGTGTGACTGAACAAATCGCTTCCATTTCTCACACCTTTCGGACCAGTCAGTACTTCACGGTGGCTTTCAGCTAGATCAAGGGCGAAGAAATGGTATTTAACCTGTACAAAGCTCGGGTAATTGTCATTGCCATGTTAACAGCATGCGGCCAAATCCGTTCCACAGAATCTAGTTCTGCTACCTCGAATGCCGAGAAGCAAAAAAAATTTAGGGATAATATGCAGACTAAATGTATTTTCATGCTGGGAAAACTACGTTGCTTGTGTTCTTTTGAATCGTGCTATACTTGTAACCTTCCAATCTGAAGATAATGAAAATTTTAAGCTGTCATAATCTAGTATGTAGATATTAGAGGTAGGGCGATGAAATATAGACTTTTTGAAATGCGAATAGTAAGTATCGAATATCGAATAGACAAACGCAGATGCACGTATATACAACAGGAATATTTGTTTCAGTATAATTAGGCACACGCTTGAATAGACAGTCAGCTATCACACACAATTAAGATAGTTTTAAGCACAAGATCACAACACTCATGAAAAGAACTACACGAATAGCCACTTGACACCTTTAAGCCTGGTGGCAAACAAGCTTTCCAAGAATGACAGGCATCTGAAATTGACCAACTTTTCAAGAACGCATAATAAATAGTTGTTGAAATAATATTAGAAGTTATGGAGAAGGAAAATAAAATGCTAAGGAGGGTTGAAAAAATATTAGAAGTTATGGAAAAGGAAAATAAAATGCTAAGGAAATGTTTCTGTGCCCTAGACAGAATACAGAGCCTTTTACAAGAAAAAACATCACTGGTTGTAACGTAAGAGATAAAACTCCTACATGACTAGGCTGCAAGAAAGACTAATTTCGTAGGCCATAAGAACAATATAGCTGATTGTCATTTATTGGGCGAAAAGAAGGGGAACCGAGGGGCCCAGTTTTGGAAGAACGCTCAAATGTATCTTTTAGTCAAAACCACATGAAAATAACAGATGATGAAGAAACGGAAAGCATAGGATAAATTATTTGTAGTTTCTAATTGAAGTGCAAAAATGAGAAGCTTATGGGAAATGGAGGGAAACTCAACTTGGCTGACGGTGAGAGTCGAATCCACAACCTCTGCCTTATGCACACGTTGCACTTCAAATTGTGCTACGGTGACGACGTCAGTCCCCACGTCCATGTAGTCGTAGGTATTTATGTATGTATACAAGATCTAACCCGAGTATTAACCAGCGCAAAACTTCCACCGTAAAACAAAACAAAATTAAATTCTAGGGTTTTACGGGCTAAAACAACGATCTGATTATGAGGCATGCCATATTGTCCGGAAATTTGGACCACCTGGGGTTCTTTAACGCACACCTAAATCTAAGTACATGGGTGTTTTCGCATTTCGCTCCCCATCGAAATGCTGCCACCATGGCCGGGATTCAATCCCGCGACCTCATGCTTAGCAGCCCAACACCATATCCTTAGACTAAGCAACCACGGTGGGTCTCGCAAAGCCGAAAACAAAGCTTGTATTACTGATCTGCTTTCTGCATTGTGTCACAAATCTTGTTGCTGTATTACTTCTGGTAATCATAATTGGTGATACTTTGTTCAGCAGGTGGAGAACAGTAACCCGATTTGAACAGTCAGTTGTTGCAAAATATTTGATTAGTTTTGATATTCAAAAATACGAAATAGTTAATTTTCGAATACGAATAAAATACTGCATGCCAATTATTCAAATCCGAAACTTCGATATTCGCTTATATTATAGTACATATACATTACTAAAGCTAAAGCCGTCTATACTCTGTTGGTAAATTCACTGATTTGCTTCAGCTGCACGAACATTAGACCAACATGACACATCTAGGTAAATTATTTACTTCACGCTCGCTTATGTTAGAGTGTTTCAAAATACCTACATTCTTCAAATATACTTCACAGTTATAGCAAGAGTTTTACTGACTTTTTTGTCTAACTTCAGTGACACGCTTCCTAAGATGTTGGCAACACTATACTGTAATAGTTCATGATGTACGATTGAAAACTAGATCTGTTAATGACAAAAATAACTTTCGCTGACACATTTTTCAGCCTTGTTTATTGAAATGGCAATCAGGTAATCCACAAGCGAGGCAAACTTTCCACTATACGTGCCACCTGGGCCTGCTCTGAGTATGCATTCTCCGCCCAGTCGTAAACATGAATTTCCATATAACCTCCAATGAATATTTTCGAACAAGTCAACATGTCATTGACACATTAAATAAAAGAATGTGTCATCGTTTATTGGTCTGTGGCCACTAAAGCGGCATCTACCTTCCCTCCCTCCCGCCCCAAAGGAGCCAGGTGGGAGAGAGGTTACAGCGCACACAAAGATATGAGCCGCCTGCAGATTCCTTTCGACATACGGTGCGTGCGACCACGTGTAGCCGTGCAAAGTACGCACTTGTTGGCGGAGTCAAAGCTGCCCCCTCCCTCCCGTGCTGCCTCCCCGCTTTCCTCTATATATGGCGCGCAAGATTGAGCCGCGATCCCGCGACTGCCGAAAAATGCTTCGGGCAGCCAGGCTCAGGCTTTCGGGTCAGCCCGGGCCGGTGCAGTGCTCTACTTATCGCCCCTGGACTTTATACAGAACATCAGGGCGATGGCAATGGCAAAAATGCGTCTGGAGATTGTCCGTATAATTGCTACCACAATGAAATGAAGCCACATTTATTTATGACAACGGAACAGAAGACAAAGGAGAAGAATGTGCAACGAAGATAGCTGTCAAGTAATATAGAAAGGAAACATAGTCTCTTGATTGTTATGTAGCAGGGAAAAACGATAAATTTGGGACATTTGACGATCCCAACAAATCAACAGAGTCAAATCAACAGTCAACAAGTCAGGATTTGGGGCATTTATTCAGAAGTTGGAGCTGTTCTGCTAAACGTGGGATGGTTGGCAACCCTACGTACAAGAGGGAACCACTCAAACTTTGCAGGACCAATAGTTGGTATTAGTGACAGCACAGTATCAAAGCAGAAATCGCTGCTTCAAAAGTTCTTTTTCAGCAGATATGTATGGAGATAGCTATTTCTGCATCAAAACAAACAGTTGTTACTCTTATTCTTTAAGAATTGGGAATAAATGAGAAAACATCTGGCTGGAGCTCAGATGGAATGACCCTTATGCTGTGGCTTTTTTGGAAGCTCTACAACTTGTCATTTTTGTTTATGCCTCTGTGTGTACATGTGTGTGAGAAGGCATATGTGCAATGCGCTTACATGCATAAAATTAATCATCTTGGCCATGTTTCTGGCTAACTCCTTATACCATATAATGTTTTCACCTGTGAACTAGGTGCTCTTTTCTTCTGCCATCACCTTTGAACACAGTTGTGGGGTCTACCCAGGCCCATATTCCTGGTAGTGAGAGCTCAAAGCAATGAATCACTTATAATCACCATCCTGCCCTTTGTATAGGCAAGTTGCGTGCATCTAGACAAAAGGGAGTACTGTATTGTATAGCGTAGGAATGTGCAGAGTTGAGTACAGCAGGAGCTTAGGCTGAAAGAGCATATGATTGCACTGGCTGACCACGTCATTTTATTCATCCAGTGCATTTCACAGAAAATCTCAAATGTAAGCACAAATATGCCCACAAGCTCATACACCGATGCAGCTTTGTCTGACTGGCAATCTCTTATACCTATGGCAATGCTGGCAGCAGACTGCATCTCCGTGACATCCTACATCGCAATTTGGCTATATTAACCTAGAGCAAAAGCAAGCTATCTCACGAAACCTGTTCTTACCTAATGTCTGTTAAGGGAGACACATTCATTTCTACTGTATGTAAATGCAAACCAGTTCTCTATGCTTATTGCACATTTCATATTGTTACAGGTCCTCCTGCTGCTTCAAGGCATTTGCATGGCTCTACCAGCCTTTAGACACTGTCTCGCAAGAAATGCAGCAATTCTTGCACAGCTGCAGCAAATGACTCCCGAACACAGTCATGAGTGTCAGAAGCTTCAGGCAATACTCACCCATCCCTAGTATGTTTCTAGTATGCTTTTACTACTGGTGATAATGATCGAGTGCAGGCAGAGTGTGTCACAATCCACAAGATGTGCCCCTGCAACTTTAGTGCTTTGCTCCCTTTCTTGTACATACATCAACACACTCTTTTTGTACAATAAAATACTACATGTAGTTCAAGTTCAGGGAAGTTGTTCACACTAGTGGAAATCAGTCCCACACCGCAGAATTTACCGACAAGGTACCCAATTGTTGCTAGTTCTTGCTGCGCATTAGCAGTTAGCAGCATTTTTGTATATTCTTATTTCTTGTTTGCATGGTACTGTTACTCGATGAAGTCACCTGTGGAGACTGAAAATCACCAAATGGTTGTAATAGGATGTTTTAAAATACTGCAAAAGGTTGGTTGCTTCTTGCAATTGCACTGGCTCGGACACAATGTCACAGTCACTCGCGCCCCGCATGTGGTACATAATATATACTGGCAAAGCTGTGCTGAAACAGTGCTGCAAAGGTCTCTGTCCCATATGGCTGCAGGTCCTTGGTACTAACTGTATCACATGATGATGTTCAACGGACAAAGCAGCTGTTCGTGGGCGTCAAAAGAATTTTGCCTCCATGTCAAACCTGTCGAGTGCAGCTTTGTTTCACTAGTACAGTTAAACCTCGATATAACGAACTAGGTAAAATAGGCAACTTGCTTCATTATATCGAAATTTCGTTGTATTGAAATTTGATCTTTCATGTAAATAAGTACAGTCACCAATCGGTTTTACTTACATGAAAAGGGCCCGCAGAATTTTCGGAATTATCGGGCAATCGAAGAAAGCAAGTTTGAATGAGAAAACGATTTTGATGAATTTGGGAGTATATACAATTGTTACGGCGACAAGTGGTTCGGTTTCATGCCACGTCGACGATACCTTAACATCGACGGTACGAATTTAGCAAAGTCAGTCACGCGGTTGATAGCAACGCTCGCACTTGAGTGATGCTATCATGAAAAGCGCCGGCAGTGGTGAGCAAATGCTTCATCTGCCTCTTGCTCCAATGGGTCATCGAAACTCAAGATTACGCAACCTTCAATACTAAACGAGCGGGAGGACAGCTTACGTGATGCCACGCTGTCTCGGCATGCCCGCACTTTGCACACGAGGCAAACTACCTCTAAAAGCAGAGTGCGCGGCTGCGTATGCGCTCAGCCATGCTTACAGCCATGCACAGCCACGGCTGAGACTCGCGCCAACTTACCCCCTACTCCGCCCCCTCTCGCGCGCTTCATCGCGTTACCGCGAGCTCGCTCCCCACCCTTCTTCCTCTTTACTCGCGTGGGAAAGTGGCACCTGTGAAGGCACCATCTTTCTTGTCTCACCCTCGCACACTCACTGGCACCTAAGGGATAAAGTGCACGGGGCGCGATAGGATCTTATCACACTTGGACTTATACGGAACATGATGCGGCACCACATTGGCGGTCGCTCTTGTCGCACAGCGCGCATTTGAGAGGCTCGTTTGCAAGCAGCCGCTTGTAATTCAATCATTTGACCATCTGCGTCCACGGAAGTTTCCATTTATTGTTTCGGCAATCCTTTGCAGCAGAAGCGAACTTTAGTTATGTTGAAATCACATACAAACACTTTTCATTATATTTAAGTTCTAAATACATGGTGTTCTATGGACGAGAGGTTATGAAAAGTTAAATGCTTCGTGATATCGAGAATTTCGTTATATTGAAGTTCGTTATGTTGAGGCTTAACTGTATACACTTTGCAAGCTCTTGTGCTGTTGAAGTGCACATCCAGCTTTACTACGGCTTTTTATAGCATCGCTGCTTTGAATGAAATGCTGCTTATAACATAGTAACTTCCCTTTTCCATTGACTTCGTTATAATGAGGGTTTACTATACTGAGGAAACCAGCACTGAAACCTTTCCAGTTGACAGCAGCAACGCAGCATAGAAGGGGGTGGGGAAGCAAGACAAGTTTTATTAGAGCGTGTTGTGCTTTCACAACGCCTCACGTTTCAGCAAATTGCAGACAACGAGCCTTTTCCATGGACGCAAAGCACACTTGCACGAAGCCCCTCAGGGGGAGGCACGTGTCCGCTTCTTGTAGAGAAAGAATCTGTTAAAAGTTGGAAAGTGAACCAACCTCCACTTAAAGTCGATGAAAGAGTCTTCCTAAGCGAGTTAGGTCTGAGATAGGGGCGGAGTCACTGCAAGCCGCACTTCATCGCATCACTACTTGCATGAGGGGAGTAGGAGGAGCATCTGACTCAATATGTTTTTTTACTGCGCTTTCTTCGGGATCGGCCCTCGTTTTGACTTGTGATGACGTTATAAATCATTTTAAATAATTTCCACGATTTCAATGTCAAAACTACGATCCGATTATAAGGCACGTTGTTATGGGGGAAAAGCGTCCGTGGCTTAATGGTTACAGTATCAGGCTTCTGTGCTAGATGTCCGCTGTTCAAATCCGGCTGTTGAACAATTTTATTCATTGATCTACCTTAAAAAATCGCAATTTCACTATAAGGGCAAAACACTGAGTGTGATAGCAACATGTCAGAATAATACACGAAGTAAGGCTTGTAGCTTTAGTGGCAGTATGAATTGCAGTAAAAATGTGTGACGTGACGTGTGCAGACGCACATGAACAGAAAGAACTCAATGGCCGCAAGCAGCATCGGCTAAGACTACAGATTCTTGTCGGCGTTGTTTTCTTGCAACGGCCGCGCGTTCATATTCTACACACCAAGCACCAAGCATCATTCAGGTAGAATTCGCTGCACGGCGCATCACAGTAGATTCCACGAAATACCATTATGTGGTGAGCAGTCTGCCCCCATAAACCGCTAGCGAAATTCGAGACCTGTTGCTTTCCCCACCAGCAAGCAACGTTTACCAGGCGTTTGAAGGCAACACTCATTCGCAGGATCACGACCCCCGAAAGCCAACGGCTACAACAGCTTCTCCATGAAGCCAACCTCGGCGACAGAACGCCAAGCCAGTTGCTGCGTCATATGCAGCAATTATTGGGCAGCAAAGTGGGTGGTCTGGACAGCCTGCTGCTCCAAGAAGTATTTCTACGAAAAATCCCCCCGAACGACAGAATGGTCATGACTGCCCCAAATGAGAACGGTCTATCCAAGCTGGCCGAGTTAGCCGACAAGCTCATGGCGGTAGCTCCCACATTTGTCGCGGCCGTCACGAGCGAACCGTCTCCACATGAGCAGCTTCATTAAAACTTCTTTCTGGGCGAGTTGGTGCATACTTGACATGAAAACTGTTTACAGCGCAAACACATGCAACCACAAAGTATAAGGGACAGGACACAAGCGCTGACTGTCAACTAACTTTTATTAACGGAAGACGGGTGCCTTATATAAGGGGAAAGGCAGAAGTGAAGGGGGAAGGGAGTGATACAATCGGGGAAAATGACGATGCGCATCGATGAACGAACGTGCCAGCATTCAACGCATTCAGACGCGAAGAAACAAGAAAACGAAAAAAAACGAAAAAAGTATACAAACACTAACAAAAGGCGAGGGATACTAAGATACAATGAAATCAGTAAGCAGCCGCTTCCAAAAAATTAAGCTCTGCCGCAAAAAGCGATACAGAAGGGGTGCTTACGCACTTGCTGCCATATTTGTGTATGTAGAACGCTTCCAAACTGACGCGCGCCGTCGCGTCGGCACTTTTGCCGAGAATCTTTGTCTCTCCCAAACGAGCCTCGCATCCTGTGCATCCAATTACATGCGCGACCAAATGTGCGTACTTGTCCTTTAAGTTGCTTAAATTTCGGGCATGTTCCCCCAAGCGTTCATTAATGCAGCGGCCGGTTTGGCCGACGTAAGCCTTTCCACACTTCAAGGGAATGGCGTAGACCACTCCTGTGGCACACTTGATGAACGGCTTCTCATGTTTTAGCTGGCAACCTCTTTTTTTAGAGTTGCAGATGCGTGGGCACAACTGTGCCAGCTTGTTGGGTGCCGAAAAAAAAAACGTCGGCCAAACCGGCCGCTGCATTAATGAACGCTTGGGGGAACATGCCCGAAATTTAAGCAACTTAAAGGACAAGTACGCACTTTTGGTCGCGCATGTAATTGGATGCACAGGATGCGAGGCTCGTTTGGGAGAGACAAAGATTCTCGGCAAAAGTGCCGACGCGACGGCGCGCGTCAGTTTGGAAGCGTTCTACATACACAAATATGGCAGCAAGTGCGTAAGCACCCCTTCTGTATCGCTTTTTGCGGCAGAGCTTAATTTTTTGGAAGCGGCTGCTTACTGATTTCATTGTATCTTAGTATCCCTCGCCTTTTGTTAGTGTTTGTATACTTTTTTCGTTTTTTTTTCGTTTTCTTGTTTCTTCGCGTCTGAATGCGTTGAATGCTGGCACGTTCGTTCATCGATGCGCATCGTCATTTTCCCCGATTGTATCACTCCCTTCCCCCTTCACTTCTGCCTTTCCCCTTATATAAGGCACCCGTCTTCCGTTAATAAAAGTTAGTTGACAGTCAGCACTTGTGTCCTGTCCCTTATACTTTGTGGTTGCATGTGTTTGCGCTGTAAACAGTTTTCATGAGCAGCTTCAAGAGATGAAGAACGAGATCTCGCGTCTCGTGGATTCCGTAGCCGCCCTCCATATACCTCGTCACGGTCAACTAGTCAGAGTGCTCCGCAGTCGCCTATGAAACGCCAAAAACTATGTTGGTACCATCGCAAGTTCGGCAATGCTGCACGCAAATGCGTGCCACCCTGCGAGCTCTCGGGAAACGCCCCGGGCAGGCGCTGAGGACGACCAGCGTTTCTGCCATGCAAGAACGTCGCTCATCATTCTTTTTCCTCACCGACCGCAACAGCGATTTCCGCTTCCTCGTCGACACAGGCGCCGAAGTGAGCGTACTTCCAGCTTCGCCCGCGGACCGCAAGCGCCAGAACACATCGCCTTTGGAACCAGTCGACAACACAGCCATCGCCACGTATGGAAACCGCTCCCTAACCGTCAGTCTGGGCCTGCAGACAACGCTACGATGGATTTTCATTGTAACCGACGTGAAATTCGCCATTCTCGGGGCGGATTTTCTGCGTCGACGTGCATAACCGGAGGTTACAGTACCTTGTGTCACAAAGCGCTGTAAAAGGCAAGCCTTCAAGACATACGCCGCTCAGTCCTACGCTGATCAAGCCAGCAGGCCCTTTTCGTTTCACTTCCATACTGAGCGAATTTTCTGACCTGACACACCAGCGCTAAGTGGGATCCCCAGTAAAACACGTGTTTCACCACATCACTACTACTGCACCACCGGTTCACGCTCGACCACGTCGATTGTCGCCTGAGAAACTGGTGGTGGCACGACAGGACTTCGACCATATGTTGGAGTTGGGTATCATCAAACCTTCTTCCAGTCCTTGGGCATCTCCCCTTCACATGGTTCCTAAGCGATCATCGGGCGACTGGCGTCCTTGCGAGGACTATCGAGCGCTGAACAACGTGTCACAACGCCCGACAGGTACCCCGTGTCACATTAACGACATACTCGCAGGTCTGCATGGGGCCAAACTTTTTTTCAAAATATGATCTCGTGCGGACATACCACCAGATACCTGTGTCACCGGAAGACGTCCCCAAGACTGCTATCACTACACCCTTTGGTCTATTCGAATTCCTGCGCATGCCATTCGGCCTTCGCAACGCGGGTCAAACGTTCCGAAGGTGTTCTACGGAGCCTCGATTTTTGTCACGCCTACTGGACGACTTGCATGCTTATCGCGAGTACCACCCCAGAAGAACATGAAGAGCACCTGCGAATTGTTTTTCGGTGCCTCTCTGAGCACGGCGTTATCGTCAACGCGGCCAAGAGTGAACGGCGTGCCTGAGTTATGTCTGGGCCACATCATTTCGAGCTCGGGAGTACGGCCGCACTCATCTAAAGTGCAGGCCATACAAGATTTTTCACTGTCAACCACGAAGCGCCAACTACGTGAATTTCTCGGATTGCTAAACTTCTACCGCCGCTTTATGCCTAAATGCGCCCATATCACACAACCGCTTCACGGACTGCTCGAGGCAACGCAAGGATCTTCGAATGACCTGCCTTGGTACGAAGAAGCGAAAAGGGCTTTCAACCAAAGCAAGCAGGCCTTGGCAAATGCGGCTCTCCTGACATACCCACGGCCAGGAGTTCCCCAGTGTTTAATGGTCGATGCCTCAGACATAGCCATCGGCGCCGTGTTGCAACAGCTCAGCGACTGCATTCTTCTCGGGGAAGCCGACACCTACTGAGCGCCGCTACAGCACCTTCGGGCGTGAACTGCTGACCGTCTACTCGAGTATACGCAACTTCCGGCATTTCTTGGAAGGCGTCGAGCTCTTCATTTTAACCGATCTTAAGCCGCTGACCTATGCTCTCCGCCCTATGCCTTCGGTCGGTGGCACGCACACGGCCCGTGAACTTCGGCAACTGGCATACATCTCCGAGTTAGTGACAGATATCCGCCACGTAAAAGGGAGCGACAACGTCGTTGCCGACGCCCTGTCGCGGAGCGCTATAGACGTCGTCAACGCCCCAGAAGGAGTTAACTTCGACGCGCTGGCGGCAGCGCAAAGAAGACTGAGAGCTAAAAAGCCTCCTAACAACAAAAACGTCCCTCAAGTTACACTGGATGCAGATTCCGGCATCAGGCGATCAGATTTTCTGCGACACTTGCACGGGCAACCCACGCCCCTTCGTGCCTGCCAATCTACGTCGCCGCATTTTCCTTTCTGTTTACAAGCTATCGCATCCTGGAATCAAAGCTACGCAAAAGTTGCTCACAGCAAGGTTCATCTGGCCAGGTATCAGCCGATGCGTGCGTTGCTGGGCAAGAGGATGCATACCGTGTCAGCGTGCCAAAATTCATCGACATACTGTGACCCCGTTGGCAAGGTTCGCGCCTCCAGGAGCGCGTTTCGACCTCGTACACCTCGACATTGTCGGACCTCTGCCGCCTTGCCAAGCGCATGCCTATTCACTGACGTGCATTGACAGATTCACGCGCTGGGCGGAGGCCATACCTATAGTGGATATCACTGCTGACAAGGTTGCCCGCGCCTTCTGGCACCACAGGGTTGCTTCAGTGCACCATCTATAATAACAACGGACCGGGAAAGGCAGTTCGAATCATCACTTTTCGCCAGCATTACACGTTTCATTGGTGCTTCTCGCATCAGAACAACCGCCTACCACCCGATTAGCAACGGCATGGTGGAGCGTTTCAACCGCCAGCTCAAGTCTGCGCTCGTCACAACAGAAAAGCTCAGCTGGGTGGAGGCACTACCACTCATCCTCTTGGGAATCCGGACAGCTGTCAAGACAGACATCGGCTGTAGCGCGGCCGAACTTGTCTACGGAACGACATTACGCCTTCCAGGAGAATTCTTGACGGGCAGCCCACAAGACGGTTGTACAGCCACCGCAGCCTACGCCCTTAGGCTACGAGACATAATGGCAAACCTTCGCACTACGCCACCGCGACGGGCAGCGCCACGCGCGGTGTGCGTACCATCAGAACTCGCTTCGTACACTCACGTGTTTGTGAGCCAAGACGCAATTCATCGGCCACTCCAACCACCACTCCGAGTGCTGCGTCGAGGTGAGAAGCAGTTCACTATCCACGTGCGCGGTCGTCATGAAGTGGTATCACTTGATCGGCTGAAGCCAGCGCACATTGAAGAAGCAGACACCGTTTCACATGCACCGTCATCTCTGACACCACTCTCCAAGGCTCTACTCGTCCAAACACACCAAGTCACAAGGACACGCAGTGGACGAGTGTCTAGGGTGCCCGGTCGTATGGACTTCTTAACAATTTAAATCGTCCTATGAACGTTCGCTAACTCACTGGGAGGGGAAGTGATGCGGCGGCCTTACGCTCGCCATGCAGCAGCCAGACATCTTTTCCGCTTTCTGACTCGGTAAAATCTTATCGCGGTGTGCGCAGGAAAGGGAAGTTGTGCGAGTGTGCTCAGCCGAGCCGTAGAGGCTGGGCAAAACACAAAAACACAGTCAGTTGTTGCTTGCTCTTCAGATAGTAGACAGTTTTAGTTACACGTACGTAGAGGCTTTGCGTACGTAGAGCTTCTACGTGTCAGCAGTGCGCATGCGTAGAACGTAGCGGCCGCGCGCAGGTCTCACGGACGTACGTGAGATTCATTTCTTTGCGTGCGTTTCTTGCGCACGTAGACAGCTTCGCGTGGGAGTTCCGCGAGATCACGAACAAGCGATAGCGGGCCGCGCGCGCGCAGACGGCTTGCATCGAAACACGGCGACAGGATTGAATAAATCAGCGTTGCCATCTGGTGAAATTGGCCACCAGATTTCGGAAATCTGGTGAAAATGTAGAGTTCCTGGTGGCCAGGCCAACAAACTACTACAGCAGACAAAATCTGGGGATATCTGGGGAAAACCACTCTACCGAAATTACCGTCTACCCACGCTGCTCATCCAAACATTTAACACTAGGTAGCGCCTGCGGCCGCCGCGATTCTAAGGCCTATATTTGTATTTGTTTATTCCTCATGAAATTCCTGTGTTGCTGTGCTACCGCTAGAGTACAGTGAACTATAAAGCTTACTGTAGCTAAGGTTTGGGCTAGCGTGTGATGCTAGCGCTAAGTTTCAACGCACGTATATTTATAAGTCGTTTCAATAGACGGCACCGGCTCTTCTAGTGGAGGAATGAATTTACCGTGGGAAGCGCGGGAAGAGCAACGCCGGGCCATCGGCAATGCGTCAAGTGGCCAGCCAGTACACGTGCTGACGCTCCGCTCGTTTCGCTGTCACAAAAACCTGTTGCGCAGGCCGTCTTCGACGGGAAACTTCCTGAGGATTCTGCAACATTCTGGGCTAGAATTTTGAAGTTTAAAAATGCCATGGGGGAAAAGCCCTACCAGGACCTTGCATTGTATGCACTGGCATGTCTTTGTTGCCCAGTGTCGAATGCACTGGTGGAGCGTGTCTTCAGTCAGGTAACGTGTGTTAAGACGAAGTACAGGAACAAAATGTCGCTGAAAACTTTAATTCGCACAACGTTGGCCTCCAGAGAGGGGTGTTGCGTGAAGTTCACTATCACAGACGATATGCTACGCAGGTTTCCATCAGGCATCTACGATGCTCCAAGCGATGATTACAGGCTCCTCATCATCACAGACGATATACTACGCTGGTTTCATTCAGACATTTACGATGCTCCAAGGGATGATTAAAGGCTTCACATCGTGATTTTATATACATAATGAAATGGGTGCTTGACGAATGTTGATTCTTGGCCATTTTTGTGCATCTTAAGGCAATTTTATTTTCTGGTGAAATGTGGGGAAACGTTAGCGAGTTTCTGGTGTCGTGCCGACTTTCCAATCTGGCAACGCTGATTGAATTGGCTACCGCCGTGTTCACATTTCCCGATAGATGTAGCTACGGGGTCCCTCTTGTCGTGCGTCGCGTACGTGTAGCTAAAAGCGTTTCAAATGGCGTGCACGTAAAGTACGTAGGCTTTTCACGTTTGCATACGTGGAGCCTCTACGTACGTGTAACTAAAACTGTCTAGTTATGTTAGACCGGCTAAGGCTGGCAATCTTCGGGGAAGCGACCGTCGGAAAGACGCCAACATGCCTGCTACGACGACTCGCTTTGAAAGGACGACCATATCAGTCCCCAGCCCATCGGCGCCACCATGGCTGCGGCAGCGACTCGTTTTGTTAGGAGGACGATGCGCCGCGTCCCCAACGAAATGGCGCCACCATGTCTAGGGGCGGTCGGTGGAGCAAGTATTAATGTGTACGCCCACACCGTCACGGTCTGTTTGGAGCAGGGGAGCTCCGGGAAGATGCATTGCGGTGCCGTCTCGCGCAGCTTAGAAGTCTTCAGTCAATGGACAGACGCGGCGGCCACTGCCTGCGGTGTCGACTCTGGGATAAAGAGGCGCCTGCTCGGGACAGCACCGTGTCTGCGAAAACCCTCTCACCTCGTGTGGTCAGTGCAACCTGTGCGGGAGTAAGTGCGTAAACCCTCCCCCTCAAAGGCTACGATGACTTTGGACGCTCCGTTTGGTCGAACGGCCGTTTTTCCTCACCCAGGGATCTAGGGAGGACAGAGTGTTTATAAGCAGCCGTTGTCGGCTCTTCAGTGTGCATTCCTCTTTCAGTCATGTTAGACTGATGAACTGTAACGTTCCAATGTAGATATTGTAAATAAATCCGTATTCCTCGTTTTCGATGAGAACAAGTCTCTCCCTTCAACAGCGTCCTCAGCGTGGATAAGTTAGACGACGGCATGGGCCAGCTACCATCTATTTCATGCCCGAACCCAAACATCACAAGGGGCGCATTACTCGCTTCTTTCTGCTGATTTCCAGCCGCGCTCGCGTCCCGCGCAACAGGGTGTTTCAGCGAACACATAAAAAAACTTGTCGATTAATTAATCGATTTCGCACCTCAATTTTTTGTGCAAGTATTGTCCGTGGCTTCGAGTAGACCAGCTCATGAACTAGAATTGTGATATCTGCCACAGACAAATTTTACAAATTTTTGACACAATATATATATATATATATATATATATATATATATATATATATATATATATATATATATATATATATATATATATATATGAAATTTAACCTAATGGAAGTACACAGTTCTTCCCGTCCGACACATTCACTGAGAGTGCGTCTTCGTCGTCGTCGACCTCAGCTTCTGCAGAAGCGGCAAATCCACTACACAGCCAACTTTTATGCTCGCGGCAATATTGACGCCTTAGAGATTCTCGAGCACCAATTTATCACCTTATCTTGGCTTAATATTTGCCTTTATTGTCCCTTTAAAGGGAAGGTGCGAGAGAAGGCAAAACAAAGTAAGTCAGGATAAAGTAGAAAGTTTTGATAATTAGGAGACATACTTATTACGTGGTTGAGTGTGAATTAAAGTTATTTATAATTACATATAAACGGCAAATTTAATGGTACCAGACTAGCGCACTACACCATGTCACAATGGTCCGATCACAAAAGACGACGACACGCCCAGCACGCTGACGGTGCGCGAGCAGTGGAATCGGCGGAATCAGGCTTTCACCTGATTGAGCGGGATCGGCTAAAATATAATTTGTGGACACCAGGCACCAGCGTCTGTCTGACTTTTCTTCTCCCACAAATTGGTGACCAGAACGTGATTCGAACCCGCAACCTTCTGATTTCTGACTAATCTCGAACGCACGATCAGCGATTTGATTAACAATCCAATTATTGATTCAGAGAATTAACATGGTAGCCTCTTTGTGGGGCAGATATAGTCGAAAATGGTCATGCAGATGTTGGGACGCGATTAGGCGCGGAAGGAGAGAGACGACTCGACGGCGTGAATCCGAAACTTACTGTGTTTCTTGTGAAGCCTCCCGGCGGCCGCATCTATCGATGGTGGTGACGTGCTTGTCCCCACGGCGGAGGACATTTAACGGCCCATCATATATGGTGGTTGAAGAGGCCGCCGAACGGCGTCGTGTCGCACAGACACCTGCGGCCACGATGTGAGCCGCGGGTCGACATGTACAGGCCCGTGTAGCGCGAAAGCGCAGCATGAAGTTTGCTCGTCACATCGCGTAGACCAAGTGCGTAACCACTGAGCCCTTGCACAAAGGACTCCCCTGGCAGCCTGAGTGTCCTGCCATAGACCAAGTCAGCGGTGCCGCAGCGACTGTCTGCTTTCAGAGCGGACCGTATATGCCTACAAGGACAAGCGGGAGCGCCTCCACCCAGTTGTGTTCTTCAGTAGCTGTGAGCACCGCTTTAAGATGACGGTGAAAGCGCTCCGCCATGCCATTGCTCATGGAGTGACACGTCGTTGTTAATATACGAGAGGCACCGATGAGCTGAGAAATGCCAGTGAAGATGGCTGATTCGAACTTCCGGCCACGGTCCGTTGTGCTCGTGGAAGGCACTCCGAAGCAGGCAAACCAATGGTACGGAAAAGCACTGGCAGCCGTTTCAGCGGTGATGTCCCCTATAAGCATGGCCTCCGCCCAACGGGCGAATCTGCTCATGCATGTCAGCAGATAAGTCTGTCGGTGGCAGAGTGGTATATTGGGCCAACAATGTCCAGGTGAAAGTGATCAAATAGGGAGTCCTGCGTTGGGAGTGCTCCCAGTGCTGTCAAGGTGTGTCGCTGTATCTTGGAACGCTGGCAAGCTACACATTCACGTGCCTAGTGACAGACGTCACGATTAATTCATAACCAGACAAGCTTTGCCGTCACCAGTCTCTGTGTGGATCTAATCCCTGGATGAGAGGGTCTGTGCAGGGATTGAAACACCTGGCGACGGAGGTTGGAAGACAAACGGGCGAGCTCTACCGATACTTGTGTCACAGCAGATTTTGTCTGCGGATCCGGGAATTGGTAGCCACTGCTGCTTCAAGGCAGTGGTTGTGGTCAACAGCTTCGTCATCTTCATGTTGAGCTGCTGGCAAAGTAGAGAAATCAACCTGCTAATGGCATTTATGGGCTGTGTTCCAATACTCGCCATAGACGGCAAAGTAGACGGCTAAGCAGTTGACAGCGGTCGTCTCGTTCCAATTCTGACGAAGACGTCAAAGTAGACATCGCGAAGACAGCATGGGATTCGATAACGATGCAGGCTACCTTCCTGTCCAAACAAGAGTGCGGTTGAGCAGGGCGCTTTGAAAGCCGACAGGAAGGTCGTCTGCGCACAAGAAAACGTAGACACGCTTTCCTTTGCCTTTAATGTAAGCCACATCGTGTTTTCCATAGGTTCACAGGCACAAAGACATAAAAACAGAAATAATAGCTTTTTTCAACTTTTTCTTGGCGCCGCGAGGAGGCGTCACGTCGCATAAGCGTCTTCCATACGTCTTCGAGGCGGTTCGGAACGTGTTCCATTACACTGCCGCGAAGCTGCCTCGACTGTCTCTTTGGCTGTCTACGTAGACCGTCTACGATGCTGGCTGGAATTGGTACACACCCATAGGGTTTCGGAAAAGGGCGTCTGCCACCTCGTTGTCGCCCACCTTCGCGTGGCGGATGTCTTTGCGAACTCGGATATATATAGGAAGTTTGGTGCAATTCCCGCGCAGTGTGCGCGCTACCGTCGGAGCTTAGTGAGCGCAGGGTGCAGGTAAGCGGCTTGTGGTCAGTAAAGACAAAAAATTCGGCGTCTTCCAGGAAATGGCAAAAGTGTCGGATGGCCGCGTACATGGCCAGCAATTCTCCCCCAAGAGTACTTATCGGCGCTCAGGGGGCTAGTGCGTTCGCTTCCTCGAGAAAAACGATTCCATCGACGAGCTGCTGTTGTACAGCATCAACGCAGCCTGACCAACATCGCCGCTTTCTTTTTTTTTTATTACACTTTCATGATTACAATACATAAAACATAGACAAAACTGCTAATACCCATACCCAAAGGCTAGTAGCGGGTCTAAACTAAAGTGTGTAAGTACAAGCAATAAATTTTGCATAGCAAACAATAAATAATAAATCCATTTCTGGTAAGAAAGAAAAAAAAAACGCGAAATACAAAGCATGAGCTGCGAATGATTATAAGGTATTACATAACAGGGAAAAATGCATTATAATACAATTGACATACAATTGACATGGTGCTACATACACTGCAACTCCAATATAATAGAATGCTAATACAGGATAATAAAAATACGCTATGCATACTAATGACACTTACAGTGAAGAAAGAAATATTTGAATGCATGTAATAAAAAGCCATCTAGGACAAACACTACGTGTGAATATTTTGGGTTAGGCACTGTGCACTTGAAAATACTTTAGTTTCTTTTACGTGGCTGGTTATCTCGTTCTCGACTTTCACTCTATTAAGTTGCAGTAGTCGTTCACCATAATCATTGTTAGTCAGCGTAAGATTGAAATTGTGTAAGGTGACGCGTCTAGTTAGGCGGGGTGAAGAAGCAAATATTGGTGTAATAAAGGGGTTGTTGTGTTCCATGACACCATGGACGGTAACAGCAGTTTTATGCTGTAAGATATCGAAAGGCAAATTTTCTGCTTCATGAAATAACGCGCAGTGTGTTGATCATATCTAATGTTAGTTATTTTTCTAAGGGCCCGCTTCTGTAGCTTCGGTATTAGATCAAAGTATGTTTTAAACGTCCATTCCCATGAATCGACGCAATATGAGAGGTGACAATGAAAAAAGCGAGATATAGAACTCATACAATATTACTATGAAAAAAAATTCCTAGCCATTAGCAGCATATTGCACCCAGACCCTAATTTAGAGCATACTAAGTTGGAGGGAAGATAACCGATGGTCATTAAGGGTTACGGACTGGATTCCAAGGGAAGGGAAGCGTAGCAGGGGGCCGCAGAAAGTTAGGTTGGCGGGTAAGATTAGGAAGTTTGCAGGGACAACACGGCTATAATTAGTACATGACCGGGGTAGTTGGAGAAGTATGGGAGAGGCCATTGCCTTGCCAGTGGGCGTAACCAGGATGATGATGATGATGATGATGACTTTGTCAGTTTAGGTGGCTGTCGAATATTACACCCAAATGTTTGAAATTTAACGTCTGCTCAAGCGGACAGCTGTTTATTGTTAGGCGCAAAGGTTCAGTATTTAAAGGTCTACAATGAAAGTGGAAAAGTGTGTATTTAGTTAACATTAATTGTTAATTTGTTCACTGAAAACAACTTACAAACGTTTTTTTAGTTATGCATTCGTTCTATGTTGCAGTTGACACAAATTATTAGCCGTAACTATGATCGCCGTATAGTCGGCGTACATTAGCATCTCCACAGAATTTATTATGTTTGGCAGATCATTCACGTACAACGAAAACAGTAAAGGTCCGAGAACGGGTGCCTATGGCACCCCTCTTTTTATGTTTAGTAGGTAAGACGAAAGATTGCTCATTGTGAGCATTTGTTGGCGTTCGCTTGTGTAACGAGAAAATAAGTAAAAAATTTTGCCGCGGGAACTGTAGTGCTTTAATTTCATGAGGAAAATCCCGTGCTCTACTGTGTCGAAAGCTTTCTTTATGTTAAGAAAAAATGCAGCTGCAAGCAGATTATTGTGTAATGTTTGAAGTAGTAGCTTAGCGCGAATAAAACCACGGACACAAGGAAGACAGACAAGGACAAGCGCTACTCACAACTGGCATGTTAATTTTTTGTGCTAAAGTTAGCACAGCTGCTGAAGTGGAGTGATGTGACCTGAATCCATGTTGCTCAGGGTAAATGGCATGGTATATGTTCTAGGAAGATACGTACACATCTTGCAAGAATTTTTTCAAAAATATTGTTTATAATACTCAAAACATATATAGGTCTGTAACTTGAGGGATCAGAGAGATCGCAGTCTTACTATATCGGTGCTACCTTAGCTTTTTTTCAACAAGAGGGATACTTTGATATTCGCAACGAATAAAACGGGGCCCATAAATTAAAATTAAAATAAAAAAATTACATAGAACGGGGCCCAGGATGTCAATATTATCTTTCACTAACCGCGCATGTGACCCCCTCTAGCCCGCTAGCTTTACTGGTGTTCACATTAGCAACAGTATATATGAATTTCCTCTAAAGTGATGTTGTGAACAGCAAACGTATTCGATAAAGAGTGTGAATGACATTGGTTTCTGTCAGAAGAGAACTGCACTGCTAATGTTAAACCGATTTCAGCGAAATATTTATTAAAGCTGTCCACGGTGTATGAATCGATGTCAGGTAACACGAGTTGTGAAGGTGGATTGCCAACAGCTTCCTTTATGATCTCCCAAGTTCTTTTACAAGGACCTTGAGCTTGTTCAATAAGACGGATATAATATTCCCTCTTTCGTGCTCTCAGGAAGTATGCGGTCTTATTTCTCAAAAAATTCATCATCATCATCATCATCATCATCATCATCATCATCATCATCCACTTTCAAGTCCACTGCAGGACGAAGGCCTCTCCCTGCGATCTCCAATTACCCCTGTCCTGTGCCAAGCGATTCCAACTAGCGCCCTCGAAGTTCCTAATTTCATCGCTCCACCTAGTCTTCTGCCGTCCTCGACTGCGTTTCCCTTCTCTTGGTACCCATTCTGTAACCCTAATGGTCCGAAACCGGCGCATTACATGACCTGCCCAGCTTCATTTTTTTTTCTCTTGATGTCAATTAGAATATCTACACCCGTTTGCTGTCTGGTCCAAAGCGCTCTCTTTCCGTCTCTTAACGTTATGCCTAGCAATCTTCGTTCCATCGCTCCTTGCGTGGTCCTTAACTTGTCCTGAAGCTTTTTTGTCAGTCTCCAAGTCTCTGTCCCATATGTCAGCGCTGGTAAAATGCACTGATTGCACACCTTCCTTTTCAATGATAATGGTAAGCTTCCATTCAGGAGCTGACAATGTCTGCCGTATGCGCTCCAACCCATTTTAATTCTTCTATGAATTTCCTTCTCATGATCAGGGTTCCCTGTGATTATTTGACCTAGTTAAACGTGCTCCTTCACAGACTCTAGAGGCTGACTGGCGATCCTGAACTCTTGTTCCTTTGCCCGGCTATTCATCATCTTTGTCTTCTGCATATTAATCTTCAACCCCATTCTTACACTCTCTCTGTTAAGGTCCTCAATCATTTGTTGTAACTCGTATCCATTGCTGCAGAATAGAAGAATGTCATCGCAAAACCGAAGGTTGCTGAGATATTCGCTGTCGATCCTTCCCAGCTTAATAGCTTGAGTACTTCTTCCAAGCATGCAGTGAATAGCATTGGAGAGATTGTGTCTCCCTGTCTGGCCCCTTTCTTTATGGGTGTCTTCCTGATTTTCGTGTGTAGAATTAAAGTAGCTGTAGAACCTCTGAAGATATTTTCCAATGTATTTACGTAAGCGTTCTGTACTCCTTGATTACGTAATGCCTCCCTGACTGCCGGTATCTCTTTTAAATCAAATACCTTTTCATAATCTATGAAAGCCATATAGAGAGGCTTATTGTATGTACTCTACGAATTTCTCGATAACCTGATTAACGGCATGAACGTGATCTATTGTAGAGTATCCCTTCCTGAAGCCAGCCTTTCCCCTGCTTGACTAAAGTCCAGTATTGCCTTTATTCTATTGGAGATTATTTTGGTAAATCTTATATATAATACTGGGATTAAGCTAATGGGCCTCTAATTTTTCAATTCTTTAACGTCTCCCTTTTTGTGGATTAGTATAATGTTTGCATTCATCAACTTTTCTGGAACACTGGCAGTCGATAGACACTTCGTATAAAGAGCCGCCATTTTTGCAAGCATTATGTCTCCATCTTTGACTAGTTCGACTGTTATTCCATCTTCTGCAGCTCTTCCTCGTTCCATGTCTTGCAAGGCCCATCTGGCCTCACCGCTAGTTATAGAAAGAGTTTCTGTATCCTGTTCATTACTGTTTCTAATGGAGGTATCCTGATTCCTCTGGGTATTTATTGTACAGGTCAGTATAGAATTCTTCCACTTCTTTTACTATATTTTCGACATTGCTGATGATATTACCCTGCTTATCTTCCAGTGCATACATCTTGGTTTGTCCAATGCCAAGTTTCTTTCTCAGTGATTTTAGGCTGCGTCCATTTTTAACGGCTTCTTCAGTCTTTCACACTTTATAGTTTCGAATATCATTTATTTTCGCCTTGTTGATCAGTTTTGACAGTTCCGCGAATTCTATCTTATCCCTTGAGCTGGACACTTTCATTTTTCGTCGTTTCTTTATTAGGTCCTTTGTTACTTGGGAAAGCTTGCCTACCGGTTGCCTTGGTGCCTTGCCTCCCACTTCAATTGCTGCCTCTAGTTGAAACCTAGTTAAGGTTTCATTCATCTCTCTGTTATAAGGCTGCATATTTGTTTGCAAGTACCAGCCTGAATTGGTCTGCTTTTACGCTAGCGCACTGCCTCTAGGTTGACCTGTCTTTTTTTACCAATTTTGCTCTTTCTCTCTTCAAATTGAGGTGAGTGTTAGCCCTCACTAAAATATGATCACTGCACTTTACCGTACCTATCACTTCTACATCCTGCACTATGCTGGGATCAGCAGAAAGTATGAAGTCAATTTCAGTTCTTGTTTCACCATTAGGGCTTCTCCAGGTCCACTTTCTGTTGCTACGCTTCCTGAAGAAGGTGTTCATTATTGGAAGCCTAATCCTTTCTGCGAATGCTACCAGCATCTCTCCTTTAGCGTTCTTAGAATCGACGCCGTAGTTGCCAATTGCTTGTTCACCAGCCTGCTTTTTACCCACTTTTGCATTAAAGTCGCCCGTAACTACCGTATACTGAGTCTGCACTTTTCTCATCGCTAATTCAATATCTTCATAAAACTTATCTGCTTCCTCATCATCGTGAGTGGATGCTTGGGACGTAGGCTTGTACTACCTTTAATCTATACCTCTTATCAAGTTTGATTACGACTACAGCTACCCTCTCATTAATGCTGTAGAATTCGTCAATGTTGCCCGCTATGTCATTATGGATTAGGATTCCTACCCCGTATTGCTTCTTATTTAGGAGACCTCTATAGCAGAGGACAGGTCCGTTTTTCAGAAATGTATAAGTCTCACCAGTTCTTCTAACCTCACTAAGGCCGATGATATCCCAAACAATGTCTGAAAGTTCCTCATAGTCCTGCTAAGCTAGCCTCACTCGAGAGGGTTCGGGTGTTAAACGTTGCAAGGGTCAGTTTCTATTGGCGGCCTGTCCGGACCCAGAGATTCTTAGCACCCTCTGCTGCGTTACATGTCTGACCGCCGGCTTGGCAAGGTGCTCCGCAGCTGCCGGGGACTGAGGGCCATTGGGTACTGCACTAAGGAGGCCGATTCCTGTTCTGGTGAAGGAGTGTCTTGTTGAAGCTTAGTGGGCCTTCTTAATTTGGTTGAACCTGGATTAGTATAGCCCCACTCGCTCTCGGCATCTTTGCCGGTGACAGGCGTCACTCCAAGCCTGCAGATATTGTCCGCTGGAGGAGGTGAATTTCAAGTTCACCATCGTGAAAAAAAAAACTTATAGAGGGATTCGAACTTCCGACTATGGCAACCAAGCATTTGACATAGCTCAGTCAGATAAGCCCATAGGCGGTGAGGCTAGCTTATTAAACTGGCCTAAGTTATAATCGTTATGTTTATGTTGCCTCCATTTGTGGTACTAGAAATCTTTTTGCTTCAGTAATGCTAGGATCTGGATCGTCATCCAGGGACTCAAAGGAGTTTTGTATGAGCATACAAATACACTTGCTCGGCTGTCATGGATGGCACAGGAAAGAATGTTTATCACATTCTGAAATTCAATGTTGACGTCATTATCGTATGCATTATCAAAGTCAATGGCGAGAATGTTATTCCGCAGTAAGGTGTAATCTATTTTGCTGATCGTTGTCAAACACGTTGCACTCTTTTCCTTACGCCAATAATAGAAAGAAAAGCAGGAAGGTGATCTCATATTGGTTCATTGTAAACATCAGCATTTATTTTCGATTCTATGTTAGTCAATATATGGTCAAGTATATTGGGGTGCAATATGCAGTATTGGGGTGCAAGATCACTATATGGGGGTGCAGCGGTGGCGTAGAGGTAGAGCATCTGCCTCGCGTGCAAGAGGAACGTGGCTCGAATCCCGGTGCCGCGCAATTTTCCACCGGATTAAAAAAATCCGCGTGTTGATAAAATTGCATACACGGGCCTGGAGTGCGGCCTGATCCCGGTGACCAGAACCGGTAACGCACTCCCTCACCAGAGCAGGATTGGCCACCCTGTTGCAGTACTTGGCCACAACCTTCTATATGAATACAACCATCAAACCCCGGCCCTCAGTCCCCAGCAGCTGCGAAGCAACTGATCACGGCGGCGGTCAGACCTGTGACACAGCAGAGGGTGCTAAGAATCCCTGGATCCGGACAGGCCGCCATTGGAATCTGAGCCTGGCAACGTTTAACGCTAGAACATTATCTAGTAAGGTGAGTCTAGCAGTGCTATTGGAGGAATTAGCGGGCATTTAATGGGATATAATAGGGCTCAGTGAGGTTAGGAGCAGAAATAAAGCATATACAGTGCTAAAAAGCGGACACATCCTGTGCCACTGGGGCTGAACGGAGAGGCGAGAACTAGGAGTCGGATTCCTGATTAATAAGGATATAGCTGGTAACATACAGGAATTGTATAGCACTAACGAGGGTGTCAGGTCTTGTTCTGAAACTTAATAAGAGGTACAAATTGAAGGCCGTACAGGTCTAGGCGCCTAGATCCAGTCATGATGACCAGCAAGTCGAAAGCTTCTATGAAGACGTGGAATCGGCGATGGTAAAGTGAAAACAAAATACACTATACTGATGGGTGATTTCAATGCCAGGGTAGGCAAGAAGCAGGCTGGAGAAAAGTCAGTGGGGGAATATGGCATAGGTTCTAGGAATAGTAGGGGAGAGTTATTAGTAGAGTTTGCAGAACGGAATAATTTGCGGACAATGAATACCTTCTTCCGCAAGCGGGATAAACGAAAGTGGACATGGAGGAGCCCGAATGGCGAGACTAGAAATGAAATAGGCCTCATACCCTGCGCAAACACTGGCATCATACAAGATGTGGACGTGCTCAGCAAGGTGCGCTGCAGTAACCATAGGATGGTAAGATCTTGAATTAGCCTAGAATCGAGGAAGGAATGGAAAAAACTGGTATATAAGAAGCCGATCAATGAGTTAGTGGTAAGAGGGAAAATAGAGGAATTTCGGATCAAGCTACGGAACCGGTATTCGGCTTTAACTTGGGAAGAGAACCTTAGTGTTGAAGCAATGAACGAAAATCTTATGGGCATCATTAAGGAGTGTGCAATAGAAGTCGGTTGTAACTTCGTTAGACAGGATACCGATAAGCTATCGCAGGAGACGAAAGGTCTGATTAAGAATCCAACCCTTATACATAGCTTTCAGTGATTACGAGAAAGCGTTTGATTCAGTCAAAACCCCAGCAGTCATGCAGGCATTATGGAATCAGGGTGTAGACGAGCCACATGTAAAAATACTGAAAGATATGTATAGCGGCTCCACAGCCACCGTAGTCCTCCATAAAGAAAGCAACAAAATCCCAATAAAAAAGGCGTCAGGCAGGAAGATCCGAACTCTCCAATGCTCTTCACAGCGTGTTTACAGGAGGTATTGAGGCCTGGATTGGGAAGAATTGGGGATAGGAGTTAATGGACAATACCTTAGTAACTTGCGATTCGCTGATGATATTGCCTTGCTTAGTAACTCAGAGGACCAAATGCAATGCATGCTCACTGACTTGGAGAGGCAAAGCAGAAGAGTGGGTCTAAAATTAATGTGCAGAAGACTGAAGTAGTGTTTAAAAGTCTCGGAAGAGAACAGCAGTTTACGACAGGTAGCGAGGCACTGGAAGTGGTAAGGGAATCTACTTAGGTACATCTACTTAAGGCAGGTAGTGACCGCGGATCCGGATCGTGAGACTGATATAATCAGAAGAATAAGAATGGGCTGGGGTGCGTTTGGCAGGCATTCTCAGATCATGAACAGCAGGTTGCCATTATCTCTCGAGAGAAAAGTTTATAACAGCTGCGTCTTACTAGTAGTCACGTACGGGACAGAAACCTGGAGGCTTACGAAAAGGGTTCTACTTAAATTTAGGACGACGCAACGAGCTATGGAAAGAAGAATGATGGGTGTAACGTTAAGGGATAAGAAAAGAGCAGATTGGGTGAGTGAACAAACGCGAGTTAATGATATCTTAGTTGAAATCAAGAAAAAGAAATGGGCATGGGCAGGACATGTAATGAGGAGGGGAGATAACCGATGGTCATTAAGAGTTACGGAATGGATTCCAATGGAAGGGAAGCGTAGCAGAGGGCGGCAGAAAGTTGGGTGGGCGGACGAGATTAAAAAGTTTGCAGGGACAACATGGCCACAATTAGTACATGACCGGGGTAGTTGGAGAAGTATGGGAGAAGCCTTTGCCCTGCAGTGGGCGTAACCAGGCTGATGATGATGATGATTATGAAATCTGAAACACAGTGCAAATTTCGGGAAGCGAGCAGCCACTTAACCGCGGACTGTGAAGTTGATTTGACTGCGGATCAGGAGAGGTCAATTGTGCATCGGGAAATACTCTGCTTTAGGTGCGCCAAGGCAGGTCATCGAGCATACGAATGCCGCACCGCAAGATGGCTTAAATGTAAGAGATGTTCCGGCCGGCACGTTGCAGCCTTGTGTAACCTGAATCTACCACCAGCAACAGGAAAGTCGGAAAAGAACACTGTACCAACTGAGACAATCGTACAGTCTTCGCTGCAAATCCAAGGCACCAAGAAGAGAACCCGTGTCCTTGTGCAGACGGCTCAAGCGTGGGTTCAGGGTAGGGAGAAGCGAGCGATGGTCAGGCTGATGATTGACGGCGGAAGTCAGCGAACCTTTGTCAAGAAAGAGGTTTCACAGAAGATGGAACTGCGTGTGGTGGGAGAGGAGACCCTGAATATAATGACATTTGGAAACGACAAGCCCTCTTCAGGAATGAAGTGCCGCCGAGTGGAGTTATGGCTGCGCAGTCGACACAGCAAAAGAAAGATCCGCGTTGAAGCGCTCGAGATCGCACACATATACTGCGACATTGTGCCAGCACCTGAAGCTTCGACCGTCAACTACCTCGAAGAGCAAGGCCTCGAACTCGCCGACAGTACGCAAGATGGAACAGAGATAGGGCTGCTATTTGGATCCGATTACTACTGGGAGGTGACAACCGGTAGTTTCAGGCGCCTGGACAGCGGTCTGGTCGCTGCGGAGACCATCTTTGGCTGGATCCTGCAGGGGACTACGCACTCCACAGAATCAACAGCAACGTACGTGTCCGCTGTGGGAGCGTTGCGCGTGGCTGTCATCGGCGAGGAAGAACAAGACGACACTGCTGCTCAAGTTAAATTGTTTTGGCAGCTCGAGCACATTGGCATTGTCGACGAAGGAGAGGCCGACGTGGAAGACAACCAAGTTTTGCAGGAATTTCGGGAGAACGTCTCCAGGAACAACTGCCGATATCAAGTTTCCCTTGCCTGGAAAGAGAATGCTGCCGATTTGGCAGACGACAAAGCCACGGCTTTCAGTAGGCTCAGGTCGTTGACAACAAAATCGATGGGCAACAATGACCTTATGCGCGATTATGACCAGGCAGTTTGGAACTACGTGCTTGCTGGACACGCGGAAGAGGTCATCGGACTGGGTGAGTCCCCAAGAGGGCCCGTTTATTATATACATGCCTCACCGTGGCGCGGCCCGTCCATGCAGTCAGACCACAAGATTAATGGTCGTCTTCGATGCGTGATCTAAAGCGCCGAGAAAACTGTCTCTAAATGACGTCCTGTTCGCCGGACCTAATCTGAACCCAAATCTGTCGGATATTTTAACTCGATTTCGAGTACACAATGTGGCGATCATGTCCGACATCGAGAAGGCATTCCTGCAGATTGAGCTTAAAAGGGATGACCGGGACGCCCTTCGTTTCCTCTGGTATGAAAGTACACTGAAGCAGGAACAAGCGCTCCCTCCAATCATAGAGTACCGGGTCACGAGGGCCCCCGTTCGGCGCAACATCCAGTCCGTTCCTTCTCGCCGCGACACTAAAGCACCATCTAGAGTACACAAAGGGTATTTTTCCGGAGACAGCAAGCACGCTAAACAACGACGTGTATGTGGATGACTTGGTCACAGGTGCCGATACTCTGGAGGACGCTGTGCGCATATGCAAAGAGGCCGAACATATTCTTCAGATGGCAGGCATGAATCTGAGAAAATGGAAGTTCAGTGATCCAAACCTTGCAGCAGAATGGTCAGCAGAGTTGGGAGACGAACACAGTGTTTCAGCACATATCGTAACTAAGATCTTTGGAGTTGAGTGGAGACCAACTACAGATGAATCCACGTTCGAAATGAGTTCCATAATTGACTTTTTAAAACAGCGTCAGGACACAAAAAGATTCTTTTTACAAGCGACGGCTCGCATATTTGACAGATTTGGATTCCTTGCGCCCATCACTATCACGACTAAGATTATCTTTCAGAGCCTATGGGAACGAGGTGCTGAATGGGATGGCCCACTTCCGTCAGACATTCTCGAAACGTGGAACAAGTGGCGTCAGCAGCTTCCTGACTTAAGAAAAGTTTCCGTTCCTAGAAAATTGGGGCAGGACATAAACAACGACAGCGCAGAGCCGGAATTACACGTGTTCTGCGACGCGAGTCCTAAAGCATAAGGTGCCGTTGCCTATATTAAATCGACGACGAATCAGTGAATCCACGTTGCTTTGCTGATGGCTAAATCGAGAGTGGCCCCATTAAAACGTTTGTCACTACCACGGCTGGAGCTCATGAGTGCTTTGATCGGCGCACGCCTGGGCCACTACGTGATTGAACGGCTAGGCATACCAACAATTCATGTACGCTGCTGGTCCGACTTTAGCGTCGGTTTGAGCTGGATTAAGAGCTCCGCGCTGAAGTGGGAACCATTTGTGAGCGACAGAGTACAGGAGATACAAGCACTAACTGATCACGCTGTTTGGAAACATTGCCCGGGGAGAGAAAATCCAGAAGATCTGCCGACACGGGGCATGCTGCCCTCCGCTTTGGTTGTCAGCGAGAGCTGGTGGACGGGGCCTAAAGGGCTAAAATGTATTCAAACGTACTACGCGATGCCTTCACACGTCCCTGAAGCTGAATGTTGCACCGAAAAGCTCCGGAAAGTACAGATGCTGGACACCGTGACGCTGGTAGACCAAACGCCTCTCACGGATCTTGAGCACAAGAGCTCAATGACACTGGTGCTCCGTGTCACCGCCTAGGTTATGCGCTTTCTTCATAACGCACGGAACGCGGCAGAGAAGCGAAGGGGAAGCCTCTCAGCGGAAGAGTTAGCACAGGCCGAGAATTACTCGCTGAAAATGTCACAAGCGGAAACCTTTGGGAATGACATCCATTCTCTAATCACTTCCGGGAAACTTAATCGTAAGTCCGCCATCGCAGATCTAAATTCACAGTGACGGCCTATTGAGAGTTGGAGGCAGGCTACAGAATAGCGCGCATAAAGAAGAGACGCGGCACCCAGTGATTTTGTCTGCTGTGCATCCGTTTACACGCTTATTGACGGCCTGGGAGCACAGGCGGCTTTTACACGCTGGAGTAAGGGACACTCGACTCAACTTCGCGAAAGATATTGGATCCTGCGAGCAAGACAGGCCGTAAAGAAAATCATTGGTCGTTGTGTTCCGTGTCAAAGACAAAGCAGCGGTCCCGCGCATGAGCCGTTTGCACCGCTCCCACACGACCGTATCCGCGAATCAGAGCCATATGAAATTACTGGAGTGGACTTCGCAGGGCCTATATTTTATACCGAGCTTGGAGATTTCCTACAAGGCCTATATAGCCCTATTTAACAGGGATAGGCGGGCTAGTTGGTGGTCGATATTGGAATGCATCATGTAACCGCACAAAAACAAGGGACAAAGAAGGAACACACAAGACAGGCGCACAACTTCAACTAAGATTTACTCCGGGAAATCCCACATTTTTACATGTATCATAATCACACTTGCTAATCATCAGACAGCCATCACTCGACGTTGGCATGCGGGCGTGAGTGCCACAAATTTGCTTGTAAATATTTGAACTCTTTATCGCTCAATGACACTGAAGGGCTGCTTACGCAGCTGCCAGATTGCATTTTTATACAGTAAGCTTCATAGATTTCTCGGCTCAGTTGTGACGCAAACATCTTCAAGACTAGTGTCGCGGAACCTAGGCGTGCAATTACGACAGTGGCGACAGTGGTCAGCCAGTTTGCCACCCCCCGCCAATCCTTCTTCTCCTGCGCGGTGCTCCTGCAGTCTGACATTTAGACATCGTCCTGTCTGCCTTAGTAGCTGTTGCCACAAGAGAGAGGTATCTGGTACAGTACCCCTATTCTGCATGGACGAACCTGTCGACGTGCTTGATACCACATTCATTTCTTTTGTTCTTTCCCTGCACCATGTTGCATATGCCCGCCAGTTTTGCAGTTTGTAGTCGCACTCACGAAGTGACTTCCACAGTGTTGGCCGTAGCTTTTATTTCACAGAGAGATTTGTTCTTGGCAGGACGAAGCGTGGTCGATTACATCAGCTGCCAACGAGTCGCTCGTGAATCAGGTGATGGCGACTGGCGTTGGCCGCAGGTTGCATTTCACCGCTTCCAACCAGTCGTTGGGACCTAGGGTAGCTATACAAACGCTGGGTTGTTGGGACTCGGTGTCCGAGCGATCATTACGTTTCCGGGGCTGGTGATGGGCCAGGTGCCGGGCGGTCGCGAAGTCGGGGCGACGTCCAGGAGATGATAAAAGGGGTTTATTTACAAATTTGCATGATGAAAGTTTATACATTTACTAGCACGAGTACTAGTCGCACGAGTAGGAGCACCCGTGCGACTAGGAGCACACTTACGGGTCGGTGCACTCCCTCACAACATTCAAGAAATGCATTTAACGCGACAGCGTGGAGGAGCTCGTGTCGCAGAAAAGCCGGTGTCGTCGGCGTTGACCGTGAGCGAAAAATCCCGGAAGGCAATTTATAAATAAAAACAACTTGCAAGATGGGTTGGGTGGGAATCGAACCAGGGTATCCGGAGTGTGAGACGGAGACGCTACCACTCAGCCATGAGCTCGATGGTTCAAAGCAGGATAAAAGCGCTTCTAGTGAATGCGGTGTTGCCTTAGAAATGTGCCGTAGAAAGTTACACTGTGGTGTATGTCGGTAATTATGAGCATGTAAATTACAGAAGTCGCAGTTAAACGAGTAGCGAAGTACGTTTCCGCTACATTTCTTCTGCGCTTGGCGCACACGCAGAGCCATCTTGCGGCAAACACAGAAGACCCTCTCCTGGCAATGTATGGCGCTGCCCCGACAGGTGGCGCGCCACTCGCCCGCTTCTCCCCTTCGTCTCGTTTGAGCGCATTGGGGCCGTGCGGGTAACGGTGCGAGGATGCCCCAATACCCTAGCGTTTAACAAGTTTTCTCGCTCTCTCCCCTTCCAACTTCCAGCGTGCGTCACTCGAACCCTTGTGTCTAGGCGACGCGGCTCCTCTTTCCGCTCACAGCGCGATTCCTAGGTGCTGCGTCCGATGCAGGACGCCTCTGACGTGATCGCTGCGCCGTAGCGCGTCTGGTGGGAAAGCGTCCCCTGCGATGTGTGCCATGCTGCTGGCGAGGAGTCATGCGTCTGCGTGGTGCTCCTGGAACAAATAATTAGAAAAAAGTTGTGCTGCGGACTTAAAAGTGTTGCATATGAAAACTATGTCTTTGTGCGACTCAAGAGCATGCCGAGCGAATGAGTGGGCGGTGCGAACGGAGTGCGATAACGCTATCGCGTTCCACTCTTGAAGGCGAAGCTTAAGCGTCCTCCAGATTTTATGCACTTCTTTATCCCCCTTCTCTCGTCGGGGAAATTCACTGTTCTTCGCGGCCAACCACAATCGTTGAACCGTTCGCAAAAATACCGCCCATGATGTCGCACCATTCCGCCGGGCTCCTCCTCCAATGTTGCCCGGACGCTCCAGCATACGCGGCAAGACGTGGCAAGCTGGGAGGTGTCGAAGTCGTTCCCACGGAAGTCCTCGACGTTGGCCCTTTTTATCAATAAGTGGGCCTTTCGTGACGGTCCGCGTGTCAGGGTCAGGCTCCGACAAAGGGGTATTCACCGTAGTTGTTGCTCTCGCGAAGGGTGGCGGCCATTGTCGCCACCCTTCAACCAAGAAGGACTTTCAGTGAAGTTTTGTCTCTCTCTCTCTCTCTTCACATAGCATTTTTCCCTATTGTGCATGGTAACCAGCATACTTCTTAAAACTCAGTTCAAGTGCGATTGCGCTCAGTCGGCCTTAAATGTAGTCCACTGCACCCTTATTAACGCAAAAAGACGACAGCAAATATTCTACTCACCGCATCTACACACGCTCCCACACCAGCAGTTAAACCGCGAAGGACATCAGCAATGCACCACCAGGGCAACACAAGTCATGGCACGCGTCCTTCAGACGGAATAGCGCCGTCCGATATGCAGACTACGGATTCTTTACTACAGCCATGCAATGCCTGACGCAGTTCTGCGAAAGAAAACGAAGTCATCGACAAAAAACAAAGGGGGGGGGGGGGGGGGGAGAGGTCGTATAGTGCAAGCCCTCTGCAATTTTCTGCGCGCGAAAAAACGAATTGGACGTTAAAATTGTTCTTTTTACTTCATATGCTCACCTAATTTTGCTGTAGTACTTAGATGTTTGATCATTCATACCTGTAACAACAGATTTTATTTCACATTAACAAGATACTTATTTTATTTCGCCTTACTTTTCTTGAAAAGAAATCGTAATTTTTTATCACCGCCCGATTCGCGGCCAATCCGCCAGGGTGGGTTGCGCCATTTCACTAAGGGACAAGTGCAGCAGCGTAACTGCGCAAGGAATCCAATGACCAAATATTTACTTGTACAATCAGCGTGCACGCTCCGCCGACTCGATAACACAAGAAACTAAAATTAAACGCACAATTAGGCTGATATTGAAGACTAAAACGTCCCGCTGGCGGTTCTGTCGTATGGATATACTCTTCGGTGTCGAATAAGCGATGGTCCTTTCCGTTCTGTATCCATCGTCAATTCACTTCCCGTAGCCATCATCCTTAATCGCAAGGAACGCGCGTGAAACATCTGTATAAAAAGTCTATTAGCCTATTATTAATTCTGATTTTGTCCCTCTTGTCCACAGAGGTTCGTGTTATGAACACAGTTTTTATGACACTGAGAACTTTTTTTCATGTACTGTTCACGGAATCATAAGCGCAGAATTACAACACTGTGTGGAGTGAATAAGATAAAAAGAAGTCGCACAGTTTAACGGACACTCATTTTTTCACAGTGGCAGTTGAGCAGTGCGACGTGGCGAATGAGTGCGCCAGCGTATAGAGTGCTGTCTCGCACTGCTTTACCGGGTTTTCTTGGGTGACTTTACACTACGGCACTTCAGCGATGCCTGGAGCTCCGCTTTTCGTTCACTCTCGCTATGCGCTCTAGGCGCCATGTGATGCTCTATGAAAACTTCAGGGAGCCATTGAATCGCCGCGACGGTTAACAGCACCATGAAGGCCGACAGTGCGTAGAACATATGCGGTTCTCCGAGGGCTATGACGGTGAGGCCCAGAGTGCTTCCAATGCCTCCGGCGCAGTGGGAAAGGCTGATGCCGGCGTTCCGCACGGCCGTCGGAAAGGTCTCGGCCGTGTAGCAGAGCGTGACGCTCATAGCGCCGGAGACGACCACCTTCATGCCGGCGTGCAGAAAACGCGTCACTGTCTGTTGACCGGTGAAGATCGCCGCGGCCTCGAAAATGGCGAAGGCACACAGGACGATCATGAGACCAGACAGCGTCTCCCGGATTCCGTATCTCCGCATGCTGCCGCAGATCGAGGCGGAATAGGCTGTCAGCAAAACTACGTGTGCAACCTCCCATGGAATGCCTGTGGTCACGTCATTCATCATGAGACCTATGTAGGTAGCGTCTAACGTGAACCTGGCCAGGAGCACGGAGACCGCGCGGCGACGCATTTTGATCGTCTCCATGATGCCCTCCATCGGAGCCGTTGCGGCGTACTTGTCTAGCTTGCTTAACTGCTTCTTGATGGCCATAAATGTAGAGCGCGCCCTGGCTACGTCCACGCCGTTTTCCTTGGCCGCCAGTAGTACCGTGGCCTCGGCCCGACGCATGTTCCGCGTGGCGATGAGCCACGCGGGTGACTCTGTCTGCAGGCAGCACCAGGCCAGCAGCAGGCTCACAGTTGCGATGGTCAGCGCCTCGGCGAGCATCCAGCGTGGTTTGAGTAGGGACAGTACATGCATCATCGGCGGGACTACGACGCCAGGTAGGGCAGTGTCGAGGAGCGTGAATATCGAGCGACGCGCGTTCCCGGTGACCTCATGTATCAAACTAAATGTAGCGAGGAAGGTGACGTCGGTCGCCACGAAGATGAGGATCCGAGTGAAGACGAAGCACGTGTATGTCTCCGCGAAGCAGTTTCCGATAGTGGAGATGAGTTGGCCGAACGCGCAGAACATCATCACCGGCCTTCGGCCCACGCGGTCCGATGCCAGGCCGAGTGCTGGAGCCACGAGAGCGGAAACGACCATGGGCACGACCGTAGATAGGTCGTAGAGAAACTCTTGGTTGCAAACCAGGTCAAAACGGCTCACGATGCTGTCTCCCTTGTTCGCTATGTCGTAGTCCCACTCGCGACACGGAACTGTGGTTCTTATTTCCTCCTGGTTTACCTGCATGAAAGGTGGCAAGTATGTACATGGAAGTTTTCGTCAGAAGTCATTTGAGCCATCCTAATGTAAAAAAAAAAAAAAATTCTCCTTGCGTTCTACGCTCCAAAACCGCGATCTGTATATAAGGCACACCGTAGTTGAGAACTCATGGTTAATTTTTACCACCTGTAGTTCCTTAACATGTGTCCAAAGCACAGTACGCGAGCTTTTTTTGCATTCAGACGCCATCAGCCATCGGATGAAGCAACAACAAAGGGAATTCAAAGTACTAAAAATTTCCCAAGGCGTCAATTTGAATGAGAGCTGCCTTTTTGAACGCAAGAAAATCGAGCAGGGACAGTATTCCCGCCATGTGAAAGTACCAAACCAACATTCGCACTCTGAGAAAGGGTAATAATAAAAAAACGTGCCATTTCGAATAAGTAGCGATTGCGTTTGGCATATTAAATTATCACGCAGAAAAGCGTTTTTTGGGGAAGAAAGTATGGCATCATTATTGTAAAGACCCCTCACACTCAAGCATGGTAAATCGAGGGAAATGTAGGTTTGTAGCGCCCTACTACGTGCCGCAATGGTCCGGTCGTAGAAGGCGACAAGGACACGCCCAGCACACTGATGGTGCGCGAGCAATGGAATCGGTGGAATCAGGTTCCCGCCTGATTGAGCGGGCTCAACTAAAAGGTATAATTTGTGGGCACCATGCACCAGCGGGTCTGGTTTTTCTTCACCCACAGGTTCACACCCCACTCGCAGCGACGGTTCATTCATTGCGTTGGAAACGATATGGGAGGTCACGTATTTCCCGCACAGCGAGCTCCAGAAGGGCTGGTGGTGTCACGACCGCCATTTCTTTAACGCCGCCCATAGCGGCCGACACATAATGAGATCTGAAACCGCTATGCGCAGCACAGAATACAATGCTCTTAGATGTCCAAGCAGATGCCTGACGAGGCAAGGGAAAGTTGTCTACGTCTCAAATAAATATATGCTTGCTGATGGCATAGAGCCTATGCCAGTGCTTATAGCTGTATACATTTCCCACGAGACAGGTAACATCGGTTTGCCTGTCTTCGTAGACATTTCTAGAAATAAAAACGAAATCTAAATCTAAAAGATCTATAATCGCACAGGGGTGAGAAAAATCCCGCTCTACTGTGTGCGCCACCAGCGGTAATGGTTTTTCGGTGTCTGATTGATGGGAAGTGCATAAATTTGTCTCCAAGCTTCGTCCTACTGGCTTTTAATTTGCTCGTTGCCTTTCAAAAGCATTTTGAGGATAATCCGTCATCGCAAGTTCGCTAGACCACAATTATTCGTTTCGCATAGCCCTCATAGGTACCGACGTCAATACGTTGTCCAGGCAGCTTACGGCCGGACTAGAGGGGGAGACCTGCACACCCCTCCTCTAGCCCGGCCTAAGGCAGCCTGGGCTCGATCACGTGACGTCCAATATTTGGCGTCCGGGGAAGACGATGCGCATCAAGCCACTGTCCTTCAGAAACGACCTTTCCATTCTGAATTGGCCTGGTAATGTTTCGCGGATTTCGGCTAGCAGTAGACATCGGAGCCTGCAGCCGGCGTATAATGCTGAGCGGGCTGAGTGGTTTTGTGACATCGCAACAAGCGGCGCACTGTTATAGCCTGGCTGTGAAAAGGAAAGTGCCTAGAAGCGCGGCTCCACATTCTGCTGGTAAAACCTATGTCATGCAGCCAAGTCCAGAAAGCCAGAACTTCTCGGCAGGGATGCAGCTATAATATAGGCGAATATACCACCGCGAACATCGCAAAACACCATTTCGAATTGAAAGCTCGAATGCTTCTTTCACTCTAAGTAGGATCGCTTACCGTCTCAAGTGAGTCGTACATGGTGCAGCGGCTGTAGCTGCCGTCAGCCTCGACGGGGATGGAAAGGTTCTTCCAAGCAGCTGCAGAGAGCGACGCCAAGTGGTCGGGGGCCGTGCACCAGTGGTCAACATGCCGGCCAATGAGTCTGTACGCCAAATAGTGGAAAAGTAACACCGTCACGGAAAGAATGCCGCAAATCAAGACTCGGCGCTGATACGGTCCGTGGCCCAGTACGACGTATATATTATCGTGGACCGCGTCCCAGTTGCGTTTTGCGACGAACCCCGGGAGAAGGGCGGCACCAGGGAGGCTTGCCTCACTGGACATTGCTCGCGAGGGATCATTGCTGAGGACGACGTTGGACTGAGATAAAACTAAGGATGCGGCCTGGCTTGTTACGTCCGCTGGTACCTGCGACGGCGCTGCACTCCCTTGGTTTACGCTTGAAGGGCTGATCGGTAGCTCCCGCTTCGTGACATTCTTCGGCGGTTTAAGTAGTGGTGCTGCTGATACCTGGCTGGCTGCCCCCGTGGACTTGCGCGACTCTGCTTCCTTGTGGGTATTTACGGTGGGAGAGGGCGCCTTAGGCATTGTAGACGTCGTCTGAATGTGGGATTTGCCATGGGCTTTTCCAGACTTTGGCATCACCGTTCTCTACAACGGTTGTGAAGGCAATTTCTAGTGCGCTAGGTTCTGCCGGTGGAAGGATACGCCGAATGCTTGCTTGCTTGCTCCTCACTTACAAAAATGCCTTGTTCTTCTTCTTCTTCTTCTTCTTCCTTATACTTGGGGCGCGTACCCACGAGGTGGGGGGGGGGGGGGGGGAATTGGCCAAGGTTCGAAATGAAAACATAATTCGAAACTCTCGCTTTTAACTTGTTGCTACCTATATTTATTTAATAGCGATAATAAATTATTTCTCTTTTGTCTTCCTTTTTTTAAAAGTGGTTATGCGAATTGCGACCAAGATGCTAGATTATAGAAATGATTCGATCTAGTGTTAATAATGAGGATGCCTCGTTACAGAGCAATCCGACGTATGTACGGTCGACGCTGTTCTTCCTCCGCTTAATGTTACGAAGATGGTCACTTCCTTGTGATGTCGAGGCAGACGCCCTTTCGGGGGATGCGCCAAGTACAGGGTACGTTCAAATAAAATACTCAGTAAGAAATGTAAAAGCAGTAGAACAAAAGTGGAGGATTGGTTGATTAGAATCAAAACAGAATTGCAGAAAGATGAATGAAAACAATGGAATAAATAAAAAGGCCGCAATTTCGCCCGAAAGTCGAAGGAGCGATAGCGATAGCAAACTATTGAAGAAAACACGTAGGTTTGTGCTTGTATAGTTACGAACTAGTTACTAACTGAACAAGCATGGTGGCGCGTTCGCGTTGTCAAACATGAACAGAACGCGAGCACTCTCTGTCCTGGCGTTATCAGAGGCGCGGTCACCTCAGAGCGCGAGTGCGTGTCCCAAGTGAAGGCTTCGTGCTGCCGCTCACTCCACTATTTCGCCTGTGCCGTGTCGCCATGGCTAAAACTCAACTTATGCGACCTCCAACACTAAGCGCACGGGCGGACAGAGCGCATGAAGCCGCCAGCCATGTCGGTTTGCCCTTGCGTGCTCCCCCTTCGCTCTGGTACCCGCAGCAGGTAATCTCCAACACACGGCTTCCAGGCAGCCACGGCCGGACTAGAAGAGGAGACGCGCACTCACCACTTCTATCCTGGCCGTGGGGCGGCGCGGGCTCAATCACGTGACCTCCTACATCTGGCGCGCGGGAAAAGAATGCGCATAAAGCCACCATCCTTCTCTGTTGGCCTTCACATCTTTGCCCTCACATCTGCAGCGGGTACACATGACGGTCATACTTCTCGCATTTGGGACAGCAGAGCGACAGCAAAATTGCGGCCTGAAGTTTCCATATAGTTTACCGCAATAAAACGTAAAAATTTGGCAGAACCCGTTTCACGATGACTGTCAACGGCATTGCGTTTACCATTGAATCAATATATTAAAATACACAACGTGTCACCACCGTCGAAACGAGTTTTGTATGAGGTGCATACTCCAGCGAGACTCCTGTTTCGCACTTCCCTAAGAAAACTCGGCGCCATCTAGCGTCGCCGCCGCGAAGCCTGCGCATGGAGCCCGAAAAGATTGGCGCGCCGGTGCGTGCAAACGTTTAGAAACGTGTCATGCGGCAACCTGGCTCCTATCTCGTGCTTCTTAGTGGACACGCTGCGTCATGTCCGATGACATAGAGTTTCCTACAAAAATTACTAGAGGGAACTCTGGCGCTGCAGTCGTTGTCCTACCATGGGAATGATGGGAAGTACATGGATTTGTCTGATCTTCGTGCTTGTGGATTCAAACGTTCTTGTGGCTTTGTATATTACGCTGTATAAATCTTATAGCGTCCTCGATTACCTTGCCCCGGAATTACCCTGAAACCGAAAAGGTGCGCTTTGCACCGCGGTGGTGGCGCACTGCGGAGGGTCAACATCGAGGACAAAACTGCACCCCGTGCAGGGTGCTTGCATGCAGCGCCACTTTGCCCCTGGCGCGCAAAACGTGCGCGAACACGCGCGCGCGCACATTTTATTGTTTGCAGGTGCTGAGCATCCGCGGCAAGCGCTCGAGCTTTGTCAAACGGCGTGCTCCGACATACCTGGTTGCAAGCAAACACCAATGGATATTATAATTAATCCTGACGACCCGTTCCTGACGAGCCGTTTCAACGAACCTGTCCACTTTCGGTCGCTCTTCACCACATTGTTTTTGCACGAGATCGATCAGCATGTACGTCGTCTTCGCTGTCAGACAAACTTGAAGAAAGCTCATCAATTGCGGCAACTACTAGCGCTTCCTTTCTCATTGCCGACATCTCCACTAGCTAACTCCGCCAACTCCGTTGCAACCGCAGCAAGCTATCGGGCCAGAGCGTCTGTGGTTCTGCAGTCGGCTGTGCGCGCGCGCGTCGCGCGTCCCGCAGCGCTTGCTGGGATTGCACCCCGGCGCACCGCCAATTTTCTCGGTGCGAGACGAAGCAACGGAAAACCACTCCAACAGGGTGCGCTTCCGGTGATCGAGGATGGTCGGTGCGCACCGGTGCAGGTGATCGAGGACGCTATTATTGTCGTATATTTCAGCGCAATCTGTATTCTTCGAAGTGCAGAAGACGCTGGGAACGCGTACAATTGCTATTAATTGCAATGATTGAGCTTGTCCAGGTAGCCAAATCGAAACGCGCCAAGCGTCTCAAGGCACTGGCATGCCCGCGATAAATTCATAAGGGCGCTTCATTCGCTTGCCGATACATGCGTCCGTGGCCTAATGGTTTCAATATCAGGCTCGTCAGTGATTTGTTGCCTTCTCTCTTCAGCAATTACTGGGTTAAGACCAGGGATGGCCAGAATTCTCCCTGCCGTAGAGCAGGACGGCCGAGCCAGCTGGGCCAATTCCTGCGCCTCGATAATCTCCTCCAATTAATTGTGTACTCCCAGTTGATAGAAGCGTTCTGTACTGGCGGTCATGGGGATGCCGAGTACCCTTTTGATGCTTTTTTCCGAATGAGGATGTTCAACTTCTTTTTCTTTGAAGTGTGCCAATTGTGCATAGCTGCTACATAAATGATGTCACTCATAAGGAGGGCGTGGAAAAGCCTCAGCAGATTGTTTTCCTTCAAGCCTCCCCTTCTGTTAGAGACTCTGTTGATGAGCCTAATCACATTTTCCGTTTTCGTGGTGATTCTAGCCAACGTGAGGTTGTTGGACCCATTGGATTCAATTACCATACCTAGTACACGGATAGAGTCGACTCTGGGAATGAGGCTTCCATCACGTCTAACTAGATTGATATCAACGTCCGAGAACGGTTTCCAACCCTTGGGCTTGGGGCACTTTCTGATTGGCATATAAAATTGTAGCTCGCATTTACTAGGCGAGCATCTCAGTTCCGGGTTTTCCAAATATGACTCGACCTCATCTAGTGCCGTCTGGAGGCCTGTTTCAACTTACCCTTCGCTTCCTTTGGTGCACCAGATGGTTATATCTGCATAAAGCGTGCCGACTGACCCCACCAATGGCAGAGAGCTTTCCCGAGAGAGCCCCCCATTGCTATGTTGCAGAGAAGTGGCGACACTACCGCCCATTGCGGCGTTTCCCTAGATTCGAGCTCGAATGTCTGTCTTGAGATCACCAATCTTGAGTGTCGCCTGCCTCCCCTACTCCGACTGGAAAAAAAGAACGTTTTTCATTTTTTTGCGCACCGCACCTACACACGCCCAAATTGTCCAAATATGAACAATGCGGCAGTTAGCATACACCATGACGCGTGATTCTTGGACAGAAGAAAAAAGAAATTGTTGGTGCCGTGCAAATCCTGCGCCAGTGAATTCCAGCGAAACGGACAAGCACCGTCCTAAGCAGTCTACACAGTCGTTGCCACAGTCGTCCAACGCCTGGATCACTTTACAAAAGAAAACGAAGACGTGGACGAAAACCAAGGAGTCGTAGGGCAGCAGCGGAATTGCGAGAACCTAATGAGTATATATGTACGCGTACAACCAGGGTACATGATCGTCGGTATCGTCATATAAATTTAATAACTAAATTTAAAAGCCCATGTTTACGCAGGGACGAAAAAATACAATGTCCCATAGTGCTACTGTCGCGCAGACATTCCCTTTCGTGTTCCGTAAGCGATGGTCGTTTCCATTCTAAATCCCCGTAGCCATCATTCTTAAAACATGGTATGAAGATAATTGCTGTCCGGTATTTTTTTGCGTGCCTGTCCACAGGGTTTCATGTTATGAATACAATTTTTATCACACAGAAAACATTTCTTCCTAGTACTCATAACAAAGTGATCTTCAAATCACAACAGTGAACACGTATATGCAGCCGGTAAGTTCAACACACGTTATTGAGCACTGTGAAACAGGCATGCCCTTTCGGTAATTGCAGTACATAGTGTAGTGTGACTCGGACAATCAATAAGACAGATTACAGTGCTCTCTCAGACTGCTCTCCCTGCGTCTGCGCGTCGACATCCTGCGGGAGTCCAGCGATGCCAAGAGCACCGCTTTTCGTTCGCGCTCGCTCAGCTCGCTAGGCGATCGCGGCCGCTGCGGTCTCTCAATAGAGACTTTGGGGAGCCATTGGATCGCCGCGACGCTTAGCAGCACCATGAAGGCCGACAGCGCGTAGAACACATGCGGTTCGCCGAGGGCTATGACGGCGATGGCCGCGACGTCGCCGAGGCCGCCGGAGAAGTGCGAAAGGCTGATGCCGGCGTTCCGCACGGCCGTCGGGAAGGTCTCGGCCGTGTAGCAGAGCGTGACGCTCATAGCGCCGCAGACGGCCACCTTCATGCCAACGTGCAGAAAACGCGCCACCGTCTGTTGACCGGTGAAGATCGCCACGGCCTCGAAAACGGCGAAGGCACTCAGGACGATCATGAGACCAGACAGCGTCTCCCGGATTCCGTATCTCCACATGCTGCCGCAGATCGAGGCGTAGTAGGCCGTCAGAAAAACAACGTGTGCCACCTGCCAGGGAATGCCCGTGTCCACGTCGTTGGTCAAGAGGCCGATGAAGGTGGCGTCTAACGCGAACCTGGCCAGGAACACGGAGGCCGCGCGGCGACGCATTTTGACCGTCTCCAAAATGCCCTCCATCGGAGCCTCCGCGGCGTAAACCTTACCCAGCTTGCGCAGCTGCTCTTTAATGAGCGCAAAGGAAGACAGGGCCTTCGTCACGTCAATGCCGTTTGTCTTGGCCGCCAGCAGGACCGCGTCCTCGGCTCGAGGCAAGTCCCAGGTGGCGATGAGCCACGCGGGAGACTCTACCTGCAGCCAGCACCAGACCACCAGCAGGCCTCCGGCAACGAAGGTGATCGCCTCGGCCAGCGCCCAGCGCGGCTCGAGGAGAGACAACGCGTGCATCAGCGGCGGGACCAGGACTCCCGGCACGGCGGTGTCGAGGACCGTGAATATCGAGCGACGCTCGTTCCCGGTGACCTCATGGATCAATATGAACGTGGTGAGGAAGGTGACGTCTGTCGCCACGAATGCCAGGACCCGGGTGAAGACGAAGAATGGGTACGTCTGCGCGAAGCCCCTTCCGAAAGTGGCGAGAATTTGGCCGAACGCACCGGCTAGCATCACCGGTTTCCTGCCCACGTGGTCTGATGCCAAGCCGAGCAGCGGAGCCACGAGGGCGGAAGCGATCATGGGGACGACCAAAGACAAGTCGTAGAGAAACTCGCGGTCGCAAACCAGGTTGAAACGGCTCACGATGCTGTCTCCCTTGTTCGTGATGTCGTAGTTCCACTCGTGGCAAGGAACTGCGGTCCTGTTTTCCCCTTGGCTTATCTGCATGAAAGATGAGAAAGGCACACGGGGTGATGAATTTTAAGTTTTATGGAATTTTTACAAATCGACTGTGGCAGATTGACTGTGCCCCTGAGCTGAAATATTCCAATAGGTGGATATTGCTAGCACAAGAAGTCGAAGCACATAATGATATAGTTAACAAAAGTTCACTAATTAACTTCTGAATTAATTACTTAACATCGCTGATTGAAATTTACGAATTGTAGCCGGAGAGCTTTCAAGACGTATCCGCGTGAAATGAACTACCGGTATGACACCAGTTAAAAAGTGTTATTTCCCAATGTGTGGGACGAAATACATGGGCGGTTAACTTTGTGCTTCAGTGCATAAACAACATTTTGTTAAAAAGTAAGTGGAACAACAGCGCATTTTTGCAGCGAGTTTGATGGCGCATATCTCTAAACTGCCGTCATTTTGGAAATTAATCACAAGTGGATACGCCTTGCAACCTCACCGTGTACAATTCGCAAATTGCAATATGTGTCATGAGGTAATTCATTCAGAAGATAATTAGAGCATTTTTATTTAGTTAAATATCTGTTTACATTTCGCGTGTAAGTAATGTCCGCCTCTCTGAATAAGGACTCTCTGAATAAGGCTCAAGGACTAGAATTATGGTATCTCGAACAGGCTATTTTTTAAAAATTCCATAGAACTTAAAGATGATCACGCTCTATATCAAATGTTGCTTTGGAGATTGTTTCAACCTGAACGAAAAGTTGGAATTTTCTGATATGCGAAATGATGGATGAACATTTTGTTGCTTTCACGTAGACGCAATGCGAAATAAACCTGCTTGAAACGAACCACTGATTCGGCTAAGCCTGTCTTCAACAGTTGCTACTGAGACCTGTACGTTCCTCAAGATCGGCGAAAGGCCCGGATCGGCAAACGTCAAGTGGGTGACACCGGTACCTACGAGCAGCAAATTTCGTTTCTTTCGGCAAACACAGCTACACGCCAGCGTTGACCATGACGTGTACTGCGTTTCACACATCAGGCGCAACGCTGTCAGGCTTTTTGCAGTGGCTGCATTCGCACTGAGAAATAGTTCCATATTTCTTGATCGCAATTGTGCGAAACTGTTCTTTATATAGGCGCACTATCGCATGAAAAATGCTTTAAGCCTTAAAAACAGACGAACTGTGGTACAGGGCTGTTAATGTGTTGTTTTAGACCATATTGCGTCTCGCCGTTTTTCTTTTCAAGTTTTTTATATGCAGCCTCTCGCGACAGCCTCACGTGCATGCTCCCACGAGTATACAAACGCCGTTGGCGCAGAGCGAAGCATTGACGAAACTCGCGGAGTGATAAACTTTCGTGACCGAACTTCTTGTGTAACTTCCACAACGTTGCACCCGCTGTCTGAAACGTATTGCTGGTGCCACATAAATGATATGTGAAGATGTGTCTTTGCAAGTTGGCAATTAGGTGATGAAATGTTGCCCCAAGGAGCCACAGAGAGCACCTTCACACGTGATTCAAGTGATAATGCCCTGAACACTTTAGTGGATATTCTTTTCAAGAACGCGAGGGCAGCGAAGAATACTTCAGCAAGCTTGTCGGAAATTCAGCTTCTTGTATCAGCGCACAGGTTTCGCACAGCGCCGGCAAACATTATCTCTAAAGCTTAAATAAGAGCGCATAAACCAGTAGTGTGTACGTCATGCAAATCCAATAAATATTTTTTACCTTCCCCTATGCCGACCTCGGGACCACTCCACCTCGAGGAAGAAGAGAGCACCGGTCCCATCCCCTCCCCCTCCCCCATAGAGCACCCCTTTTCTGCCGCAAGGCTTCGCCTATTAAACGCAGAAATAAAGACGTATAAAAAAAATATTTTTACCGCTTGCGTTTTGACTTTAATGCTGTTTCATTTACTATTTTGTTTTACAGGTATTTGGGTGTGCCAGAAACAGCAGATTTTGAGTTAGTTGAATCACTTCTATTCAGACGAACTTTTTTATAAGACGAACGTATTCTCACGGAGTAGCTGGTTTGGGCGAGTTGGTATCAGCAATCCTCGACGGCGGGAAAAGGCAGCGCCAGAGGATGACTGTGAACTCGCAGTATCGTTACATTTGCCATTGTTTGAGAAAGACGGGCAAACGCACCGGAGGGAAGGAGGTTTTTGAGAGCCGCTCAAGTTTGCAAGGTATAGCAAGCGCGCTCGTGAAGGGGCTATAGGAAGCGCGCAAGAAAACCTTAAATACTATGTGTGGCATGCGCGGAGGTTGTGTACGTGATCCTCCTTTCTCGTGGCAAAACGTACGCGGGCCAGACAGGAATGTGCCTGAATGACAGGCTCTGCGAGCACGATTATGACGTTAGCAGTGCGAGGGCCCTTAGGAATCCCTTTTCGCGATCGCGGTTGGCGCCCTGTCTTGAAAATTGCACGCATTCTTCTTATGATTGCCCGATCCGAACTCTCGTTCATCACCCGGTACCAATGGGAAGGCCGCATAGGCCATCGTAATCATCATCAGATCACCGGTGATCGCCAAACATCAGAACCAGATGACAATTAGGAGGCAATTGAGGCTAGAGAAATTAATTGCCATGGAAGCCAATGTTTGAGTGCTGGAATGATAAGGCACACACAATAACTAATCATTTGTTGCAAGGTACGAGGCTATAATTGTGAATTCTCATCCCGTGTTCTTGGGCGAACCTTGAATCTTGTTGTTTTTTTTCGGTTCGTGCCGCACGTGTTAGCGGTTCACATACAGATGACTTACATACAGATGGTCACATCAGATGGTCACATACAGATGACTTATTTTTAAAGATGTTTCTTGTCACTAACCGGTTGTATGCCACATCCTGTCAGCATATAAATTTCACCCTGCCCACCAATAAAATTCACTTGGACATTCATGGATATCTGTGACTTCACTTGGTATTGTCTCCTAGGGCCCCTATAATGTCCAGCTATTCCAACTTATCTATTCCAATTTCCTGACGTCAAATTTACGCAACCGCCGACGCAAGCACCGGGTGCTGACCCGCAGCGTTGTTTGAGCAGGCCGATGAAATGCTCTCGTAGTTTATAGGAAGTCACTTGTGTTTCCTTTCAATGCGAATGACAATGTCTACCTTGGCAAGTTTTTCTTATCAAACTGGCTGACAAGAGATGACGAGCACGTGGAGAGGATTTCGGTGTGGCCGAGCTAGTGCAGTGAAAGTAGATAACCGGATGAGGAGGGTAAGACTGGCTTCGGTGATTGGACCACTTGTCCTTGCTTTGCTTAAAGTGGCTGGTAGAAGTTCGCGGAGGTGTGAAACGGAAAGGTTAAAATAGTGCTAAAACGCATCCCTAGCTAAGCATAGTTGGCAAAGCGATGTCGTGCACTTACCGGAAAGGCTCGGCAACGTTATCTTGCCACGCAAGAATTATAATTATATGCAAATAAATCCATTTTCCCCGGTAGCTCCGAGCAGACAGTATTTGAGCGATTGGCGGTCAGCCATCTTCGATTCATTTTGGAATGAGGTAGACTCCGGCTATGCCGAAAAAAATATTCAGTTTTCGGCATAGTAAAGCATCTTTAACTCATACAGTACTCACACGTCACTTGACGTGGTAAGTTCCCGCAGTTTTCTGATGTCGTGTGACCGACATGCGAAGTGGGCACAGCTCGATATCTTTTCAACAGTAGCGCAGGGATGATTGTGAAAAAGGCGTGTAATCGGAAATAGTTCTTTTTTTTTTGGTTCAGTCTAATCATGAATTTTCAGTGCGTACATGTCATATCAGATTAATTTTTCGCTGTTTTCTCGAAGCCGCGTGACAGAACAGTTTGAATAGCTGTACGTTATAGCGCTCCTACTTGGGTCGCATATCCAGCCGTCACGGACTTTTGCGGCCTCCTCGAGTTCTTTCTAACGGAAGTACACTGCCGTTGTTTTCCTAACTGCTTGTATGGGTATGCTGTATGTAGGTGCACACGGCAGTCGCTCGTTGCTGCCGCATCCATTCCGCGTGCACGTAGAACCCACACTAGAACCTACCACGTGTCTTACCCCCTACTCTCACGTGGCATGCATGATCGCATAGTAGTTTGTTTCCTTTGTGGAATGTGGCCTATAGCGCTAATGTAGTACGTTCATGCATGTGCTACCTACGATAGACCGAGAAAGAGAGCGTATTGAATAATGTTGCTGTCATCCTCGCCAGTTTCTTGCCATCTACACTCTAAAAACTAGGAAGGGTATCGCAGGAGTGAAGCTGCCGGTTCACTCTTCAAAGCGTCGTTTTACTCTCGCAAAATGTCGAGGAGAGTGAAATGCATTGTTCACTCTCTCACCAAGGAGAGAGTGAAATGTGCTTTTCACTCTCCCCTTCAGAGAGAGGGAGTGAAAAGACTCTTGCGACAATAGAAAAGAGAGACTCTTGCGGCAATAGAAAACAAAACGTAGCGTAATCTTCTGCTTCAACTGTAGGTGGCTGGCCCCGAACATGGCAATGTATCATTCATGCACGCTGAGCAAAGAACACATCGTTTTGCTTCTAACAGAACAGGCCGCCGCAGTTCAAAGGAACGCGTAGCGAGCGCTCTACTTTTTCACTCGGCGTGGCTCGAACGCGCGCGCGCGCGCTCAAGATCGCGGAACAACACAGCACGGGAGAAAGAAGATCCGTTCAGCGAGCAAAGGCCAGCCGAGGGAGATCGTGTGTCTGCCATCTCGCGTCGCCACGAAAACACGACAGTCGTTCGTCATGCCTTGGATATAACAACAAATCCTCCACGGTAAGTGAATTCTAACTTAGGTGCACATTCTCCGTATATGTCATGCTATCGCCAGGAAGTCGTCGCTGCGCTTAGCCGACGCGATTGACAAAGGACTAGGCGTACGCGCTGTCTCTCGATGTCAATCGAAAAAGCCAGTCGTCGCGATAACTGCATGTGATTTTATCACTTTGCCGTTGTCCGTAAGAGCTTTAAAAATCGCAAGCGCTGCCAGAACTATGGTGTGTTCAATAAGACACCAGGCGAGAGGACGCTTAAAATGGTTAGTTCACCAGCCCGTGATTCCGAGCCTATGCGGAGCGTGATTAGCGTGCGTTTTGTGTGTTTGAATTTATTCAGTTTGGCAGTCTACTGTGTACGGAACGCTGTTGAACCACGGAATCACATAACAGAAGGCGTCATTTTGCTGGCAGCATGCTTTTTTTTCATAAATAAACCGCGCGCTTGACGGTGTCTCGCGCAGGGGGAATCTGCGACCACTGAAGTTACGTGCAGCACCAGTGCTAGTTAGAAACTTTGCCGCAGGCATTCAGCTGCATGCTGCAAGAGGTCAGTTGGGCGCGTTATCTTGAACTTACTGAAAACGCATGAGGAATCCATGTTTTATGCTGAAAAAAGTATAAACCCCATATAAGCGATCTTGCGCGCGGCAGCTACAAGCGACGCGACGGAGATGGCTGTCGCGTTCGCTCGTCGCCTACAAGTCGTACTCCGTGCGAGCGACGATTTTGAGCGACGCCTCCCCGGTGTTGCCGGCATGAGGGCTGCAGTCACGCGTGACGCGTGCTTTAGTAATTTACGTTGATGTATTTTACTATAAAAAGTAGCATAAAATATTTCCGGAGGTCTTGCAGTACGTTCTTATCCTTGCACGTATAAAAATTGAATCATTTGCTCGTTCCGCGCGACAATCGGTAGTATTTGAGCGATGTATGTACATCCAGTTCCGGCTTCGCGCTATTGGCTAGTCGCTCATAGCACTTCTGGGCGACGAGCGACGATTTCTAGATTTCCAGAACCGAGCCATCTGTTCAAGCGACGGCCCGTTTTGTCGCTCGAAGCCGTCGCGCACTAAATCGCTCTCCCAGTGTTTATCCCTAAGACTGAACTGTTTTTGCTCATGTTAAAATGGTGTGATCATAGGTCTGGTTTTGTCTCCTGTTGCGGTTTTCGTGCACGGTGCGAAACTGAAAGGATGCTTATGTCTACGAACTCGGTGAATTGTCGAGCAGCTAGTTACGCATCGGCATCGAATATAACGGCTGCTGTGTGGAATTACAATTGCAGGGGCGCTTTGCATACGCTTATTGTTTTGGACATGCCTGTGCATTTGCTAGTATGAGTTGGCGTGTCAGAGTTATGTCATATGAACAGCTAAATCAGCCTTCCTCTGGGGGTTACAAGCGTAATGTGTGCATTTTGCTATAGCATGGCAGATCAAGATGTGTTTATCGCTTGAATATATTTAGTAGATAAATAAAATATCAAAATAAAATGTTGCTTTAATTCCGTGTTACCAGTCTGTCGTACACAGAACAATAGGTTGGTGTAATAAACTAATAACTGCGGTTTAACTGCAACTTTTACATGCCTACAAGAATCTAAAATGCTAGATTTCAAACTGCAGCAGTAGTCGGGTCTGTCAAAAATGAACTCCACTGCGCACCTCATGCATGAAAATAAGTTCATGCCTTCTAGTAAGCTTAGATGCAGGCCGCAGTGAACTTGTTAGTATTGAAATGTGGGTAAGCTTGCCATAACAAGCCTTGTTGCCCTTTTTTATAGGCACATCCATATATCCATTGAGCTGAAGGACAATATTTTCATCCCTACTGAGCATCATGTTTGCTGCTATAATCCTCAAATTATGGCTTCAGCAGTGGCACAACCAGGGATGGTGCGGGGGGGGGGGGGGGGTTGGCACACTGGGCACGTGCTTAGGATGTGTCGCAAGTGGTGTTTGCGATACACCAGACTCATGACAGACCTATGACGTCTGAAAATGACCAATATTCTATTCATTAGCAGGAGTATTCTAACATTCATGAAAAACAAGGATGAACTGTGGTTTATTTGTTTTTTTGCTTAAATCTAAAAATTGAAGTTAGTTTAGCAGTTGACTGTTGCAGTCATTTGGATCTTTTGCATGCATTTCACTAGGAAGACTAAGAGCTAAGACTTTTTTATTGCCATGGCCTTGACTGTCTTGATGTTGTTTTGCACCATGCCCTTGTGTTGACTTTTGCATACAATATTTTTCAGGCACCCGCTTTATATAACGCAAGAAGGCAGCTGCAAGGACACGAGGATGTGAAAGAGCCAGTGCAGCGCGACTTCACGTAGTGCAGAGGAGCCAATGCCAAAAAATCAAAATACATTGGCATGTTATTTGGACAAGAAAACTAGTATGTGGGTATATTGGGTGTACCATTTGACCAAATGTCAACAAAATCAAGATACAGTATGTTACACGAAGATGAAAATTCTCACGTGCTCCAGGCAGTCATCTTAACATGGTATATTTATGTAATGTCTCTGATTGGAAAGTCAAATCAAGTATGCTCTCTGGAGACAAACACATAGCAGCAAGTGTCATTGAAAAGTTAAAAATGTGTTTTAAGAAAGCTGATTAGTTCTGAGAAGTGACTGCTTTTTGTCTTGCCTCTCAACAGATATATCCATGTGATAAAAAAATAGTGGTACAATGAAATTGCATATTTGCTTAGCGACATGATACATACTTGCAATGAGCACGGTGCCTGTGTTTACTATAAAAAGCAACAGCCCATGCTTGGTTAGGTTAGGCCCACTACAACATGCAGGCATGGGTGATTGGCACGTCTTTTTTTTTTTTTCATTCCTGTGTCGTGAGGTTTACTGACGTGCGTATAGGTGCAGTGGCACCCAGTATGGCTAGTACAAAAAAGGGGAGGGGGGGGGGGGCAGATATATGTAGCTCACTGTACACGACACAGGGCGAAGGAAATCCGTGTTCAGCAACTATGTTAAATGCCATGTACGTGAATTTTACAACGCTACTCGTTCGAAGCGCGCACAGGTGCATATTGAAGAAAAGTTTCCAGGGTAGATAATTTAGTTCGTAATTTACACTAATTTTGCTCTAACCACGAGACATAATAATTTGAATATACTGCACGGAAGAACCTAGAGCGAATTAAATTGTGTGCCAGCTTCGTGTGTATACATATAGTCTTTCCTATGCATTAGGTTTTTTGCATAATGAATTAACAGTTGACAGCCTATCTTATGATGTGTACTCTGTTTACATTACAGTTGTTTATTAGTTTACTCGTTTGTTTTGCGACTGATGAAATGCCGGCATATATATATTTTCAACATTTGACATAACCCTGTATGTTTTGCAGGGACAACCCAGGACATGCATTTCTCAGCACCCAGTCAACTGCCAAAAGTGACTCAAACACAGGCCACCAGTAAGTGGACATCAGTTGCAATTTCACATTATGCAGTTGGCGGCTGCCTTGTACGGAGGCTTTTTTTTTTAATGAGATGGTGATGTCGTTCTAATGTACATTTTGACCACAAAGGTGCGATCATGTCTCACAGAGGCATATATGGTTGCTATTCTCTGCGAGGGACGTGTTCTCGTGTTCGTGAAGCATTTGGGTTTGGCAGTATTGTCGCCCAATGAGTCGGATATAAACACTGTAACTCGCCACTGCCGGCAAGTAGTTGCGAGAAACACAATATATTATGACGCTGCAAAGTTATTTCATGAATTCGAAGGAAAGTTTTGCAGCAGGAAAAAAGGTTGCTATTCCAGGTAAACATGTCGTTTTCTCACAAGTTATTTAACCAAACTGTGGATGCGTGAAATTCGTGACTTATGAATCGATTTTAATTCATCCTTTAGTAATGCTTCTAAAAGAGACTAGAAATAGCATGTGACTACCTCTGCAATCAGCAGACCATACATTTACAGTCATAAGTGGCAGTTCCATGCAGTCTCGCACTTTATATAACCTTTCCTTTCAGCAACATTGGAACTGGTGGCTGCGTTTTCAGAAGGAGAAGTGCACTTGACACTGTATATGTATGTGTGAATTCGGTTTTCTTTGTATGTGTCGGCTCACTGACAAACAGTGCAAAAATCTGTTGTACCATGAGCCTGACGACGCCTTCTGCTGCTAGAAATGCGGCACTTCGTATTTTATAGTACTGCATGACATTTAAATCAAAGCTACCACATAAAATGATTAAGAAAACTAACCGCTGTTATAGCTGTTTTCCTCAAAGAACGCTTGTCCTTTATGGGCTGTGTTAATCTGAGCTCTCCACCGATGTTTCAGTAGTATTATCCCTTAGTGAGTGAGAGATTGGGGGCAATTAATCGTGTTAGTGCTTAAGTGGTGTCCTAAGTATGTGTTCCAAAAAAGTTGTCTAGATTACTTTATTGTGTAGTGTAAAGCTTATGAAACCATCAGCAACTACTGAGTTGCTAACACGCATATGGATTTGTCACTATACAGGTGGAACTCGGCTGTACCACTGCAGTGCTGCGGAAATTGCCTTCACCAGCGGCTTTGCAACAGCTGTTTCGCAGCATGTCGGTATGTGTTAATTTATAATTATGTTGGGATGGGCTAGTATTATGGACCACTGCTACTCTGTATTGTGACAGATACATATGATAAGGGATGTAATGGGCACAGCGAAAACCTTTGAATTTTTTACTATGGTACATAAACAGGCTCTCCTTTTCGTCACTGGAGCAGGAGAAAAGGGCATGCAGGCACTCCTGAATGTACATATATTTCAAAACATGAGAGAGACACATACACACACACACACACACACACACACACACAATTAAACTAAAGGCAGGGACGTTCCATCTTTCATCTTGAATTGAATTGTGCAGCGCAAAAATACAACACAGACCACAGAGAAGCACACATGTTAACAGGTTTGATACACACGTTAGTTCAACAGATTTGATACTTCAAGTGTGCTATTTTACACAAGGGGGAAGGGAAAGGGGAGAAAATCTGAAAAAAAAGTGGAGTGGAAAAAAAGGAATCGTGCCAAAAAGCATGAGAAGCATCGCGCAGCCAGGATCACCAGCAGGACATCTAAAAAGCAATCTGATAAAATTACATACAGGACAACCTTTCGTATAGTTTGTTTCAATCAACTCAGATCACATGCAGCCATTACTGCAATCAAGTTGTTTCCTTATGTCATATGAGGGAATGATGTGGGCCCAAAAAACTGTTTAGAGCTGAAGGATTATGTTCCATTCTAGCCTCATTGCCTGCTTTTTTATCATATTGTTATCAGCTGCTTATGTTAGGGACAAAAAGTAAGAGTACGAACTGTTTCCCGATTCGCCATTCCACACAACATGTCTTTGTGACTATATGTACATGCAGATGATCCATAGTTGAAAAATATTCAGTACAGTAGAATCTCATTACAAGATGCACTTGGTTGTAAGAGACATCTGAAAATGGTTTGGTTGGTTTTCCGATGTTTGCCACGTTAACAATACTTTATACAAGAGACACCTTTGTTACTAAGGATGACTTTTTAAGTATTCACTACTTCGAAGGGACACAACCCAGACACATTCGCTTTGTGCACCTTGTGTGCTCGGAAGGGTGTAAAGATCACGTAATCCTTACACAAGTCAATCGCGCATGTCTCTTTTAGCATGAACCAGAAAAGGAGGGCAACGAGGACAGTGCAGGGCAGAAAGTGTCGGCAGTTGAAGCTGACGAGCGTCTAAGAGCACCTCAAAGGTACTGCGAGCAACAAGGCTTGCAAAGTGAAGCGTTTAAATTCCAGAAGTTGGGAAGGAAGCTAACACAATCTACAGTCACTAAAAAGCTGTGAATGTCTTCTTTAAAGGGCCCCTAAACCACCGAGGTTGAAATTTAGTTGCGGTGTTGCAGTTCTACACAATAAGGCAATGAACAGGTAGCCACAAGAATTTTTCGAAACGGTGCAGTAATAGTGGAGCTACGTGTGTTTGATTATCGAAAAGTAGTCCCCACTCATTTTCCTCTTTCATCTGGTACACGCCACATGGACAGTATCGTCTTTTCCTTGCCTAGTACACCTCCTAATGTTACGGGACAGGCCAACACCAACGAGCTCTGTTGCTGCCGCGCTGGCCCGTCGTCTTGCGAGGGGTGGCGCTAATACAACGGAACTGTATGGTGACTCGTGTTGAAAAGCCTCATAGGGAGACCCTTCTGTTGGCGTTTCTGTTCTTTGCCCCCATTGGCTGCCCACAATGGCATCGCGCGCAACGCGACGAGGAAGAAGGAGTGTGTGTATTTGCTTGCAGGCCTTGCCGGCAGTCGTACACTTTCGTTTGACCAATCGACAGCACCGGAAACTGGTGACATCATCAGAGACAGCCTGGTGACGTCAGGACAAACTGGGGGGTGCAGGATAGGTCCAGAGAGGCGCACGGGGTCATTTTCTTCATATTGTGGTGCTCCGGCAGTGCTACGCACTCTGGCATTTGGCTTCGTCGATCGTGACGGCATTCTGATTTCGATACGCGTGTTTACTTGAAATGTTAAAAAAATGTCGAGAAGTGGTTTAGGGGCCCTTTAATATCAAAACATACTTTAGTGATGATGCATAATAAAGTGATCTAGTCTGGCTCCTCAGTGTCTCAAAATTTTTGGTTTCGAGAGACATGTTTCCCGTGCCTCTTGAATATCTTCTGATGAGGCTTTACTGTAATATACACAAACAATTGTGTAACTCCTCCTGCAAGTATTATTCATTAAGCCCGGTCACTTATGTGCAAAGCTTGTGGTTAAGTCTTGATGTCCGTACTTTTTAGAGCTATGTTTATTAATTCATGCTGTTCTTATTGGTTCTTCGATGCAGGAGACAATGCCTACAAAATTATTGGCCCTGATCATGAGAGCCCTCAAGGTGCAAACAACATCTCTGTTGCAGAAGTGAGCCCGATACCACTTGGAAGTTACCAGGACAGATGACACGGCAGCAATAGATACAGAGACTGCCATGTCTACTGCAGCTGCAACAGTGTACGAAGCAAGCAGCAGCGCGTCAGCATCAGCAGCAGTGTCAGAAGGAACCACACCAGGCCTGGTAGAGCAACATGTGTGCTATCACTGACTTTTTTTGTAGTGGATACAACTCATTTGCTGAACATACAAAAGCTTTTCATCACGACTGTGAGCCAGTGTTATTGTGCAGCAAGTGCAAGACTAAGTTAGGTGTTATAACACAGTAGAAGCATCACTTTAATATATGCAAATGCAAACATATTACAGTTGTTGCCTCCCCAGCCAGCCCACATAGTGACAACAATGTGGAACACATGGTGGGACACACCTCTCCCCCATTACAAGATAGTAGAGACTGTCAGTGTTGTTGCTAGATTGACTGGTCTTTGTAGGCAACTAGAAGCACAACACAGGTGTCATAAGATTGTTGTTGATGTTGTTGAAGAGGTAAAAAAGAAGTTTGATGCAGCTGAAGTGCCAACTGATATTGAGCAAATCAAAAGCAACCACCTGAGAAAGCAACACTATCGAAATTTGGGTATCTATGTGCCGCCAACTCTGGTAAGGTTGGCATAGGACAGAAGTGTGATGAAAATCACACAGACACTGCTGTTGCATCACTGGCCACAGTGAGCAGTGACTTGTAGGGCAAGAGAGTCAACTGAAACGAACATTATGACATAGTGTCATGCTCCCATGTGACCACTTTTCAAGTTATTTTGCAAGATACAGCTCAACCTCCAGAAACGAGACTGCAACTTGTCTGTAAAAAAGCTTTCACAAAGAATTATTCATAACACTATTAACATAGCAGTATCTTTTTTTGTGTGTCGGTTCGAGGTTCCCGGCTGTCCATTAATGCAAAAATTTAGGAAAAAAACATGTGTCGTACTTACACCTTTTCAACAAGTACGAGGGGGACAGAACTTTTCTAGTCATGCATCTTCATCATACTATCAAGTTTTTAAATGCCTTTTATAATTATTATTACCAGTTATATCTGAGTGCATTATATGCATGTAGCAGGTGTAAAATCGGGTCAGTTGGATCAGATGCCTTATCTGCAAGCGAGCCCTATATTCAAGAAATTTGAATTAAAATAGTTACGTTAGAGATGCAGTCTTTCAGCACTTTATTGCCTGTGGTTTAAGCATTGCTCAATACTTTTGTGGGTGGCAATTTCAACCGGCACAGCACTGCGCTTTGCCACAGTCACATTTGTCTTCAAAGCGGTGTTTACCATTTGTGTTGATCTGTTTGTGTCTGCATAGAGCAAGTTTTTAATTTATATTTTTCTGCATTCTTGTGCTTGCACTAAGCTTGTATAAGGCAGTTACAAAATGTGCATCACTATAACGAACTGTTCTGTTGAGCTTACACTTGCAAATAATCGTGTTCAGATGGCCGCACTTCTATGCGGGTGAACCGCTAGCTTTGTGTATGTTCTCATGTTTGTATAAAGCTTATATAAGCTAGCTAGAAAATGTATGTCACTAAGCATTGTGATATTCTTTAAAGAACTGCTTGGTTGGTTTTACACTTGTGAATTAGTATTGAGGCGGTGGTATTCCCATGTATGCCCACTGCTAGCTTTCTGTGTCCTCACGTGTTTGTATTAAGTTTCTACAAGGGAGTTACAGCATGTACGTCACTAAGCGCTGTGATATTTTTTAAAGAACTGCTTTGTTGGTTTTACACCTGTGAGTAATAGTACTCGGGTGGCACTAGTCACGTACACAGGGACCATTTGTATACATTATGCTCATGTAAAGCAGTTACAAAATGTATGTCACTAATTACTGTGATATTTGTTGAATTGCTGTGATGGTTTTACACATGTGAATAATAGTGGTCAGGACACAGTACTTGCGGTGTATAGTTGAATTTATACACTGCCAAGACATGGGCTGTATACGTACCAAAAGAAATGTATGTCATTATATTGTTGTGATTATTACTGTTTGGATTTTATTAAACTGTAATAAAATTGTTTCTTGTATCTATTGAGGTATGGCAATTTGTCATGCAACCAAACTGAGGACCTGAACTTGTGCATACAAATAAACAGCTAATTTAAGAGTATACTGCTCATATTCTGCTAAACCAGTTTAACAAATCTTGTACTACAATGCTGGAAAAATGACAGAGCTGACTCGGATGTACAGAAAAAGTTCTGCACTGGCTGAAGGACTGCCCCACACTGGAGTTCGTAATGTTGCGTTCATTGGAGCAGAACAGAAAGTGCACTTCTATTAAAAATGCGACAGTCGGTGCAGAAACATAAGGCAGACGAGCGGATGTGGCACATTTTTTTCAGGGCCCTCCACGCCTACTACTGCATTTCTAGTCTTCCTGTGCTCTGCGTATAAGCCCCTGTTCAGCCAAGGTTTTTACTCCATGACAGTTGTTCTACTGGGTTCGTAGCAATATTGAAGAAAAAAATTCAATGGTTTTCAAGGACTTTCGAGGCCCCGACACAGTAACTTCAAGGACCTCGTGCAATGTGTGTAGTAGTTTGGACAGGCAACAACTTGTTCAAGAACACCGTTAACTTTAATGCAAACAAAAGAAAACAAAACAAATCGCATTTCAGTAATTTCAAACATTTGAAAGACTGCTTATTTGCCTTTCACCGCCCACCACTAAACGCACACAAGGAAGCATTTCAAGAAAGCGCTCAAAGTTTTTCTGCAATAGCACAATTAACTACTTGGACCTGCAACATTTGCAGTTTTTGAATACTGTTTGGTTTGACAGTGTATGTGATGTCATCTGTTGCCTCAGCTTTTTTCACCATCAAATAAGCAACAGTCATTTCTAATTTCTTTTTATTGTGTCTGTCGCTCTCAATTTACTCTTCACGGCTCCTCTTCGAATGCCTCAACTGTTGAGCTTCCTGCTTCTGCTCCTCCAAGCACATTTGTCGCCGGTTCCATGTGCATAAAACTGGTATCTGCAGCTCCTTTGTAATTTCAACTTTAAGGATGTCGCTTTCCTTCTATTACCTCCAGAGACAATTTTCTGTGACATGCGAAAGAGTGTCACAGAAGGGAAAAAAAGCTCTTGGCAATGTCTGCTAAGTCTAGCCAAGTGTACAAGTTTAAGGACTTTCCAGTACTTCTAAAAATTCAAGGGTTTTCAATGCCTTGAAAATGGCATTTTAGAAATAAAGGATTTTCAAGCATCGCTACAAGCCCTGGATTCTAGCACCTAAATAATTTTACAAGCTTATTTTGGCATGGAGTTAGGAAATTCATGCTTTCTAGCTAACGCTGCACTATCTCTGTACAGTGAAGCCACGAGAGCGCAACTATTTTGGAGTAAAGAAAAATACTGAAAGCTTTTAATACCACTCTTCTTTTTTTCTATGGAGCTTCGTATTGCCTAGTTAAGTTTACGAATGTGCCTGGTTTTGGCGGGCGTTTCTTCGACATTTTCTGGAAGAAGCAGATGTCTAGCCCCCGTATTCAGAAATGTATCTTAATACAAAGCTCATGCTTGACTTGATATAAACGACGCCTGGTGCGAACATCCCCCAAGACGCTCACTGCCTTTCTTTTGGTGCGTTCACGACTTGCGTCGTTTAGATCAAGTCAAGCATGGGCTTCAAGTTATGATGCATTTCTGCATATGGGGGTAAGCGTGCACAATTTCGGGCAACGCACTGTGCCATTGACACTGAGAGAAAACGGGGAAAACAGAGTTAACCACTTATGCTCCTAAACTTTCGCGTGCCTGTGGTGTGCGTGTATCGTGTAAGAAGAAACAGCGCAAACACAAGGACGAAAAAAAGCATCAACCACACCAGCGCTTCGTGGTGTGGCATGTTTCTGCGTCGTCCTTGTGTTGCGCTGTTTCTTCTAAAATGCTCAACCAACTAGCCGGCAAGTCCATCCTGTGCATATATAAATTGAACACACGCATGAGTGTAGATGGTTTTCGAAGCTTTTAGAACGAGCACTGCCACAGGATACGAGCAGTGCACGCGTAACAAGTGGACACATTAGTCATTTAAACATGCGTGCCAATGTATTTGACGCGGCTATCGGCATAAGCAGTCTCCAAATGCTGGAATGCATGTGCTTCAAAACGCTAACGATCCGCTGCTAATGCAGGACAACAGCTCACAGCGGACTGAACCAAACTTAAACTAATGCACTTGAAAAGAACGCCTACACGGCAGCGTGAGGCACGTCGAAATGCCTGGTACTGGCGTCGCAGTTGCTCGCCAGTATACGCGCGAATTAAATTCACATACGTGGATGGTTGGCGCAATACTTTGTATCCGCGTATCTTGGAGAACATGGACTGGAGAAGCACTCGATCATGAGCTGAACGGCACATTTGTTATTTTCCTGCGGTGACGACAAGCCGTGAATAGTTCTCACGTTGTCGTCTACGTTGTCTTCCTTCGTTAGTCGTAGCAAGGAATGGAAATGATGCAAACGCACACGTATTCCAGTACACAACAGCACAGCACACTGCAGAGAAACCCCACCCACCACAGCCGATTCATCAAATACGTTTGGTATATATATAACCTCTAAAAGAACATGACTGGGCGTGGCGGCGCTGTGGTGTAATGGTTATGATGTGTGTTTTGAATTGTACAAATGCGAGTGTACGGGGGTTCGAGTTCACATGATGTATAGAGCATTGTGATTCTTGATAAGTGTGTGATTCCCTTGACAATTGTATTCTAATTAGATTGTGTGACTCCTGATTGTGAAATTTGCGAAGATATTTGCAGATTAAGTGTTAATTCGCTTTTTTTTTCTCCTCAGTGGCGTTCGTGACGCATACGCATAGGCCGCTTCAGAGCAGTCACGCCTCACGGTAGGCAGCAAATAGCCAGGAAAAAATGACTTTAAAATCCTGCATAACTTTGCTCGCGCCTATTCTGAAGGCCGCTTGGAATCGGGCCAGTGTCTCTGAGGAGCCGCCTAGGGAACAGTATATCAGCGGCCCTAATTTGATCTGATTTCCTGCCTGCATGCGTGACCAGGACTTGGCTAAGAGGGTATTGGGAAGAGTACTAGCACTCTGTTCTGAAGGAGTACAAGCACTCTGTTTGGGGGAGTAGAAGTACTCGGTCTGGCGGTGTACTATTAACCCTGCGGGGAGAGTATTAGCACTCTGCGGAAGAGTACTAGCACTCCCTGTGGGAAGAGTATTATCACTCTGCGGAAGAGTACTAGCAATCCCTTGCGGTGGAGTAACAAAACTCTGTCAGGAGGAGTTGACCTACTCTCTCTCAAAGAGGGTCGATCTACTCTCGAAAAGAGAGTGAAATATGGGACAAGCAGCTACTCCCTCAAAGAGAGTGCCAGGCACTCCCTTAGTTTTTAGAGTGTAGGCGCTTATTGCCTTTCACGAAGCGATCGTTTATTTGATAAACTTGTCGGCAGCAGTTCCACTCAGAATGCGTCCATGCTAAAACCCCTTAAACTTCATAAAGTAGCGACACTCTCCTCCTCTACCTTCACTCCTCCTCGTTTCTCCTCTCTTTCATACTCCCTCCTCAACCGTGGCGCCGCCTACACCGCTCGAGCGTAGCAGACGATTTTTCGCAGAATGAATGTATGCATGGCAGGGCCCCTCACCAGGCCCCATAGCGAATTTTGGTTATACGCTGGAAGTTGTTACGTGTCCTCTAGGGAGCGTTCTGCCGCAAGCATTTTTCAAGTCGGCTCATTAATAGCCGAGATAGACATATTTCAGTGCCGCGAACCCACGATTTCGGCCACGGCGGCCGCATTTCGATGGGGGCGAAATGCGAAAACACCTGTGTACCTTGATTTAGGTGCACGTTAAAGAACCCTAGGAGGTCGAAATTTCCGGAGTCCTCCACTACGGCGTGCCTCATAATCAGAAAGTGGTTTTGGCACATAAAACCCCATAATTCAATTCAACTCACGATTTCAGCAGGCGGGCTCCACTGCATAGCGAGACTCCCTCTCCACTCGCCCCGTCTATCCTTCGAAAGCGAAATTGCTTCCCTGCGTTCTCCCACGCCGGGCATCGAGGATCGCGTGACACATATGTCATGGACACCGCCTTCACTTTCTTTTTTCTCCTCGCTTTCTTTTTTTTCGGCGATGCCCACTTTCGCTGGCGGCGTTGCGCGCGAGCTGTTACCGTTCCACTCAGCACACGCACGATTTTGCGCGTTGTGCACAATGACACATGACTAGAGGCATAATTCAGTGCTACACGAATACCGAGGCAGAACGAGCGGATCGCAGAGCATGATCACGCACTGGAACACGGTAGAAAACGGCATAGTTTCGGTACCTGTGCACGTGACCGCCCGACTGTGGGAACAAGCAGAGGAAGCGGAAGTCAATCTCTATTGCTTCGGTGAGAAGAAAAGCAAAAAAGAAAACGCAGTCATTCCGTTTGTGTGTTTTATTATTTCTCTAAACTTCAATTCGTCAATTCAAGCAACAGATCGCACAAATAACGGATGGTGCCTTGAATAATTCTCGAAGTCATATGTCACCTCGAGCGACGTTACACTGGGGACTCGAGTACGTAGGCGCAGGAAGGCGAGTACGTCATCCTCCGGCTTGGAGCGCGGCGGCCGCGAGGAGAAGGAAAAACGGCGTTCGGTTTGAAATTCCAGACCTTTCCGCGGCGCGTAGCGATGTAGTACTTTGCAGACACGATCGTTATCACGTAATGTATGCTCTGCGCAGCTCATAATGGCCAGACCTGGTGAGGGGCCCTCTAAGCGTTCGTGCTGGCTTTCTAGCTCTGAGTAACTTCGTGTACAGAATATATTCTCTAAAGGCACGGTTATGCAAATTCAGTGAAGGCGGCTTTTTTTTCCGTTTGATAGCTGTTTTCTTTTAAAGTATCTGAACGAGCGCTAACGCTGTGCCATGACGACTCCGAATGTATCGCGTGCACTACAATTAGGTACGCAACATTTGTCAACTGGATGTCGCAAGATCTTGTTGCGAATGGTTGTAAATAACATATGTACGATCGAATGCCAACATCCTGACCTCCAGCAAACCCTCAGTAGCCTAGATAATCCGCGCCGTCCTTCCCATGTAAATTCGCGGCACGTATCAGCTATGACGTACAATGGACGACAGAGGACGCGAACGAACGCTGCTCTGAAGGTTAGAAAGAGTATTACAAGCTACAGTGCCGCCAGCGTGCGTGCTTGCCAATCTTCTAAGCACTCGCAAAGGCTCAGAGGTGGGCTCTTGGACTATTTTGTTTCTCCTGCCTCAAAGTCGACACAAATACGCGCGGCCGAGCATCGAGTCGGGATTCTACGTATATAGAAAATGAAATCAGATTTTTTTTTAGTATTCTTTCACGAAGCGGTAACAGCGCTGCATTCAGGCTCAAACAAGTGCATTATTTTTTCAGGTTAGTGATTCATCACGAATAACATTTTATTGTGCGTTAGCTCGTCCGTTCACGAAGTGACGTACTTGTCGCGAACCGAGGTGCACTAAGGTGCATACATTGAGGACGGTTGCGCTCACTCCGAAATAACACTTGCGAAATATGACTTTAGTGAAGTGATCACCGCGCAAATAATTGCCGTGCTATGACGCGGCCGAAATTGCGGTAAGTGAAATGATGCAGTCTTTCATATTGAGGCAACATTTGTTGTCTTATTAAGTGTGTCTCAGCGACATAGTGGTCGAACGAGCTAACAGTTGAAGGAACGAGTAAGCAAAGGACTAGACGAACCAGCGAGCGACGACTAAACCAGCCAGTTGACGAGCGAGCGACCGCACGTTTTCTTGGCGAGTACTCCACCGCTGAATCTTAACCTACACACACTTTAAAGCTGACAAGAATTAACACGTGCGTCCAAAAGACTTATGATGCTGTAGTTCGGCGAAGAACGCATTTCGGGAGAGCACGCACACTTTCGCTTTTTATCGCAAATCCACCGGGCGACTGCTGTAAAGTTTGGGAGGTCATTCCCACCGCTGGCAACAAGTTGTCAGGTTTGGAATCGGGCATGAAATAGATGGTAGCTGGCCCATGCCGTCGTCCAACTTATCGACGTTGAGGACGTTGTTGAAGGGAAGGACTGCTTCTCATCGAGAACGAGGAATATGGGTTTATTTACAGTATCTACATAACGACGTTGCAGTTCATCAGTCTAGCATGACTGCGAGAGAAAACACACTCAGCAGCCGCGCAACAGCTGCTTATAAATACCGTCCTCCCTAGATCCCTAGGTGAGGGTAAAACGGCAGTTCACCGCCGATTCGTAGCGTCCAACGTCATCGTAGTCGACCCGCCCTTTAGGGGGAGGGTTACACACACTTCCACACAGGTTTTACTGACCACGTCGAGGTGAGTGGGTTCTTGGAGACACGGGGCTTGGCCCGGACCGGCGCCCCTTCATCCCAGTGTTGACCCCGCAGACAATGGCCACCGCGTCCATCCATGACTTCTAAGCCCCGTGAGACGGCCGCGCAAAATATCTTCCAGGGGCTCCCCTGCTTCAAACAGCGGACACGGCGAATCCACGAACAATGCTTGGGCCCGCCGACCGCGTTTAGTCATAGCGGCGTCGAGAGGGTATTGACGCGGCACATCGTCGTCCCTACGAAACGAGTTACCGCGGCAAGTGGTGAAAGCTTCCATGGTCGGTTCGGGGAAGCTCGCCACGCTCGTAGCTGCAGCTGGCTGAGAAAACTTTGCATGTCGGCACCTCTGCAGGCCGTTCCTAACACAGCCAGTGACGAACACAAACAAAAGAGGCGAATAAAACTATTCGCTCTAAAGAAGGCTACTGAGTAACCACACAATGCAGAGTTGCTTTCATAAGGTTAGTTTTCACGCTCCAGCCTCAAACTTTATCAAAAGGAATGAGCTGAATCCTAAAGGTTTGGTTATCACGTTTTCGCACGCAACCTAGCGTGCCCGCGTATTCTAGCCTGCTGGCGCACAATCTGATTAAGCGCACCAAATGCAACAGCGTACTGCTTAAAGGGACACTAAAGTGAAAAATGATTCCTTCTGCATCAGTAAGTTACCGTTCTACAACACCAAAAACACCACTGTTGCAACGATAAGACGTTTGGTAAGCCAGAAAAAACGCAAGAACGAAATATGGGTGGCGACGCCTACTTAAGTTCCCGCACCTGGGGCTGTGACGTCTTGGATTTTGATGGCATCTTCTAGGGCCCACTAATCATATATAGCGGTACAGATTGACTACATTGTGTTCTAAAGGAACCAAATATTACACATGGCAAGTTTCCGGAACCTTTATTCAGCCAACGCGGCCCAAATACGAAAACATACTTTGGAAACCCTGACGTCACGCTGACGTTCCGGCGCAGGGGTTTCGGCGCGAATTTCAAATACTGATACTTAGACCTTCGTTTTCACATCTAATAATCAAATTATTTTTTTAAATGACTGCCTGCAGGGTTCTCAAACAATTCTTCATTAGTCTAAACTGATTTATTGTTTCGCTTTAGTGTCCCTTTAAATAAACAAAGTACGCGTCGCGTAGGAATGGTGTTAAAGCGTGCAGACAAATGGCAACCTGCTCAGTGAACTGTACAATAGACTGTTGTAGTAGTGCGTACATTGCGTACGTAACGGCGTTGCGTACGCAAGATCGCTACGTCCAGCAAAGTGCGCATGTGCAGAACGCAACACGAACAATGCGTGATGCGTATGCGGCTGCTGCGTACGCACGAATTCGATTCTTGCTTGCGTACGTGGGGAGCCTTGCGTGCTGCTCTCGTGGTTCTAGTTTGTTCGGGAGTGCACGAGACAAAAGAGTTTCGCAAAATGGCGGCGTCGAAGGCGACCAACGGAAGAAGGCTGTACTTTTGAATGGCCTACGATTTGGCTTTGCTGCGTGAAGTGAACGCGCCGAAGCCATTCCCGGATCCTGCACAGTGGGAATGCATAGCAAAAATAGGAACTTTGTTTTTGAGAAAGTGTTCAGTGTGTGCTGCTTGCGCGAAAGGCTCGACCTGCTTTTCAGTTCGTCGCAAATGACCGTGCCAGCCTCAGAAAGCGAGTGCTCGGTTTTTATTTGTCCCGATATGATTCGTGTATTGCATCCGTATTAAAAGTAGTCTGTCACAGGCCTACATGTAGTTCGACGTTGCGTGAACGCGTCCACACGTTACATCCCGCTGGCGAGATTAACAGCGTCTATAGTTCGACCGATGATTCGACCTACTGGCGGACGCGTCCAACGCGGTCCGACGCGCTCGGCGTCTAACAACGCTCGCCCGCTTACGTACGTAAGCATTTCCCAGCACTAAAAGCCGTGACGTGACACGCGCTCCTACGTCCTCAAAGCGCTTGCATGCTGTGTACGTATCGTCATGGCGCAGTACTAAAACTGTCTAATATCTACTACGATAGGCTGCAACAAGTTACGCAAGCCTGACACATGCTATACTATGAGAGACTCGAAACTACCTCGTACAGTCGTGAGGAGAATGTTGGTCTGAAGTTCTCCCTCTAAATTCTATGAATCCGTGTCTTTCTTCCTAACCGGTAGCGTTTACCGGACGGTATCGAGAACAGCTTCCTGTTGTTGCTGAAACTATTTTGGCATATGAATTCGCTGCAGGTTATGGGGATAGAAAATTCCGTGAAGCGACGTCGCACTTGCGTCAAACTTAGTTCAAGGCGTTCGTAAACCAAAACAACACGGAACAGCAACGGCGCCGTCATGGGCTCCTCGCCACTCGGTAGACGCTTCTCAAGCGAAAATGTCGCTGAAGCGCGACTGCAAAACGAAGGTGGCGCGAGGGCCCTAGTGATGTCATTAGGCCAATAGCGACGCGGCGTCGGCCTCGGCCAGAGCGCGCGAGGAGGACGCGGCATTCTTCAAAGCATGGCGCTACTCTACGAAGTTTAAGGGGTTTTAGTTCATACTGTTCAGGTCACCGCAACTAACGAGAGCTCCCACGGGCGCCTTTGCACCGCGCTTCCATGGGCGCCGCCAAGTTTAATCAGGTGGTCACGCTTCCATTGCTTACCTCACCCTATACCTCCGTTGCCTCTGTTTACGATGGCAGCGCTTGACGGCGGTGTGGCGCAGCAAGCCGCGGTTTCGGTGGCCGTCGGGGGCAAAGAATCGGTAAACCAAACCAAACATTGGTCAAAACTTTACAAGACACGTAAATGTCGCGCGTAAATCCTGCCGTGTTCATTACACCTTGTCCAAATTGTGCGAGCACCGTTGTGCAGTGTGCGTACTACAGAAGAGGGGCATGGCTAGAAAACTGTATGCCCAAGGCAGTGTATACGTACTTCCCGCCCCTAAATTCAAACAGATCACTTTCTCTTTCCTTTTCTTCTTTTTCTATCTATTTCACCAATTGCTTTGAACGAAAGCTTTTGATGTTTTTCGTTCAGTAACGTTTCTTTTTTGAGCAATGCAAGCTGATTAGTTATTTTCTACCTAACCGTTCGCGAGTGTACCCTATTGTGGTGAACTTGTTTATAAGCCATTCTGCGGGCTTACAACCCATAGATGTCTCAAATTTCAAGTTATGTATACTTTCATTGTGTAACACTTCTGTCATTCTATAAGTAAACGCGCTTACCGGCACAGGCGGGTCGTACACTGCGCAGTGACTGTAGCTGCCGTCAGCCTCGACGGGGATGGAAAGGTTCTTCCAGGCGGCTGGAGAGAGGTACGCCAAGTGGTCGGGCTCCATGCACCAGTGATCAACCTTCCTGCCAATGAGTCTGTACGCAAGGTAGTGGAACAGTACCACCGTTACGGAAAGAATGCCACACATCAGGACCCTGCGCTGGTATGGTCCGTGGCCCAGGACGACATACGTATTCTCTTGGATCGCGTCCCAGTTGTCACCTAGCACGATCCCTGGCAGGAAGTCAGCACTGGATGGGCTTGCTACACTGGACGATTCTCGCGAGGTATCTTTGCTGAGGACGATGTCGTTCTGAGAGGAGAACGAGGTCAGCTGGCTTGCTGCGTCAAATGACACCTGGGGAGACGCTGCGCTCCTTCTCTTTCCTTGCAGCCGGCTCGTCGGACTCGTCAGTTCCCGTGCCGAGGCTTTCCTCGACGAGCGACGACTTGGCATACCGGATGTCTTCATGGCTGTCTGCGCAGGGTTTCGGAACGTTGTTTCCCTGCTGTTGCCTGCGGTATGATGAACAACATTGGCAGATGTCGGTGAAGGGGCCTTAGATGCCTTTCGAGTATGCGCCCTGCCACGGGTAACACTGGAGCCGCCTGTTCGTTCTTCGGACGTAGACATGACTGTGTCCGGGGGCAGTCGTGACGGCGATCTCCAACGTATTCGGTCCGGCCGGCGGAGTGGTTCTCGGAATGCCGGATATCTGCTTCCAAAACGACCTCGTCACGGATCAATCCTACCTGCGAGCAAGGCTGTTCTTCTTCCTCTTCTTAATTCTTAGTCCCTTAATGCCCAGTGTCGCCAATTCGCGGCATACCGAATAATCGTCGATTCGACATTAACGCACAGAAATCACGAGCTAGTTTAGATTTTGTATGCTCTCTGTAGACGGCGCCCTTCATCAAAATTTTGGATCGCCCCTTCCGGCAATAATGCGAACGGAAAGCGAGCGCGCACCGAGACCACTATGCTATAGTAGAGCACGTGCACTTTCAGACTTTTCCGTTGTTGCCTAATGATACAGGAGATCAGGCTGGTCAAAAAAAAAAAAAATTACGGCAGATTATCGTGGTGCGAAGCTTTGTGTAGTGGCTCCTTATATGAGCGTTTGTGAGCTAAACGTTCTTACTTTTCTTTTTGTTTCCGTTAAATTATATGGTATAACGCGGCCTATCACTGTCTGTCCTGGCGCAGTGACGCGTCAGCAACGCTCACTTTCTTTCGTCGAGGCATGTTTGCAGTCTTCGCGAGCTCAGAAACAGCTATGGAGAGTTGTAAAATGGTGCGTTGTGTACAATCGTTGCACCAATCAGCGCGCGCCTCCGCGCGAGGGGCCCGCCATATAATGATGATGATGATTTAATGGCATCCCCGTTAAAACGGGGCGGTGAAAAATAGTCACCTAGCCTGCTTGATTTATTCAGGCATGCTTTACATGTTTTTATCCGGCATTTTTGCATACATCTCCTTAATATATATTTTTTAATCTACCCTGTACCGCTAGCTATGACTGTGAGAGATCCGGTCGTATCAATCTCTTCCCTGCTTTTGGTTGACGCTTCCGTCCTTAAACCCAAGCGCTTCTGGAAGGTGTACGTTACCTACGGTTTTCACTGGGTAGAATCCCTTCGCATTCCATTAGGATGTGCAGAGTGAACTCCGGATTTTTGCTGCATCATACACATGTCTCATCTAGTTCCGGGTATTTGCTCCGGTATGTTTTCAACCTTGGGCGACCGGCTCGAGCCTCAGATAGCAAGACACTGACCTTGGTGCTAACGTACAGATTTTCCCTTCTAATTTCTTTAACGTCATTCTTGTAAATCTCCATGGTCATTTATGTTTCCTTTCTTTGCCTCCAATTAACTGTCTCTGTTTCTCTCACTTTGTTTCTGATGACTCCGACAGTCTCTTTACAGTTTCAATTATCCTGCACTTGGTTGCCAAATTTCTTGACCTCTTCCTCCATTCTCTGTCCACGCTTTTCAAGTACAGATACTTGTGCACTTTAGCTGCCCACTTGTTTTCATCCATGTTCTGAGACTTTCTTCGAAAATAATTTTGCTCCGTACTTCTCTGGCTTCAAAAGAAGCCCAACCGATGTCACCCTGCGCTGCCTCATTTGTGGTTTTACCATGAGCTCCCAAAGCCAACCGGCCTACCGATCTTTGGTTAACTTCCAACTCCGACAAGAGATCCGATTTTAAGCATAGACTGGCATTTACCATCGTTATCGCTGGTATCATTACTGGTTTGCAGATTCCACGCACCACCTCATGCTTATTGTGGCCTCACAGTGCTGAGTGTTTCATTATTTCAGCTATTTTTCTTCCCCTTTATTTTCAGGTTCTCTTAGTTGGTGTTTGAATAAGTCTTTTTTTCGTTTATGTATACGCCGAGGTATTTATATTGCTTGACTGTGGGTATGACTTGCTGTTGAATTGACACCAAGTAATTACTCGTCTCTTAATTAAAGATCGTAATTCTCGATTTCTCTAGATTTCTCTAGGCCTAGATTTTTGACTGCGTTGCCGCAGATATTCGCAGGTGACTGTAAATCTCTTTTATTGTCTACTAGTAGCACTATATCGTCCGTATACATCAGTCCAGGGACCTTCTGTTGCACCATTTGTCGCTTACGCATCTAGGATAAATCAAAGCCTAACTCGATGCATCTAAGTCGTCTTTCTATGCCCTTAACATAAAGCGGGAACAACAATGGAGACAGAAGACATCCTTGTTTCTGTCCCTGGTGAATTCCCACCACTTCATTTCTTTTTCGGCCAGTTGCATGGTAGTTGCGCCTCTACCGCGTGAAGGGGGCGGAGCTTCGGACTTCGCTGCGGGTGATATGGTCTTCTTGTCCAGAGGACCCAGAAGCGCTAAATTATTCAATGGTCACGTGAGGTAGCTTAAAGGATCCCTGAACCACTTTTTATCGAAGTGGAGAAAAGTACTTCAAATGTGTTCAGCAGAAGCGGAGTTACAAGCAATAAAACACGGCCTCCGCTGTGCTTCCGTTCCTTCTTCAATGCCTTGCACTGCGAAGGCTACGGCGCAGTGGGGCGCGACCACAACGCTCCGCCTTCTAAATATCACTGTGGCGCGCAGTTCAGATTTCATTTCGGATGGCCATGACTTCTGGCTTTGGTGCCAACGACGAGCTAAACATTGGCCAAACGCGGCTATCCTCAGCGAGCCGCAGTGCGCTTAGCCAGTGGACTCGTGGCGGCACCCCGCGGTGGCCGCGGTATCTACCATGTAGCCGACCGCAGTTTGATGGCAGCTATCGGCCAATGGCAGCCATCTAAGGGAATGACGAAATAAAGCGTCCGATGACGAAATAAAACATCCAGAAGACAGTGAGGAGAGGGCCTTCTGTTGAAAAGAGAGTGTTTGAGAGAAAGGTGACTTCGCGATCCGCTTGCGAGCTCCACGCGCCGCGTACGACTGCAAAACTTGGCTGAGGTGTTCACAGCAGCGTATGCTACCCGCAGACTATGTTATTTCACCAAGCCCGAGGGGTGGTCCAGGACCCCTTTAATTGAACCCTTACTACATAGATAATAAAGATCGGCAATTTTCATCTCTCCTAAGTTAACTTATCACTTCGCACTCCTCACAAATCCAAGAAAATCATTTTTATTTTAAGTTTCATTATTTACCTGCTGCATATATTATCACGATCTGTCAGTATTATAGACACATAGGCGTTATTAGGTGTAGTTTAAAGAAGTCCTGAACCATACTTCGGACGAAAGCGAAATCAAGATACATTGACCACTTTCATGTGCCGATCAGGCGGCTTCGTCGGCGTACTTATTCCCGCTGATGCTCCTGGAAGCCACTGAAAGAATATGTTGTGTTCCTTTTGCTGTCATGATATCTCTGTCGAATTTCTGAGGCCAGTTCATCGGGTCTGTGGTGCATTTGCCTTTGTATGCACTGAAGGGCTGCCTTGGAATCACTAAAAATTGTCCATTCTTGTTGTGGTTACTGATTGATGAGATCAAGTGCAGCACGGAGTGCCTCAAGCTCTGCACCCGTTCATGTGGTCAACCATTACGTTTTTAACTTCATTTTTTCAGATTTTGCTGGGATGATGACTGCAGCAGCAGAGCTGTTGAGGTTTACAGAACCAGCTGTATAGACAGGTTGCCGAAATTTGTGCACGTTGTAACCGCGTTCCAAATTTGCTTGCTTCCAAGCTTGAAACGGCGCTCCAGCTTTCTTTTTGATGCGCGGAACTGTCAATTGCACTTGCGGCCGGTGCAGGCGCCACAATCGGGCTGACAATTGTGTAGCAGGCGTGAATTGTGTTGGCAAGTAGCACTGATGTCTTACAATACCTTTGGCAAATGTTGAATGTGGCCTCTTTGATGGAAGACAAGCAAGATAGTGTGAGGGAAACTGAGCCAGGCGTCGGATATGTGCTTTTAGAACACCTGTACAATTGTAGAGTGGCATAGGATAATCTCTGGCAATGACCACTGTCGCACTCGATGATGTATTTTTTGGGAGGCCGAGACAAGTTCTGGGTGCTTGGGCTAGCACACTCTGAAGTCTGTGAATATTTGTAGTGCAAGTATTTCCTATTGCAAGTAAGCTGTACCGCAGGAAGCCCAACAATAGTGCTTTGTATAGTTGCAACATTGATGGTAATGTACTGCCCCAGGACTTCCCGCCGAGGAAGGCTAGAAGGTCCTCAACGGCGGCCAAGCGCTTTTTCATGTACGATACGTGAGGGCTCCAAGACAGGTCTCCAGCCGTTACTCTGCAAAGCGTACAGGGTTATCGCTTTGCAAATAAAAGCTATAAGTGCACACTTCTCAGGCGAAAGCTCCGGGCTTTGCCTTCTTATATATGTAGATATGTTGACACCGCTATTGAAGCCTTCTTAAATCGTGCGCTGACTTCTACATGTGTCACTCCTGAAGTCGATATGTAAGTGTCGTCCGCGTATACGGAGAGCTGTGCGCTTTCTGGCAACAAATCGGCGACACCAACTATCTCCAGGTTGAACAGGATAAAGCTAAGTGCTCCGCCTTGCGGTACACCACGACGAGTATAACTAGACGATGTTGGCCCGCCTTCAGGCAAAATAAATAAAGATCTTAAATTTAAACAGCTGCGTATCCAGCGAAAGACGCTTCCAGCAGTGCATGCAGCTTCTAAGGCGTCCAGAGTTGCATGATGATGAGCTACATTGTAGTAGACGCCTTTAACATCAAGGAATGAGGCCGCAGTGATTCGTTTTGAGGTATTTCTGGCGGTGTACGTACGTTACAAGGTCAATAACAGTATCTATTGACGAGCGTCCGCGTTAAAGGTCAGCTATTACCTCTGGATAGACGATGTAAAATTCCATACGCGAACCCGCATACAGAACTAACAAGGGAACAGGCTACAATCTGGAGACAAATCCAAAACGATTCTATCCTCAGCCCCATCGGCTATCCAACATCTACCCGGATGAAATCCAACCAAACTGCCAACATTGCAAATGCATGAAGGCTACCCAAAATCACATTCTTCAGGAATGCGTGGGAAACCCTCCTCCACAGTCAATACTGCCAACTCCCCTCCACGAGACATGGGAGTCACTCCTGTCAGCGACTGACTACCAGGTTCCGGCAGAAGTAACTAACTTGGCCGAAAGTGGCGTGGCAAGCAATTGGCCACTACCCTTCAGACCGCCAGCAAGCTAATTTAATGACCTCGTTATGCCGTAAATAAAGTTGTTTTTCTCTCTCTCTTTCTCGCCTTTGGAATTTACATTGATGCTTCTCAAAAGTGAATGATGTACGTTATAGCCCCCAAAAACAATCCATGAACCAGGAGTCGTATCTAAAATCTCAGTCTATCTGTCGAAACGACTTGATGGAGAAAGGTAAACGCCTACTAGAGTAAATGCCAGTTTGTGTTATTTAAACAGTCAAACAAACATGCTGATTAGTGTCATGAGGCCGCACTGGATGAACAACATAAGTGAGTTCACGCCATATGTAGATGATCACCTTTCTAATGCCATTACAAGTCAATGACATAAGGTTCATAGCCTGAGAGACGGACGGTTTTCTGCAGGTTCAGTTTACAGACAAGAAGAAAGGAAAATCGATCGAGAAAAACGTATTGCCGAAAATCAGCAATACGGGACATCAGTGTACGGGCATTCCATGGCGTAATGGACGTAATGGACGCTTCCCTGACTTGTCTGAAAAACGTATGAGACGATAGAGCCATGGTGTTTGCTATTCGATGCGCACAAGGACAAGATCCAGACTATCAAGGTGTCTGTAATGAAGTACGGCTAGAATTTATGCAGTATAATACACAATCATCGACAAACAATGTTATAGAAGGACTTTGGTAGGAATATTATTGATGTATATTCCCAAATACATGAATAATATGATGCATATACATTAACCACGTGACACAGTTATTCCTTATAGTCTTGAGTGTAATCCGGTGCTCTTCAAGAAGTCCAGAACAGCACTGTAGCTGTTGTACTGTGCGGTCACATATTGCGGACAAAATAGCACTTTCAGACAATGTCTATCCGCCAATTCCTAATAACGTAGAAGCCAGCGCCTTCCGCTGTATAGCGTAGAGATGGCATTCTCAAAACAGAGGTTGTAGAGATTCAGACACTTGGCAGCGTTCACAGTTCGGGCTGCCCGCACAGCCAATAAGTGCGTAGCGTAATACCTCAGTAACGGCACCGTTATCGCCTACATAGATGAAGTGGCCGTCAGCCATATGTTTGTTCTCACGAATTCTTCGTGCCCTGTCTTGGCGACCCAAAACTTGCTGACCAAGTTTTGACAGTGGTCCAAGGCATCCTAGGCGTAAACCGGAACAGAGAATCCTACTACAATAAATAGACGGGTCTTATCGTCATCAAAGATACGAAACACGTATCAATTGCTAAGTATGGCATATTAATCGAGGAATGCGCTCGAGCCATCCGTCGCATCCCGTACTGGGTTTCGACACGACAACGAGAGGCCATAGAGCTGCAAATATAGACCGTTTCATCAGGCGTGGAGGAAAGTGCGCGCTGCGAGTCTTTCCTCCTCTCTGGCTTGTGGGACCTGGCGCGGCGCTTCTTGAATGTGCTGCCGTCGCGTACTGCACAACGATTTGAAGATGCTTTAGCTCGTTCTCCGTGAAATTTTCGTAATGTCAGTTCATACAAGGTTGTCGAAGAGCCACTGTGTAGTCTTTCGGCGCAGCAGTAACTACATTATGCGGAAATTTCTCTTGGCTGCGGAAAGCATGCGACACGCTTCATCGGTGGCGGCGTATGTCCTGTGAATTAATTTGGCTGCTTCGGCTTTCACTCGAGGAAGAGAACGGCGTCTGACAATTGATAGCGTGAATTGTAAAATATTTTCGCTATCTGATCGCTTGGCGTGGGTACAAATCTTAAGAGTGCTCGTGCGCGGCGTACCAAACGCTATCACAAAACATCTAAGCACGAATGGTTATAAATCATTTGCGTCAGCTACCGACATGATTTTCGTGCATTTCAAATCTAATAAACTTAAAATCACTATGCTATGTATACGTTAGCATCTTGAATGAGGTCAATGGCGTTTCTAAACACAGTAATCACTGCGGTTACTAAACCAGCATGATACATATAAGCTTTGGGCTTCGGCATTGGCTCTTTTTTCTGTAAAGCGATAATATACAAAGCGAATGGCACAAAGAAAAATATCCGACGACAATTTGTCAGGACATAATTTCCGCAATACGGGTGAGTGTGTCGTAGTGGGCGGGACGAACGCGGCCGAAAAAAATAAGTTGGTGACGTTTCACTTGGTGAACGCTGGCTACGCGCAAGTGGATGGGTGCTTGTCCCTTTTTTTGTGCATTGCAGGTAGAATGCTTTAAAAATGCTTTGATTGTAAGTTTGGCGGTTTTTTCAAGGCTTATTTTTACAGCGAAGTTGTCTATGTCTAGCATTTGTCGGATCGCGTCCGCGAGTAGACCAACAATTTTTCATACGGGGGGCGATCCCCAAGATAGTGCAATGCCGGGCAGACCCACGGCGGCGCTGAAGCAGGCGTTAAGCACTCCCCATACGTGTGCCGATACCGAAGACGTCATCTGTAAAAAGCAGCGTTTCAGTATAGAGGCTAAAAGGTTATCTAGCCTCTATAGTTTCAGGGAGGGCTGCCTCGTGTTGCCCGCTCCTGGAACAGGCGCTGCCCTCCCTGAAACGCTGCGTTCTACAGATGACGACAGGTGGCAACACAAGTTTATGCTTCCGCCGTCGCGGTAGCAGCTCGCATCCCCATAAGAACTTGCACATTTCCACTTTTTTCTTAGAAACCGGGCAGTTAACTGTGCCAAGCGTTATACCAAACGAAGTCAACGCCAAAATGCGACCGTTCTGGAAAATTTGAGCAAGTACAGTGCAGCCGTAAGCGCAAAATCTTTTTTTTTCTTGAACACGCGCAGCCAAATATTCAGGACCCTGTATGTATGAATCAGCGGCTATATATGCGTGCCGTGAAGCTTTGCAAGTGATGATTCTTTCGCTACGCTCGATTTATCATGAACAAAGATACCATTTTCAAGCAGCCCCTTCCTAAATATCTAAAACGAAAATTTTTGTGCACAGTTTTGTTATCCCAATGTTTTGTTATCCCAAACGGGCACAGAAGAGAACCATTAAGTCATTAATCATTGGCCATTAAATCATTTATATTGATGTCCCTCTACAGGTACCACCGAAGAGCCGATTGGGGAGGCAGCAGCTACGGATCACCATGCACTCACCAAAGGAGGGGCCATCCGGGATAATGAAAGGCGCGCACAACTTTCGCGCATAATTTCATTGCGACAAATTAAAACTAATCTGAGCAGCGAAACTGCTTGTCCGTTTGCTGTAAATAAAAAAAAAGATTACGTGCTTATTAACGTGACTTCAAGAATAAAGTAGTAGACGCAGCACTTTCAGTTGCTGCCAGAATGAAGAATGACATCCATATTAACATGCATGCGCATCATATGGCGTGGTAATTAATTTATGTTGATCTCCCCCTACATGTACTACCGAAGAGCCAATGAAGGAGGCCCCAGCTGTAGAGCTCCAGGTTACCTGCAGCGCCAGGGCAGTCCGGCCTACAGAAATGTGGGCAAGGATGTGCGCAAGGCCTTTGTTCATAACTCCATTGCCAGAAGTAACAACTAATTTGAATAGAGAGATTGCTAAATCGCTTCTGTAAAATGAACAGAGGTTTCCTTTGTGAAGGGACGTGCTAAACGATTTTGTCCAAGTGAACAAAGGGTATATAGGAAAAATGCTTCGGCGAGACAATGCTTTTACATCTAAATTTTATAATGATACCAAACGCGGAGTAATCCCTACATGCCCATGACATTCTTGCAACCTACTCATGTACTTTTTCTCCTCAATATTGTCATGGCGTGGCTGTGATGGGTTCACAATCCTGGGTTCACAATGTTGCCTTGTAGCAGCGATTACGCTGGAGCCTTCGACGAGTCATGTATAAAAAGCGACGCGCTGACTCGCAGATCATATTTTCGACAATCGTCGACTAAGTTCGCCGCTAACGTTGTGCTTTGAATGTCACTTGCCTTTAGGGGCACAAGGTCATCCAATAATGAGTTATTTTCATCATTCACAGTTTTGCTGAGGTGTCCTTGCCCGTCACTACAACGTGACTTCTGTTGAAGAGTCTTTTACGTTCATTTGCGTTTTGACGCCCCCGTAAGTTCCACACACCGAAGACAATACCCGCATCGCCCCGGACCATCGAACAAGCCACAGGCTACAAAACCTGCCCCCTGGAGCACGGACTTCTACCTAAGACGACCGAAAAGATCGTGGTCAAATCAAAATACACAATGGCAGTCCCAGCGTTCGCCATCGTGCTGCGTACCAACTGTTTTTCGAGTACAGTCAGGCTTCGTCAGACTGTACTCTGATGAAGGCTGTCCCACCAGCCGAAAACGTTAACACGTCTTACTTCCAAAGCGTTCGTCGCCTCTTTCCTGCTTATGTTACGTCAGGTCCTGCGTGCTGAATTTTGAAGAAACTCTCACATATATATATATCGGTGTTTTTCCAAGCGTGACAGAAGCCCGCGAACATACGCAAAGTGACTCGAGCATCCGCTTTGCTAGCACTGCGGAGGAGAAGGCCACTTCGACAACCGATACCCATACCGGGAGATGGGACTACGAGGCTTCGCCGTTAATGCTCCGCGTCCACATCTTGGCGAACGACCATGTGACATCGCCGACTACATTCGCTGCGACAGGGTCCGACGTCCTTGCCATTCACCTACGCCGGGACGTTACCTGTCGCCGCAGCGCCGACCGTACACAGGACCAACGCGTGGCCAGTCCGTAAGCCCATATCCGGAAAACTAAAAGCAGCAACCGATGGAGGTGCGGTTGCTGTTCGTCGAAATGCCGAAAATCCTACGCCGACGACGACGTTGCAAGAATCACCTCGACGATGCCACAACTAAACGACGCCATCCGCACGACGCCTCGAAGCCATGCAAATGCCTTCTCAAGAAAGACCGACGACGCGACGTCACAGCACCGAGACAACACGACAAGGCCGTGATCCGACGCCACGACCTAACCGCAACGCAAGGTGAAGAACTGCCGACCTCGAAGCGCTTCTCGACGGCCACGAAGTCACTGCTCTAGTGGACACAGGAGCCGACTACTCCGTAATAAGTGGATCATTCGCCGCCCAATCGAAGAAAGGCAAGGCTGCATGGGACCACCACCAAACTCGGAAAGCCGGAGGACACGTGAAAACGCCGACTGGAAACTGCGCAGCAGGCATTACAGTTCATAAGCGGACCTAACCTGCGACGTTCTTTGTCCTCTAATAGTGCTCGCGAGACGTAATTCTGGGTTTTATATAGTGTCGTACAGCGCGAAGCAGGGACATGTGCTTGTCCTCGTTTTTCTTACGTCCCTTGTCCCTGCTTCGCGCTGCACCACAGTATCTAAAATAGGAAATGAACTAGCCCAAACCATCACCCTTCTAAATATAATTCTGGGCGCAGACTTTTTGAATCAAAGCGCCGCAGTCATTGACCTGAAGTCGAAGTCGATAACGCTTTCCACGGACCATGCGATACCGCCGGAGAAGATTTCCAGTGACCGTGCCTTGAGTATATTTGAAGACCAAGTCAGCATGCCGCCTCGCTCCAGTATCATCGTTCTTGTGGGCACCAAAACATCGGAAGACGTAGAAGGCGTCGTCGGGGATGACCAACATCTACTGCTAGACCACAAAATTTGCATTGCAAGAGGAATAGCTCGACCGCATGGGGGAAAAGCGAAAGTAATGCTGACAAGCTTCAGCCAGGAGTATAAACACTACAGCAAGGGCGCAACAGTCGCATTTATCGAGGAAATTGTGGAAACCAACAGTGTGTTTGTGCTCTCGGATCCTGCCGCATTTACCCCGACAGCCAAAGTTCCCGAACAGCTTTCGACATCAATCCGAGTCTCCCCATGAGTAAGCAACAACAGATCAAAAGTCTTATCCGACGGTACAAAGACTGCTTTTCGATATCGCCGAGGATTCGACAAACAGGACTTGCTAAGTACCGCACAATAACCGAAGAATGCGCTCGGTCATTCCGTCAGAACCCGCACCGAGTTTTGACACGGGTACGAGAAGACATTAAGCAAGAAGTCGTTGAAATGCTATGCGATTAAATAATTCCGCCTTCGAAGAGCCCTGGGCGTTTCCTGTAGGCTGGGTAAAGAAAATGGACGTTTCTGCGTGGATTATCGTCGGCTGAACAAGGTCACAAAGAAGGAAGTACACACGATCCCACGGATAGACAACTCATTGAACCGGCTCTGCAACGACGCTAAGTACTTCTCATTCGATGAATCTCAAGACTGACTACTGGCCAATAGGAGTCGACGAGAGAGATCGCGAGAAGACCGCCTTCATCACGACGGGCGGCTTGTACGAGTTCAACATCATACCATTCGAACTATGCTCGGCATCTGCAACGTTCCAGCGCGTGATGGACACAGTGTTAGCAGGGTTGAAGGGACAGACCCGTGTCGTCTACTTAGATGACGTCGTCGTCTTCGCCGGGAATTTCGACGATCACCATAGGCGGCTTGGGATAGTACCAGAAGCCATCAAGTCGTCAGGGCTCACTATGAAGCCGAAAAAGTGTCGCTTTGCCTAGGATGAGCTTCTCTTCCTGGGTCATAACATCAGCAAATATGGAGTACGTCCTATTCCGCAGAAGACCTGAGTTGATGTTCGCCTCAATGTCGGTGAGGGAAACTTCAAGTTGCTGTGGATGTCGCGAAGTCACATTACAATAGGCAAGGCTGTGACGCTGATTGCAGGGGGTTAACTTTTTATTAAGATAGAATAGGCAAGCGATAGAATGGAAACTATTTACACAGACATCAGGCTACGAGTCAAAAGTTACAATCATGTTACAATTTCGGTCTTCTTTCTCTTAGCCGAATCTCCATCGAATCCTCTTCCAACGGCCCTAGCTGCACGTACCTAAAAGCATCCCCAACATCCTCTCGCCCCATCGTTCGTCCAATCACACTGCGGTGCACGCAGAGCACACACAACAGGGCTCCAGGGTGACACTATCCGGAGTTCCAAGACGTCAAGGCCGTTGCCACAAATGCTTTGCAGTTGCAAATGCTTTACCACAAATGCTTAATTACAGCCTTAATAGAAAGTTACTTATTCCAGCCTTCCAGGTCATACTGTCGTTATCCATAATGTTTCCCAGAGTCCTAAAACAACCGTACAAAAAACCAATATCAAATTCTGTGAAAATAGTGGGAATGCTATATGTAATGTGTGACGAAACATTCGCGTTTCAGTCTCAGTTAGAAAGTTTGCAAGAATTACTGATTTCTCGTTTTATCCCTATTTCCATGCGACATACGAGGTTCGTAGTTGGTTTCTCCGGTGCGCTCGGTGAACTAAACAAAGAACCTTGTTTATATTCGCTGAAAATAACGGACACCTCATAGGTAATGCAGAGGCATATTTTTACACGGTTGTTTTAATTGTAGCCTTTGCAATAAGTTACGTGTGCGTAGTGGTATGGGGCGTCATCAATTATTTGTACGAGTGGCGCACAATTTTGCACGCCGCACAAGAAAAACTAGAAATTCAACCGAAATCAAATTTAGCGAACATGAGGTAGAACGCTGTGGCAAATTGGTGTGCGTAGTTATATCCATGTGGATCAAATAAATTCGGTGAAAAATTCCTTCTCCAAGTGCTCGAAGGCATGACCTGAGATTAAATTTAGCGAACATGTGGAAAATGCTACGACAAATATTAGTGCAAAGTTCAATTTCTTGTACATCAAACACAGCCTTCATAAAAAAAGTAATTTGGTTAACTTCTCAAAAGCATATAGTACACGCTACGTTTTCCAGTGTCTCGAGAAAACTCTATGTTCGAAAAAGTTTATATTTGGCAAAAATAAAGGCCACGGTATTGATTATATGTGCAAGCGCAATTCAAACTGTTTTGGCTAATTGCGTAAATGTGCAATAAATTACGTATCGAAGCGCTCCAGAGGGTCCACACCTTCTGGAGCGAATAGTACAGCCACCAGTTGGCCGCCACTGAACTCCTTTTAAATTGAGAGCCAGCAGGCATCAGCTGCTGCCTGCCGCTCCAGCGACCTTCCACCGAGAGGCCGTCAGTCGCTTAGAGTTATTTATACAAAATCTGGAAAAGCGGAGGGAATACGTGAAGTGCACTAGAACTGTGACAGAAACTTGAATATGTGGGTCGAGAACTTTGTCCCCCTCAGCCTGCTCAAGAAGTGACCGTGTTTACTCAGCTCGTCAAGCGCGCCTTTCCGAAAGGCGAGCACAACGAGCCCTACTACCAGTGCAGTAGGGCTCGGCAATGTCTGCCATACTATAACAGTATACTTACACAACACAGCGTTCCCCTCCACCGCTGGCGTGTAATATCACGGAATATTGAATTTCGATAATCATGCAAGCCTGTGCTACGTCCTCCCCACGCAAGCGTGACCGACGTACTCGAGAAACTGCACTTTCTACAACGGCAAAACTAAAACGTGGAATAATCGGCGGGCGCCACGAGTTTTCCTTCGGCACCAGCAATCGAACTGAGGGCGAGCGATCAATTGGCCACTTGCGACATTTTTGTCCCCGTGTACGCGAATGCATCTTAATTTGCGCTGTAAGTAATCAGAGAACCACCCCCAAGTTATCCGATCAGCAATGGCGACAAGAATGACGCCGTCGGAACCAATCTACGCGGGCGGAGCAGCTTGAAAACTGGGATTTTCGGCGCGCGCACACAGGCCTATTCCAGAATGAAGTCGTTCCACATACAGTTAATGACGACAGCATGCGCATGGCCATAACAGCCCTACCAATCTACCGCTGTAAAGGCTAGAAATGAAGTCTAAGCGCAAATATCAGGCTGCTAAATCGTGGCCTTCAGACGATAAGCTATCACACTATTAAGACTGCCGTGCAGGCAGAATGGATAAATCAGAGGTATAGTTACACTGCCTCTGCACCTTTGGCCAAAGCTTTGTGACCTTAAAAATTAAATTACGGGGTTTTGCGTACCAAAACCACGATCTGATTATGAGGTACGCCGTAGTGGGGGACTCCGGATTAATTTTGGCCACCGGGGGTTCTTTAACGCGCACCTAAATATAAGTAAACGGGTGTTTTTGCGTTCCACTCCCATCGAAATGCGGCTGCCATGACCGGGATTTGATCCTGCGACCTCGTGTTTAGCAGCGCAACACCAAAGCCACTAAGAAACCATGGCGGGTCGGTTTTATGTCCTCTACCCACTCACTGCTCACCGCGGTGGCCGAAATAGCAGTTGTCCCGTGCCTGCTGCCGCCGTGCATGGTCATTGCAAACGAGCAAGCAAATGCTGAACACGTGGTGCTGAATGGCGAGCGCTGTCATGTGATCGAATATAGTGCCACCCATGGGCATGATGCTGTAAAAGGTCTATACATAGCCTCCTTTAGCCTCCTATATAACTTCTGTGCCTGCCGGATCATCCGCGAACCAATGAGAAGCGGCCGTCGTTAGAACTATGGCGGTGACGCCACTTACGTAGGGTTGTCTCGAAAACACTTTTTACGTTTTTTGTGTTCGCTGCTGACAAAAAAAAGAAGAGCATGTGCATCAATGAAAGAGCAGCAGCACACTTTTGCTTGTATTAGCAAAGCAATAAAAAACTCGGTACTAGCTCTTCCACTCTGTGAAGAAGGATGACTAGCGAAGTTGTGTATCTGGTCCCCTTAATGGCGAACGGCACCTCCGCCACGGGTCGGCCCGGCATTGCACTACCTTCGGGATCGGCCCAAGTATGGAGAGTGCTTAACGGCTGCTTCACCTCCGCTGAGGGTCAGCCCGGCATTTCTGACCTCTGACCTTCCACTTGACGTTATTTGTTGCCATGTTGCTCACCATACAGGAAGTATACTTTTTGGTAAGCTTCCTAGTTCTTTTCCTCCATTGTGAATCAATGTTTTTCCTCCGATGCGGTGGGAGCGAGCGCTATGTGGAGGTGCTGCGAGGAACCGGGCGCGCTGCTTTATGGCCTTTGAGATTTGCGCGCGCAAGTCAGGGAGGCCATGGCCGCTCTGTAAAAAATAGAAACGCTGAAAAAGGGGTTCGCAGTTTTTTTTTTTTTTAGTTTTCGCGTAGCAGCATTATGTTTTCTCGTATATTCATATTACAATCCCATCCCACGCTCTCATGTCTGTAGGTTGTGCGTAAGTGGTACTTTACGATTTTTCTGGGTATTTTACCTTGATAAATTCAATTAGTTCAGTAACTTCCTTGCTCCACAGCGTGGTTGGGAATGCGTGGTTCTAAATTATTTGTGCCAGAACGACGTTCGACGCTGGACGCCGGGACGCCGGCTCCGGATTTCCTGCGAGGCCTTTAACAGAAAGCTTTAGCTCGGACCGCGGTGTAAGAAGTTACTTCTTACACCGTGGTCCGGACCCAACTCCAATTATTAATATTAATACATGTAAAATGCAAAAACGTTTTTTCTGAGATAACCCCTGGACCTACTTTAACGGAATGTGTTGCGTTTGAGAGAGAAAGTTGTGTTCTAGTGACAGTTGGAAGCAGAATTTGGATTTAGGGCTTGAATTTTGTTAAATGAATATTCAAATATTCGAAAGTTCGAAAAAAATAGAAGCACGAAGTTTACAAATTAATAGCTCTGCATCATGAATAGATATAACGGTTCTGCAAACGGCATCCATTAGATCATTCAAAGCGGAGAAATTTGGTATGTCAATTTATATCTTACGTGAATTTGTTACGTTGTATATAAGGGTTCGGCAAAAGTTGCATTTTCATATTACGAAATTTTTTTTTCGGATTCACGTGTAACATATCAAGCGTGTCAACTTTACATGTGCTATTGGATTCAATTCCCAGAATTGTGATATCATTTTTCATTGCTGAGTTACAGAGCTCTAAAGTTGAAAATTTGAGGTAGTTGCCAATTTTAATAAAAGATTGACGACCTAAATCAAATATTACAAACAAACAGTCACTAGATGTTAAGTTTTTAATTTAAATGCAACGTACCTCGTCAAATTTGGTGCAGTGGTCGCCGAGAAAAACGAATTCTCCTTTTACATGCATTTAGATAGGAGCACCCGAGCTAAAGCTTCCATTTAACGCTCTCACGTTAAAATGTAGGCAGCGCTATACGTATAGCAACACAACATATTGAATTGAGCGCCGAACACGGCGACCTTGGCGCACTGAACACATTCAATGAATCCATGCGAGAGGGAACACCGTTATATTTCGTGGCAGTACAAAATAGAGAGATACAACGAAAATTGAGGCACAATGAGATTGGCCAAGAAAAGTATTTCATATAGTTTCCATATCGCTTCCGAATCGTGCTTCACGACAGCATACGGCGTCATAGTACGAATTAACGAGAAAAAGAAGTTCACGTTTGCGAGCTTCTGTGCTCGGTGAGTGAAACGGGCGGGAAAAGCCATTCGAGCGGCGGTCACAAATCGCCCTCTGCGGCGGTCGATTCGTGCTCGCCGTTGTCCTTGCTGCGCAAAGAGGCGGCCAGCGGGTTGCGAAAGGTCATCTCTTGCTTCGAGGCGGTGGACGCGTCGGCGTCGCCGGTGCCGCCGTCGTCGTCTTCGTCGTCGGCTTCGCTGCTCTCGCCTCCTCCTTCCGAGGGGCTCGCACCGCTCTCGGGGGCCAGGGCACCCCAGCGGTCCTCCTGCATCACCTGCGCGCCAGTGCAGAGAAAGCTAGGTGCCATCGTGTTGTTTCACGTCTGCCCGTCGATGCAGGGTTCCCGTTACCATTTCGATCGTCGCAATTGCGACCCCCGCGATCTAACTGGCTGAATCAACAAGATGACTGGTAGAAAGCGCAGACGCACTTAACTTCGCCGTCGGTCGCAGTAAGAAAATAACTTAAGTCATCTCTCCTTAAGTAATCGTTCTGCTGGAACACTGCCAAATAAGTACTTCGCAACCGGGTTAAACGTATTACTGGAAGAAATTTCACGAATGTTTTTCGCTTCGGAGAAGACAAATAAGTTACAATATGTAAGAAATTGTACAGATCCGACACACATATTGAAACCTTTGTGAAGCGAAGAGGTTCATTAAACACTGTACGACTAAATCCGATATATACGACGGTGTATTTTCATCCTAACGACGTGTAATGCCATGCAGTGTTTATGGTTGTGCATCGCACTGGCCATAATTTTAACGTCACGGAGTGCTCATGTTATGCACGTTGTTATGCACAACAATCGTTGACACGCTACGCCGAAATGCTAACACCGTGTCAGGCGGATTCGCAGTGTGAGGCCTCGACGCAGCGATGCCAGGAGGACGAAGGTGATGTACGAATAATGCTCGTCGAGGAAAGAATGTTGATTGGAGTAATAGAGGTACGTGTATGCACAGAGAAGAAGTACCCCGCATGTCCAAATATATTTAAGCATTTTATATCCCTTAGGAGTGAGCAAATATTCGAAGCTTTCAAATAGCTTATTGGATACTCGATGACACGTTACGGCCCGCGAATCAGATAGTCACTATTCACAAATGCGAATATCTTTCGTATAGTTTTGGAATACTTCACATTGCCAGCTGTGCACGATCATACATGGAACGAGCAAAAAACTAAGCATATTTCAGCCGTGCCAAAGTGGAAATAAAGAGCGAAAACATACGTAAAGCACACTGCGTCACTCGGGGCGCCATACTTGTCCAGCTAAACCGCAATTATTGTTACAAGAACTTAAATTTGGGTGAGTCTGCACGTTTGTATGATTGTCTTAATAGTGTAAGAAAGCCATGGACAGATGGCGAACGATAGTCCTATCTTCTCTCAGTTGTAAGCTGCGGATAGCCGAAGCTTAATAGCTTCCGTTGAAAAGCCACTATTACACGTAAAAGTGGCTATTGGCACTGGCTCTGGTGTCAACTAGGAAATGGCCAGACTTCGCTAACCACCGACTGCTTCAACGACTACATTGCCCGAACAAGTAAATAAACATAATGCTGACTTCGTATAGATAAGCGTAACGGACCTCACTTTATTTAACCTGTGAAGCAGCGCAAACAAACAGGGGCAGAATAGAAATAAAAGACAACACGGCCCGTGTTGTCATCTATCCTACTTCTGGTCATGTTTCTTTGCGCTGTTTCACACGTTAAATTTAATCCTAACCAACTTGCCCACTTCGCCATTCTGCTCCAACGATTTACCTTTTGCTTGGTGAGGGCCGATCGGAGGCAGCAGCAGAGTACAATGCACCAAGTAAGCAACAAATCGGCCAAGCCAGCTACAATCAGGACCAACGAGCTGAGTGGCATCACTGAAAACAAAAGGAAATAAAAAGGAGAGCTACAGTGCTGCCATAACGTGAACATCAAACGTGCATTCTGTGAAGCAATTTGTTTACCTACATACATGGCTTAGTACTTAGCCAGTGGCGCTGGCTAACACTTCGAGGAACATCTGGGCTCGGCTCCCACCTACGGCAGTTGGCAAGTTGTTTTTTTTTTATTCAACTCTCCTGTCCCTTTTCTTTGCTATATAGTTCTACATTTGAATTAAACAGGGCAATTATTTTTATTATGATTCCTCTGGCTTCATTGTCTGTCTCATTCATACGAGGGCAACAATATACCGGGTGTCCCAGCTAACTTGGACCAAGATTTTTAAAGAAACCAAGAGACCTAGAGAAATCGTACCGGCTGCATAGTAGCTGTAGCTGCGTGTACTGACAGCTACTGTTTATTTCATCACGAAGTATTAATTAATTGCTTTTAATTAGCGAACGTTTTAATTATTGCTTGAATCGCGAACATATCTATGACAATTTGTAGGCCGCCTCAAATAACCTCCTAATCAAGCATTTGTGTCGTTCTCAGCTTTGCCTCGTTGGTTTTTCCGAGAAAAAACAATATCGCGTGAAACATCCAAAATACGAAATATACACACGCTCGCGCATCTCTGCTCAAGCGCTCCCAAGCGAATAGCCACGGATACTCGGTTTCATTAGCGGCGGCACCTCGGTGAAGGGCTTCACGTTATGTGACCCTCGCGGCATCATGAGAACTCGCCGCTGACACAATGACACAGGTGCTCGGACAACCTTTTCTTGCTTCTGCTGCCGTGCCCAAGGTGCTTTGGTGTCCTATGTAACGTCAAACTGCTCTTGCGGAAATTACTGCTCCTGTGTGGCGACATCGAAATTAATCCAGGACCTACCCTAGACCAAATCGGAAGCTCATTAAAGGAAATCATCGCGGATATAAAACTCATCAAGGAAGAGCGGCTTGCTGATATAGATAAAAAACTAGATGCCTTAACAAGATTCGAAGAGAGGGTTGGCTTGTGTCAAGAGGAAATTGTGAACATGAAGCGCGCATATGATAGCTTGGAAAGGAAAGTCGGCGACCTAGAAAATCGGAGTAGGCGATTGAATTTAATTCTGTATGGCGTGCCAGAAATTGACGGAGAGACGAGTGAAATTCTTGAACAGACGGTGAACAAAACTGTTGTTCAGTACACTCTCGGCTTGAATACGGTCACTGTTGAACGCGTACATCGCCTAGGAAGAGCAGAACGGAACGAGAATAGGGCAGTAATTTTCAAGCTGCTAGGTTTCAGGCAGAAATCAGCCATACTTAAAAAAGGTTATAAACTGAAAAACACCAACTTCTCAATCGGAGAAGATTTTTCACGCAGAATCAGAGAGATTAGAAGGAAGCGGTGGAATAGCGCCAAAGAAAACCGCGAGAACAGCGATAAAGTATCGCCAGCATTTGATAAACTGTTCATTAACAATCGATCCTTCTTTTGGGACGATGAAAAGAACGACAAAGACCCTCTCTAAAAAAAAGCACGAGGTACCATTAATGCCGCAAACTCACCAAACTGGTCAACAAGTAAAATTAAAGCCCTAACCATCTTAAATGTTAACGCGAGAAGCGTTCTGAGCAAAATAGAAGCTCTGGAATGCCTCCTACTGTAACATGATCCTGATATAGTAAGGGTTACGGAAACATGGGTTTCTCCCGAAATGTTTGATTATGAGCTGGTTCCTCCCAATCATGTCCTTATTCGCAAAGACCGACCTTCCCGTGGTGGTGGCGTCGCTTTACTCATCAAAAAATGTCTTTCATATGGATGCCTCCCCGTTGTGGTAGATGCCGAGGCCGTTTTCTGCCGGCTTCTTTGCGATGGCATCCCCGTATTTGTGGTATGAATTTACCGAAGCCCGTCATCAGGTTACGAGTGCATCCCCGCAATTCAAGACTTCATGCAGTAACACGTACGCAGCTCTCGTGTCCTGCTAATGGGAGACTTTAACATTCCAGACATTGATTGGACTACATTTAACCACACATCGGTTGCCGCGGACGCACTGATAGACATAATGTTGAACTTTAAAGCTTCATCAAATTGTGTCATCTCCAAGGCGCACACATAATACAACTAAACATATATTTGGCTTGATACTTATTAATACTTATTAGTCAGCACTTTCAAATAGACCAGGTTCGAACTGATGTAGTTGAGGGCATATCTGACCTTAGCATACCTATCTGCTTGCTGCCGCTCGGCTTTAGTTTTGCAGCTTAACAGCGTGGATCAATTGTAATCGATTTTAAGAGGGCCGACGATAACAGTGTGTTAACCTATCTCGCACAGGAGTTTGAATTTTTTTCACAGCTAGCTTCCGACGCAGCCAGTGATACTAATCTACTTTGGCTCAGGTTCAAATCTGCTGTTATCCACTGTATTACTAACTTCATACCAACGAAAGTGAGGAAATCAGCAGTGAACAATGCTCGGATAACACGTGAAGTGATTCAGGCAAAGCGAAGAATAAAAAGGCTGCGCAGGGTGGCGAAAAACACAAACTGTGAGCCTTCCATTCGGCACAAACTACACTGCGCGAAAGCAGAGTTTAGACAGAAAGCAAGAAATTCCAAACAATACTACTTCAGCGTCACCCTTCCTAGTTTTGTTAAAAGCAATCCTAACAGGTTTTGGAGGCACTTCCGCACTAATGACTCCACGGCGTCGCACACGGGTCCCGAGGAAAGAGAGGAAAAAGATAATGCATACAACAATTTTTTCCGCCCAGTTTTCCCCACAGATAACGGTATCATCCCTCACCTTTTATCCTTTGGTCCATCAAGCATCGATTGCCTTGAAGTCACAGATGCAGGAATACTCAACCTACTGCTTAACTCCGATCCTAAAAAAATCCAGCGGTCCAGACGATATTCCATACGAGTTCCTTAGAAAATATGCGGAATGGTGCAGTAAGTATCTTGGGCTAATTTTCGGCAAATCACTTACTTTGTCTCAACTACCAGATGAGTGGAAAATTACAAAAATAATACCGATTCACAAATCTGTAGATAAGTCTTCAGTACTAAATTACCGTGCAATATCTCTTACTAGCACTTCATGTAAGTTATTCGAACACATTATCCTAAAACACATAACCGTTTTTCTTGAGAAACTAAATTTCTTGTCCCCTAATCAGCAGGGATTTCGTAGCGGTTTGTCCACTATTACCCAGCTAACCGAGGTAGTTCATGACCTCGCACTTAACATCAATAATTGCGGCCAAATGGACATGATTTTACTTAATTTATCAAAAGCATTTGATTGCATATGTCACACTAAATTAATCGCAAAACTAAGAAGTGTAACCGGAGAGAGATTCGTTCTTTCATGGAGAAAATATTTTTTAGCAAGCCGCTCACAGTTCGTGTTTTTCGAAGGCGTTAAATCAGAAACAGTCCCTGTAACTTCAGGAGCTCCTCAAGGTTCCGTCCTGGGACCACTGTTATTTTTAATCTTTATAAATTATATTACAGAAAACATTGACTGTAGTATCAAGCTCTTCGCAAACGATTGCATTATTTATAAGGAAATTCACAGTATCACAGACCACCTTAATCTCAATGCATCCCTTGATAAGTTAGTAGACTGGTGCGCTATATGGCAAATGTCCATTAATGTAAAAGAAATCCGTAACCATTGCAGTAACACGTAAACAGAACCCGTCCCAATTCACTTACACTATTAATGGTAAACCACTAGCGAATGTGGAACAACATAAGTATTTAGGCGTTACATTGACGTCTGACCTCAGATGGGACACACACACGTTGCCAACATTACGGCAGCCGCACTACGCAAGCTTTTCTATGTATAAAGATGTTTAAAAATGGCACCCGCGTCCGCAAAGCTACTAGCATACACTACATTCGTAAGACCAGTGTTAGAATATGCTAGCAGAATTTGGTTCCCTCATTCCCTAACTAGTATAACAAAATTGGAGTCGGTACAGCGCAAAGCCATAAGATTTGTGTATAACAAGTATAAACGCACGGACTCCCCCACTAATCTTCTAGCTTCTTCTGGCATTAGGACTCTATCCACAAGGGCAAAGCAGGCACGTCTCAAGTTTTTGTACCAACTGCTGCATGCCATCTATAAGATAGATGTGCCTAAGTATATCGCATATTCACAGTCGCGCCCGACTCGTCGTAAGCATAAATACACATTAACTGAATGTTCTTTCAACAATGACTCGTTTGGGCAATCGTTTTTTCCCCTTACGATACGCGAATGGAATCAGTTAAATCCCGATGTCACGGACGCCGAAACCATGTCCGCTTTCAGCCGCCGTGGTTGCTTAGTGGCTATGGTGTTGGGCTGCTAAGCACGAGGTCGCGGGATCGAATCCCGGCCACGGCTGCCGCATTTCGATGGGGGCGAAAACACTTGTGTACTTAGGTTTAGGTGCACGTTAAAGAACCCCAGGTGGTCTAAATTTCCAGAGTCCGCTACTACGGCGTGCCTCATAATCAGAAAGTGGTTTCGGCACGTAAAACCCCATAATTTCTTGTCCGCTTTCACTGCAAAGTTAGAACATACAACTAACCTCTAGTGCCATTGCCGCGTACCCTCTCTCATTTGAACGCTAGTTCCCTTTCTTAGATTACTGCACTTTTACAATGTATTTTCTTTCCTAATATTTGCTGGTTATGACGGTTGAAATGTGTACCGGTTGTCTTGGTGTAAGAGATTGCTTATCCTGTTACACATAATTTTGTTCTTGTACTATCACTTGCTTGCTTTTTTATTCTATTCCTATTTTTGTAACAGATTGCAATCCTGTGCCTGGTTGTGCTTCGCTTCTTTATTTTCAATATTATTTTGTGGTGTTTGCTCATTGCGCATGATCGATACGGCGTTGATACTCTTTGCTTGGCAAACTGCTTGTAAACCATCCTCGTGGTTGTGCTTCATTTCGTGTGCGCAGCATGCATGTTTTCAACATGCTAATTTGAATTTGTGGGTGATCTTTGCCTTAAATGCTCTGTTTAGAAACTTGTTTTCTTCTCTTTTTTCTCGAAGACTATTTTGTATTTTTGTTAAACTTTATTGCAATATTGATGTTCTTGCTTGAAAAACTGCTTAGACCGCATTATTGCTTTAATGCTACCCTGGCGGATGCGCTTCGGTATTTCCTTGTAGATTCTTTTGCTCTGGCTTTTTCTTTTTAAACATGACTGTCCTTGTAATGCCCACCTGCTATGCTCTCAAGTGAGAGTGACAGTATTGAAAATGAATAAATAAGTAAGCGTGGCGGAGCCGTAAGGGGGGGGGGGGGGGGGGGGCTGATTTCGAAGCCGGGAAGCCGGGGCGGCGCACTTGGGACTCTAATTTTGCGCACTCATCATGTTCTGTATATAGGCACGCATCTTGTTCCCCTTTAGCAATAGAAACAAACCTTGCGCAGTCTATGTCCATCTAATCCGGTTTGGCGGATCTGTACCGCCAGCATAAGCTGTTGTCGATTATGTAAATCATTCTTGCTCGACGTGTCAGTACGTAGATAATAACGGCAGATCTCAACGGTACCACGCCAGTGACCTGCTCTTCAAGAAGACGGTCGTGCCCTTCACGAATGATCAGAAGGCTAAAATGCATGATCCTGGCTCTGGGGTCGGCGCACGGCCACAAGAGGAAGGTAGCCAAACTGTTCCGAATGTGGCACTATGGAGGACGCCCTAGTCCATCAACAAAACTTAGAACGTACGAAGTCCTTTGCGAGATGGGTAGCTTCACGAGAAAGCGACACAGGACTGCGACGGTAGTTCAAGAAGCGGAGACGGGCGTTTTGGCATTCTTTGCTGCCAACCCTCACGGTAGTGTGCGCGACGTCAATGCGGAGGCCGGAAACTCAAGGTCATCAGAGTGGAGGATGTTAATGAAAAGGTCATATACGCACCCGTACCATGGACATCTTCATCAAAGACTTGAAGACCGAGATTTTGAAAACAAACTTGACTTTGTCAATTGGATTTTCGCGAAATGTGAAGAAGAACCGGACTTTCTCACTCGCGTGCTTTGGACGAACGAGGCTAATTTCTCCAGAAACGCACAAGTTAATATTCATAACGTGTACTACTGGAGTGATAGGAATCCCCACTGGCTGGCACAAACGCGACACGAATTCCAGTGCATGGTCGTTTAATGTGCGGTGAGGTATTATTGATGGCAACATCATCACATCAGGCTCATCTTTTTTGACAACCCACTAACGAAGCAACGCTACGTAAACGACATCCTCGAGGGCCCCATGAACGGCATCTGTTGCAACGTTCCACTTGCGCACCTTCGGAGCATCTGGTTTCAACACGATGGTGCCCCTGCTCATAGTACTGCTCAGTCTCGAGCGTGGCTCAGCAAGCTTTTTCCTAAACAGTGGATTGACCGACACGGGCCTGCACCCTGGCCTGAAAAGTTGCCGGACATGACACTGCTGCACTTCTTGTGGTGCTACGAGAAAGATCGTGTGAATAGCAGCGAAACTATCACACCGGACGCCCTAGAGGCAAAAATAAGCCGAGTCTGCCGCAAGATTCCAACGTCGTTGGTCAAAGGCTGCAACAGCACAAGGGTTTGAAAGAAGCAAGTACTGTATTGGCTTCAGACGGTGTCTTGTTTGTGCACGTGCTATAAGTAATAATGGAAAATAACCACTCAAAACTGACCTAACACGTGACTGTTTAACGCACCTTCATGATGTCATCCTATCCTTACATAAAAAATGCTTGTGACAAAGAAATAGGTAACGAACTGCTTTGTTTTGCCGCTTTTCCGGAGTTCAAGAGATAGAAGAGGTACATGGCTAAACCCGGTGCGCCGTTGGATGTTTGTTTGTGGGCGCCTGAGACGCCTTACGTGCTTTTGGTTTATTTTTAATGAAACAAACTTCTGAGTAACTCTTATATGTTCTTCCGAGTGCTGCCTTTATTCTTCTTTCGTGCTCTTTTGCGCACTGTTCTTTTAAACATTAGTTGAATTTCTTTTGTAGCTTTGTTTCATGATACGCAAAGGTTAAAGCTGTCCCGAGTGCCTCATGATCGAGCACAACATTCTTTCATCTGCAGATGCTGACCCTTATCGCACTACGCTAGTTAGGTCGCGAAACTTCTCGAGCCATCCTACATGAAGAAGCCTTGTACGATGCGGCGATAAACGAATGAAGCCGTATATGTTTCAAAGGTTGCTTGGAGGCGCTGGAGTAGTGGGGCGCTAGCGCGCATCCATTTCATATCTCGCGGGCTTTTTTTTTCCTTGGAAAAAACAACCAGGCACACTTCAGCGTGAAATAAATTATTCATGCAGAGGTTATTTAACATGCCTTAAAACTTTGTAGTTGACAAGTTTAGATATAAGCAATAATCAAAAAGCTCACAACGCAATTAATACTTCGCGATGAAAAAAATACTGGCTGAAAGTACACACTACTGCCGCTACTATGCAGTCGGTACAATTTCTCTAGACCTCCTATTTTTTGTTTTCTTCTTATATATCATGGTCCAAGATAACTGGGACACCCAGTCGATATTGCAGCAAAAAAAAGAGGCCTACGTGCTTACACGCTGATATGGCACGCAACATAAAAATATGCTGTGCGTCGCCGAAATCACATTTCAAGTGAGGGTTAGGCTATACATGCGACCATAAATGAGACAACCGTATTTTAACGTTCACGAAGGGTTTATTTACAAAAGGTAAAATATCGAGCCACTGAACCGGACACGCTGCAGTACTATCTTCGTCTTTCTTCACCGCCAGATTTTCTTCCTCCACCATACGCCACGGCATATTATCATATCGTAACAAATAACCGAAGGTGTGGCGTGAAATAGTAGGAAATTCAGCTTGGGTCTTAGCCTCAGTTGCCTAGCTGTCCAGATGGTGTACTACGTGTAATGGCGGCTTTGCTTTAATGACGAGAAGAAAAACTAATTTTTCCGCCTTTCAGGTCACGCAGCATGACGCGCGACATTGGATATGTCCCCTTCAGGATATCGTTCAGACTAGCTTGATCGACAAGGCCTTTTAAATGAAGCAGAATTGTCTGCAATCAAAAGGACATTGATAAGGGGGTCAACAACTGTGATTATTTTGTTCACATTTCTTCTTGTAAAAGAACGCGTTCATCTCCACTGAATGCCTTCGGGAACCCCGCTATGTAATGGTCCTTACGAACCGGCACAGGTTTCTTAAGAGGAACATTTAGTTCGGGGCCAACTCCGACACCGCCTCTTCAAATACATGTAAAATGCAGAAATACTTTTGAGACAACCGCGGGACCATTTTGAATTCTATGTCATGCATTGCAGAGAAAAAGTTAATATACAGTGACTGTAGGAAGCACAACATTTATTTAGGGCCTGTCGAAGAAAAATTGCTGGAAATCGATAAGTCTAAAAAAGAAGAAAGACAGAGAGAAGCATAAAGTTTACACATGTGTAACTCTGCATCAAAGGCAGATATCGCAGCGCTTAAGCTGTACCTGTTAGAGCGTCTGTAGTGGACCAATTTATACATAAATTTACAGTTTATGTGAATTTGTTACAATGGTCTACAAGAGTTTTGTGAGAATCTTACTCAGATATTGGTGGTATGCTTCAAAGCGGAGTGTAATACGTCAAACTTGTCCGCTTCAGATTTATTATTAGCTGCAGTTTAGACAATTATGATAGCGTTTTTGATCGCTGAATTACTTGATAGCTTCGTTTTTAAAAAGTTTGCGATTTTCAATATTCTGTACAAAAACTCAACAATCTAGATAAAAACTGCGCTGCCAACAGTAACTATTTATTTATTCACTTATTCAAGAATACCCTCAAAGGCCTTCATTACGAGGGCATTACATAGGGGGGGGGGGGGGGGGCGATTACAGCCACTGGTCATAGTTTGTACATCACACTAAAAACAAGAGAATGTAACAAAAGTAATAATAGAGTGACACATAGGTAATAAACAAGATAATTAAGTCACAATTATTACAGAGAAAACATTAGTACATATTAGGAGGACATAAGGCAACTGCAATGAAAAGCAAAGAGCAGCATCGAAAACACTGTAAAAGTCCCAAAAAATAATAATAATAAGACTAGTTGACAGGTCTTTAGCGAATTAAATCTTGAAACTTAGTCAAGTCTGGTTCCGTGGCAATGTCTGATGGTAAGGCGTTCCATTCAGTTATTGTGCATGGTAAGAAAGAATATGCATAATGGGATGACTGGCAGTTAATGCGTTTGACTTTGCATGGATGGTCACGGCGTGGAAAGATAACTGGCGGTGACTGAAAGAAATCATCATGAAGTGATGGAGGGTGATAAAGCTTATGGAAAAGTGATAGGCGAGAAATTTTATGGCGAAGTGTTAAGTTGTCCAACTCAGCTTTATTCTTTAACGAGGTGACGCTGGTGTAACGTGAATAATCTGAAAAAATAAATCGCGCAGCACGGTTCTGCAAGGCTTGGATGTTTGTTCGGGATCCCAGATGGCAAACGCGTATTCTAGTTTAGCACGGATTAATGTTGTGTACGCTAGTTTTTTAACATGCATTGGGGCTTCTTTTAAGTTATGTTTAATAAGTCCGAGAGTACGGTTTGAAGAGGGGTACGACTAATATGATTATTCCATGATAAGTTTGACTGAACATCGATGCCAAGGTACTTGTAAGTTGTTGCGAGTTTCACAGCGTTGTTATCAAGGGAGTAGGTGGTTGGAATTCGTGCCCTATTGGTAAAAGACATGAGTTTAGTTTTGGAAATATTTAATGGCAATAACCAATTTGAACACCACGCACGTATTGCATCCAGGTCAGTTTGTAGTAAGTGGCTATCATTGTTACTTGTTACACATCGATAAAGTACCCAATCATCTGCAAATAGTGTGATTTTGGATGACACGCAACTGGGTAAATCATTAATATAGATTAGAAAGAGTAAAGGTCCGAGTACACTGCCTTGTGGAACTCCAGGAGTTCCACAAGGCAGTGTACAGGAGTTGGAATTGTTAACTGATGTAAACTGAATTCTAGATGAGAGAAAATCGGTGATTCATGCAATTAGAGTAGGGTGAATGTTAAGCTGTGAAAGTTTAAGTAGCAACCTAGGGTGTGCAACACGATCAGATGCCTTAGAAAAAATTGGAGGACGCTTAAGCTTCGCCTTCAAGAGTGGAACGCGATAGCGTTATCGCGCCCCGTTCGCACCGCCTACTCAAACGCGCTACGCCAGCCAAACGTCGCGATCGGCACAGATAGCCGGGCCCCGACGCGCCATGAAGGCGGACGCGATCATGGGGCGAGTTGTGCGCCACGTGTCGGGGCAGCGCCGTAGATTGCGAGGAGGGGGTCTTCTGTGTTTACCGCAAGATGGCTCTGCGTGTGCGCAGAGCGCAGAAGAAATGTAGCGGAAACGTACTTCGCTACTCGTGAAACTGCGACTTCTGTAAGTTACATGGTTATAATTACCGATATACACCGCAGTATAACTTTCTACGGCACGTTTCTAAGGCAACACCGCATTCACTAGAGGCGATTTTGTCCCCTTTTGAAGGAACGAACTCGTGGCTGAGTGGTAGCGTCTCCGTCTTACACTCCGAAGACCCTGGTTCGATTCTCACCAGCCCATCTTGCAAGATGTTTTTTGTTTATGAAGTGCTTTTGGGATTTATCGCTCACGCCCAACGCCGCTGACACCGACGCCGACGATACCGGCTTTTCTGCGACACGAGCCCCTTAACGCTGTCGCGTTAAAATCTAAAAATATTGCATCAACTTGGAACCCAGCGTCCATCAGTGCGTGTATGTCGTTAATAAATCCGGCAAGTTGGGTGTCGCATGAGTAGCCCTTGCGAAAACCGTGATGACGCTTAAAAATAATGTTATGGTCTTCAAGGAAGTTAAGGACTTGACTGTTTATGATGTGTTCGAGTAATTTGCAAATAGTGCTGGTTAAGTAGATGGGACGATAATTAAGCGGAGAAGCACGATCACCTGATTTGAAAATGGGCGTTATTTTAGCAATGCGCCAGTCATTAGGAATGCCACCAGTTGATGGTGACTGGGAAAATACAGTGGTTAACATAGAACAAAAACTATGCAATGTATTCTTTAAAATTTTATTATTGAAACCTAGATGGTCGGCACTAGATGACGTTTTAAGATTGCTTAGTAGAGATAAAACACCAGACTCACTGATGACTACCTCATGCATTGTGATTCCCACTAATGTCTTTAAAGTTGGCAATGAGTTAACGTTTTCATGAGTGAAAATTGTTACAAACGTATCATTAAGAAGTTGAGCGCAATCCGAATCGCGGATAGGAACACCATAAGAATCAGTAAGACTGATGTCAGCGCGAATTCCAGGCTTCACAACATGCCAAAAGCGACGAGTATCATTTTTTAGTATGGATGGTAAATCATGAGAAAAAAAAGTCATGGCGAGTAGATTTTAGCAGTGTCTTATAAGCCTTTTCACACGCTTTGTGTTTATCATGGGCACTCGCTAGACCAGTCAGCATTGCCTGCCCGTACAGTCTATTCTTTTTGTTATTAAGCCGCCGAAACTTGTTGGTAAACCAAGGAGAACTGCTTTTGCAGGAAATGGGTAACATAGGGATGAAGGCGTCAATGAGTGAACTGGGGATGGCTTTAAAGAGGACCCAGCTCTGTTCAACGGAACGTGAATGAAAATCATGCAGAAATTGATCTGATAATGTTGTTAATTCATTGTTAATTGCGTCTAAATTGGCTTTACCGCAACATCTTATTTTCTTTCTGGTAATTATTCTTTTGCTCACGCTAAAGTTACTGCATCCAGTTATAACATCATGGTCAGCGATGCCTGCTTCATGAGTTATGTCGGAAAATATATCAGGATTGTTATTTAAAACTAAGTCTAGTATATAGGCAGAAGTTTCAGTGGATCGAGTTGGTTGACTAATAAGTTGGGTTAATGAAAAGTCAAGCTGAGAAAGGTATGTGCAGCAGCATCCGTGGCCTATACAGACAGCATCGACCACTCGATATGTGGAAAATTGAAATCGCCAAATGTGATAATTACCGACGTCGGAAAAAGCACACACACCTCGCTCAGTAGTCGATGATAGTCATCGAAAAACGCGCCAGACGTGTCGGGTGGACGGTTAAAAACGCCATTGGTCACGCAAATGCAACACCCCTCAAGGAAATTCAAGTACATTCAAGAAAAAAAATCGACCATGATGGGTGCGGCAATTAATTCTTCCTTTATCGCTATGGGCACACCGCCCCCTCTACGCTGTTGCCTATCGCATCGAAAAAACTTGAAAGTGGACTCACTCGTAAAGATGCTGTTATCGTGTATGGTGTCGTTAAGCCAGGTCTCGGTAAGTAACACTAAAGAAGCCGGGAATGAATTGATGAGCGATGAGAGTGCAATACCATTAGCGACAACACTCCTAGCGTTGGTGTATAACAAGGGGAATTTATCATCAGTGCTACAATGCAATTTTACGGGTGAACTAGTGGATGAACCTGAGCTTAAGGAAACAAAGGGGGAACATCATTCATCCCTGCGCCGGGAAACGAGAACAGCCTGGCCTTCATTGGTGTTCCACTCGTAGACGTCATTGTTCAAATGCAGTTTGTTGAAAACAAGACGTACTCGATTACTTACGAGTCGTTCTGACTCTTCCTAAGTTTCAGACTTCGGGGAATCTGTTAAGCCATAAAAGAGAACGTTAGACCACCTAGAGCGATTTTCCAAGTCAATTTTTTCTTGTACACCTACGAGACCGCTGTCACTGCTCGCGATGGACTGAGCACATGGCGCCGCTGCAAACTTCTGCTCTAGATCAAGGACACGCTTTGTCAGTTTTTCTAAATCATTCTTTAACTCCACGTGCATTTGAAGCACCTTGTTAACAGATTCTTGAAGTACTGAATTGCTAGCTTCAATACGCAAGATAGAGCCAGCCACAAGGTCTAGTTTTTCCTCTTGAGCCTTGGTCATAGGTCCCTGGTTAAGCTCGACGTCACCTCCCAGAACAAGCAGGTACATCAGATACGATACACAAGCGCGAACACTTTTCAAAACATGAGGTGGCCACGACACCGCTAAAAGACACTAAAAGTAACTATATTTTGACTGTTTCTTTTAAATGCAGATAACCTAGTTGAACTCTGTAAAGTGGTTGTCGAGAAAATTATTTATCCGTTCCCATGTATTTAGATAGGAGTCCTGAGCTAAAGCTTCCTCTCACGACGCAATGAATACAATAATAAATGAATGGAGCCGTACATAACGTCACCTTGTAACTGGACTAAAACGGACAAAGCACTTAAAAGCTTTGCTAAATTCAACTTGGGTACTAAGCGCGAACACACAAAGAAACAAGGAAGGAGACGGGATGGAGCGCTACTTACAACTGCTTTAATCGGAGGAACACCACACACTTATATAACCGTCTTAGACGCAAGGAACACAATCAGATCAAGATTGATATGGAAGCGAACTTGTTAAATATTTCTTTTCAGCCATATATAAAGATATTGACGGGTCGCTGACGCGCATGCTTCCTTTCTTTCCGATAAAGAAAGCCTCAATTACTTCCCGAGCTTTTGTATCTTTACTCTTTGCTGGAATCCGCACCCCTGCAAAACATGGCTCACAAGAGCGTGACGGGCAGGACTTAATGTGCTTGGGTATGTTTGGCCTTTTTTTTTATCTTGCTCTACATTTCTTTCATGTTCCCTAATTCGGTCGTTAACGCAGCGCCCCGTTTGCCCTATGTAGGAGCGGGCGCATGAGAGGGAGATTTCGTACACGACACCTTCGGCGCACTTCATAAACGGTCGCCCATGCTTGATGCCGCATCCATTTTTACCTTCACGTATTCTTTCGAGACGAGAACAAAGGCTTCCGAGCTTTTGGGGGGCTGAAAACACAAACGGCACCCCATGTCTGCTGGCAACCTTCTTTAAATTGTGGGCCATCTTGTGTACATATGGCACCACCACAGGTAACACCACCTCTTCTCGAGGGGGATCTTCCCGAGCTCTTACAGCCACCCTCTTCCTTTTTGTAGTAGGCTTTCAGCGACTGCCATCTGCCAATATATCCACCGACTATATATATATATATATATATATATATATATATATATATATATATTGTGACGCTCTTAGGTGCATAGTGGGTTCACGAATGTGACGCGCTTAGGTGCATAGTGGGTTCACGCCTCAACAAACAGTATGCGGGGGCACCGAAGGGTAGTGAACGAGGACGACGACGTGTGGCTGGCTGGCTGAATCTCGACAGGCGCTCAGTTGACCAAGGCCATCGCTTCTAACTCTACCCGGCTTCAAAGTAACGCCTTTTGTGGGCGTAACAGAGTGGTGGAGGTGCTGGGTACGACAGAACGTACCACGGAGTCGCAACATCTAGAACTTCGCCGGAGCCGTCGTCTTGCCGGTCTCTTGCCAACGACCTTCCCTATGGCTCAGGACGGAGGTGGACAAATGCCAGCTATAGTTTCACCTTCTCAAAGGTCAGCGCCAGTGGGACCTTTGCGGCACTACATGGAACCACGCTCGTTCGCGGGAAAAGTGGGCGAAGACGTCGACGAGTGGCTGATGCACTACGCAAGGGTGAGCCGCTACAACCGTTGGGATTCTGTCACTCAGCTTGAATATGTTGCAATCTTTCTGAGTGAGACAGCGCTGATGTGGTATGAAAACCACGAAGACTCCCTAACAACGTGGGAGCACTTTGTCGAGGAAATTAAGAAGTGTTTTGGCGACACCCACGCCAAACAGAAACGCGCCGAGAGAACACTTGCTCAAAGAGTTCAAGCTCCTGGAGAAACATGCACTATATACATAGAGGAAATCCTCAAGCTGTGCAAAATCGTAAATCCGCAGATGTCCGAGGAAGACCGAGTCGGACATCTTCTCAAAGGAATTGCAGAAGATGTATACAATTTCCTCATAAGTCGGGAACACGTTGATTCCGTCTCAGATGTCGTGCGTCATTGCCGTACGTTTGAGACGTTGAAAACACGTCGCATTGTGCCAAAGTTTGGACGCCTGGCGAATGTGACAACCATTGCCAGCGTCGATGAGAGCCCGTCTGCCGATCTTTCGTCTACTATACGGCAGATCGTGCGTGAAGAACTGCTGCGGCACCAGGAACTTGCGCGCGACGTCATACGACAACCTGACGCTTATTACCCGCAACACATGGCGCCTGCTGCACCCTGCGCTTCCTGGCAACCGGCGGTATGTGTCACAGACGTCAACCACAGAGGCGCTCCATGGCCACGTGAGGACACATTTACGCCCGAACACCGACCAGCAGAACACTCTCGCCCCAGCAGGTTTGCACGCAGACCGACCGTTCCTCCTGTGCAGCAGGCTCAGCCGCTCCGCTCTGCTACACGACCCCCCACGGCTGAGCGCTTCGAAGGGCAGTTCATCGATCGTCGTTTACCTGTGTGCTATAGCTGTGGCGACTTGGGTCACATTGCCAGGTACTGCAATCGCCGCCAACCACCGAGGTTCGACCGATCGACGATGTCTAGGCGGTACCGCGCTCCTCTGGGCGAAACATATTCGCCCTCGCACACATATTTTGGAAGCTTGCCTCACCAGCACCCGGAGCCGCTACGGAACCGTTCTCCAGCATCCGATCGCAGCTTGACACCACCACCCGCTCCTCGTGTAAGCCGGTCGCCCTCTCCGCGGCGTCGATACCCGTCGCCACCTCCGGAAAACTAGCCAGCGCGGCCGTTGGAGGTGAGGTCGCTGGACAACCTTCGATATCGACGGAGATACCTCCAACCATTTGTATGTTTAAGAACAAGGTGTTCGTATTAATTGACGGGATTTCATCCATGGCCTTAGTGGACACGGGAGCAACCGTTTCAGTGATGAGTCTTGCATTTAAAAGCCTCCTAGGACGAAAGGTGATGTTTCGCTGGGACCGTGCCGATACGTTTCGCGGAGTGAGTGGGGAGTTGTTGTATCCTGTGGGCGTGTGTAATGTAGACGTTACCTTGGGTGGTCAAATATTTAACGCGGAGTTTGCTGTTCTACCTCATTCTACGCATGACGTAATCCTGGGTCTTGATTTTTTGAAACTGTGTGGTGCCACCGTCGACTGCAAAACGGGTGAAATCAGTGTAGGTACGAGCTTTGCTGCGGCGTTTATGGAAGCCCCACCGTATCGTGAAAGTGTGCTTTGTGTATCCCGGGATACAGTTGTGCCTCCGTTATCCGCAACGTGTGTTTCAGTCGCCTGTTTCCCCACCACCGATGGAACGTTTGACGCTACCGTGGAGCCCGTTCACCTGAGTTGCATCAAGAGGAATGTACTGATACCGTATTGCACGCTGTCAGTTGTTCAGGGACGCACCAACTTATGGGCCGTAAACTGTTCGAGTGAACCTGTAATACTACCACAGGGTCTGAAACTTGCCGCCTACCATGAAGATCACGTGCTATCGCTCGCCATTCTTACAGAGGCCCTTGATTCTGCGGATGAGCGCCATTTCGCTAATGTCTACCCTGCGGCGCACTCCTCATTTCTGACTATGGTAAACAAGTCGCTCAGCACTAAGCAGCGTCACGAAGTGGCGAATATTCTGCTAAAACATGCCCGACTGTTTCACTTCTTCCAGCAAGAGGGACCACCATTGTTTCCTCCTTCTCGTATACACCATCGCATCGATACGGGATCTGCCCAACCGCTGCGACAGAAACCATACAGAGTCTCACCGTCGGAACGCAAGGTGATCAATGACCAAGTCCACGAAATGCTAAATAAGAATGTAATCCAAGAATCCTGTAGTCCGTGGGCAGCGCCAGTGATCCTGGTTAGAAAGAAAGATGGTACATGGCGATTTTGTGTTGACTACCGCCGCCTCAACACCATCACTAAAAAGGACGTATATCCTCTTCCGCGTATTGATGATGCTATCGACTGCCTCTCATCAGCGTCTTACTTTTCGTCTGTTGACTTGAGGTCGGGGTACTGGCAGATTCCTATGCACGAGGCAGACAAGGAGAAAACGGCATTTGTAACACCAGATGGACTTTTTGAATTTAATGTGATGCCGTTCGGGCTCTGTAATGCGCCTGCAACTTTCGAGCGCTTCATGGACAACATCCTGCGTGGCTTGAAGTGGGAAGTATGCATGTGCTATCTAGATGATGTAGTGATTTTCGGGCGCACGTTCAGTGAGCACAACGCACGTCTCGATCTTGTGCTAGACTGCTTGGACAAAGCGGGTTTGGTGCTCAACTCGAAGAAGTGTCATTTTGGAGAGCGCCAAACACTCGTTCTGGGACACCTAGTGGATAAGGACGGTATACGGCCTGATCCAGCGAAGACTGCTACGGTGGAAGCCTTCAAGCAACCTTGCCATGTAAAAGAGCTACGCAGTTTCCTAGGGCTTTGCTCGTACTTCCGCCGGTTTATTCGTGGATTTGCCAACATCGCGTATCCGCTGACATGCCTCCTCCAGAAGGGCGTTCCCTTTGAATGGACTCCTGAATGTGAAGCTAGTTTTCGTGAGCTGAAGTCTCGTCTGACGTCTCATCCCATTCTCCGACACTTCGACCATGCGGCTCCCACAGAAGTTCATACGGACGCTAGCGGTATTGGCATCGGCGCCGTCCTTATTCAACGCGTCGACACCAAAGAACACGTCGTCGCCTATGCGAGTCGTTCTTTAAGTAAGTCCGAGCGTAACTACACCGTTACAGAGCAAGAATGTCTTGCAGTTATTTTCGCAGTACAGTGCTTCCGGTCGTACCTGTATGGGCGCCCCTTCACTGTGGTGACAGACCATCATTCTCTCTGCTGGCTGGTTAGTCTCCGTGTCTCCGTCTTGCGCGCTATGCATGACGATCCAACATCTGGACATTTGGGTTCTGCGCGAACTCTCTACCGCCTCCAAGAAAGGTTCTACTGGCCTAAAATGCGCCAGACGACCGCCCAGTATGTGTCCAGCTGCAGCGAGTGTCAACGTTATAAGCGTCCGACGAGTGCTCCTCCTGGTCAACTCCATCCAGTGCCACCCCCCAGCACTCCCTTTGAGCAAGTTGGCATCGATCTCCTCGGTCCTTTCCCGCGTTCATCCGATGGGAATCGCTGGATTATCGTGTGTGCCGATCACTTGACACGCTACTGTGAGACAGCTGCAATACCATCGGCTACTGCAACCGAAGTGTGTATTTTTCTGCTGCGTTTTGTCATTCTACGACATGGACCTCCCAGAGTCATCATCAGCGATCGTGGGCGGCAGTTCACTGCAGACGTGGTCGAAGAGATGCTTCGTCTATGTGCTTCAAGGTTTCGACATTCCACCCCGTATCATCCCCAAACAAATGGTCTTACGGAACGCACGAACAGAACTCTTACTAACATGCTGTCCATGTATGTCGAGTCAGATCATAAGAACTGGGACAGCGTGCTACCTTTCATTACGTACGCATTTAACACCTCAAAGCATGAAGTTACGGGCTACAGTCCCTTCTTTCTTCTTTACGCTCGTCCGCCTCGTTATACACTAGACACTATCTTCCCATTTTCCAGCCACGATAATCTTTGTATATCAGAGACAGTCTGTCTTGCTGAAGAAGCCCGACGACTTGCTTCGTTACGCACTCTTGTTTCACAAGACCGCTCGAAGGCACGCTGCGACCGCCGACGCCGACACGTGATATATGACCCTGGTGATTTAGTGTTGCTCTGGAAACCAACCAGGAAACGTGGACTATGTGAAAAACTGCTGGCCCACTATGTTGGACCCTATGTTATTACGGAGCGCATCAGCGAATTAACCTACCGCATAGCACGTCTCACATCAAATGGCCGACGGTCAGCAAAGACTGAACTTTCGCATGTCGCCCGTTTAAAGCCCTTTATTTCTCGACAGCCTGTTTGACTTACCCGGCGGGCTTCGTCTGCGCGGAGGGAAATGTGACGCTCTTAGGTGCATAGTGGGTTCACGAATGTGACGCGCTTAGGTGCATAGTGGGTTCACGCCTCAACAAACAGTATGCGGGGGCACCGAAGGGTAGTGAACGAGGACGACGACGTGTGGCTGGCTGGCTGAATCTCGACAGGCGCTCAGTTGACCAAGGCCATCGCTTCTAACTCTACCCGGCTTCAAAGTAACGCCTTTTGTGGGCGTAACAATATATACCGCCTGCCATTATATTTATATATGGCTGAAAAGAAGTATTTAACCAGTTCGCTTCCATATCAATCTTGATGTGATTGTGTTCCTTGCGTCTAAGACGGCTATATAAGTGTGTGGTTGCGCCTCCGATTAAAGCAGTTGTAAGTGACGCTCTGTCGCACCTCCTTCCTTGTTTCTGTGTGTGTTCACGCCTAGTACCCAAAATGAATTGTGACCAACTGGCCCAACAGGACGTCCTTTTAAGCTAAATTCAAGAATCGTGAGGTCAACCTGAGTCTAGTCATTCAGGAATAGCTTAGTGCTGCAACGATTTCATGAACGTTGTTACAAGTTTTGTGGATGATTACGGACCTTACACTTATGCGTGTGTCACATGATGCATTTTCGATACCGATTGGGCTCGATCGCAATCAAAAATTCCCCGTGTGACACTGACACCCGCAAACACTGAAAGTAGAAAACATATGTGAAAAAAAAGATGTTCGGAAATTTCAAATCAGAATACCGTCATCCGAGTAAATGTACTGTCTCAAATATTTTTGCTGTACTAAAACAACAAATGTAAATTTTTTCTATTTCACAATTTAGTAGTTCGTTCTTGGTGGCCCATACCAAGCACTGATTCTGGCGCAAAATTTGACGAGACTGTGCAAAGGAGGTATTATGCCTTGCGGAATGGTGTTGCTCAGTTGCGGTTTCATCCGAGTTTTTTTTACTTGCTTACGTGTTTGTTCAAAGTGTGGCTTGCGCTTCACTTCAAATTTTGCCTGACCTAGCGCACTGCATTTGTTGGCGAAAGGTGTGAGTGCAGGTTTTTTGTTATCGTGCAAGTTCACGCGCAGCATCCGACGCGCTGTGTCTCATCCATGGTGTGGTCTCATCCTGCGATAAATGCGGAACGCTCCGCAAAGGAACGTTGCGCTATGTTCGTTCACTCTCCGTAACACAGGCTCTGAGTGTCCGACGGGCAGCAAAATTAGTAAGTCGAATGTTTTCTGTCGAAAGTCTGTCGTAGATAATGCGGTGCATTTTAAAGCGAAATCTTTACTGGCCGAGAACTTGCGATTCCGCCGTGGCTGTGCTCCGAGGAGGCACATAACGTCACAACGCGCGCCTCGCCGCAGATATTCCTCTCTCTCTCGCTTCCTAGTCACTACTGCGCATGCGCCACTAGTAGCACCGAGCCCCAGGTGTTACGCCGCTGCGCGGCGCCGCGCCTTTTCCCGCCGCCGTTTGGTATGACATCACATCGCGTTCCTCGTCGTTGCACTCGCCTCCGCTCGCTTCGACAGCTGCGTCGCATGCCTGGTAACATGTCAGAGGATTGAAAAGGAGAGCTCGCGTGCGCCGCAACCACAGGTGAGACGGCAGAATGGACGGCGACAATTCTGATAAGCAGGAGGAGGCCTGGAATCGACATCGGAACGAGATGAAGAGGAAACGAATCGCCCAGGAAATAGACGAATAGCGCGCCGAACGACTGATTAAACGCCGCAACATAGCTAGACAACCAGACTAACCTGGACTTGCAATCAAGATTAACCAAGGCTAACCATGCTATGCCTTAGCTTTCACTACGTATATCCTGGCATAGCCGAGCTAAGCCACTGCCAATTTCTTTGTCTTGTCTGATAACTGTCTGATATGAATACATGTTGTCGCACGGAATTGTGAATGATTCTATGAAAAGGTTTCGCATATGTTGCTATATGCATTACGACTGTGTGCTGGCCATAGTACTTTTCCTCCATTGAAGCGTCTTTTCTTTGGTCAACTATAGTGGTTGAATTATTTTAGACGAATAAAAGTGAAGTTGCTTTGGAAACGTCTGTGGCTCTGACATTTATTTCAATCCTATTCGTTCATCTCCCTAAGGAACCTACAGTAGCAATTGCCGTCGATATCAACTTAATTATGCTCACATTAAGACATACGCCGCTCCTAGAGTTTAATGAGACCCTGGCGCTTCAGTTGAGGCGACGCAAGGTTGCCTCAGCCTCAAAAGAAAAATAATTCCTGGCGTAGAGGCCGAAATGCCGGAAGCTAAAGAAATTCAAACATTCGCACCAAGCAGCATAAGATGTTGGACGTCACTGCCATTTCCGGTTGTGGCATCACTTCTGATTTTTATTTTTTCCTTGCTGTTGTATCCTCGATATGTAGATGGCAAAGGTTGCAACGAACCACCATTTTCTTGACATGTGGGCTTCTATGGAAGCTTTGCTACCAGTTTACATATACCTTGGATGGTGTGCGTGTGGCTATCATTATGAGCAAAAACACAGCGAAATATTCATTACTTTAGTAATGAATATTTTAGTAATGAATATTTTAATGAATATTTTTAGTAATGAAATATTCATTACTTTAGTAATGAATATGGCTCCCAAATGAACAGAGCCTGTGTATAAAGATCGATACTTGGCTTCTTTAAAAAGAGATTTTCGGATAAGTGATTTGGCTCATTTTCGACTAACGTATACACAAGCCACGTCATTTATTTAGGCTGGCTATGCGACGCCTAGCGAATGCATTTGGTCAACCTTGGAGCCATATTTTGTGAAGATTCGTTTCAATTTGCACACGTCTTGTACCCTCTCTTTTACTTATTGACATGTGAGAACGAGGCCATGTTGGCGCACAGATATGGCACCGGCTACTCCTTGCCTCATAAACGGGTAGTATGGTTACACGCAATCTAGCGCACCTTATCGTGACGGAATCAGGCGCCACCGCGCCGCCGTTATCGGCGGTATACCTTACATGTGGTGCCACGGATGATGGTACTAAAGCAAGAATATTGCGCGAAATACATCGTTCCACAATTCGGCTCACATAGACACGTAGAAAGTAAAGATTCCTTTGGCTTGATTCTATGCCTTTCTTATCGACCACCGTCCACGGCCGGCCGATCCCGGCGATAACGTGAGCGGAGCGCCACTCCAACGACTGACGATGCGCGTAAAGGAATAACATTAGAATAGAATCGCTATACGATATCCCGGCCACACTTCCGCACATATATATTACGACGCGACACCCACGGCACATGGAGTTGCCCATGTTGGGGTCTCGGTGCTGACGCCCGTTATTGCAAATGGGTCGCAAGCCCCAAGGGTAGCGTTGGCCTGGCGGCCTGGGGCACTGGAAGCATCCGAAGGTCCCGGCAAAGCAAGAGAAGACTGGTAACAGAACAACTTGTTTATTCTAACATAGCAAAAGAGCGGCCGGTCAGGTCGACCGAAGTGGAGAGACGGGAGAGCACGTAACTCAACAGTACAAATCGGAGCCTCTGTCCTGGCGTCCGGGGGCAGCTGCTCTTATACTCTCGGCGTCGCGGGCCAGAAGGAAGGTCACGGGATGAGCCCACGCGACGGCGGAGCATGAGCCCCCACGACGGCGCGCACGGTCGAGCCGAGAGACATGTTGAGCCGAGTGTAGTGACGCATCGCCAACCCGCCGACGGACAGACCGCCTGGCTCCTCACTTGGGGAGCTCCGCTCCCCGGCTGCCGCGCTTTGACAAGCGTGGGCACACACACACACACGCACACACGAAGACACGTGGCACTGAAACACGCCTGGACACGCTTGGCGGGGAGGCGTTGCGGCGGCGTCGAAAGGGCCAAAATGTCCGCCGCTTTGAACGAAGCCCCGGCGTCCGTTGCATCCGCGCCGGCATTACCGCGCGTTGTAGGCGAAACGTAACAGACCGCCCCGCCGGGGGAAGGAGATCCCGATGGTCAGGGGACTGCATCCGCTGTCCGGAGGGATGTCGCTCGATGATGCTCATAACCGAAGTCGGGCGTCCTTTGGCGTTTCTTGAGCGCAGCGCTCAGAGAAGGCCTCGTTCTCACGTTCAGGTGCACACAGGACACTGCAAAGTGACTTCGGGAGAGTTGACATTTTTGTTCTCGTTTCCGGCAAGCGTTAGAACTACGCCGAAAGTCAACCGCTCAGTCAGCAAGCACGGCACAACCCTCACTAAGCCCTGCCAGGCTCTTTCCCCTTTTATACTGCTGCCTAGTTCCTTACAGTAGTTTAGCAGCACTCAGAACGCGTCCACAAATCGGAAAATTGCACTAGAAAGCATATCATCACTTTGAAACATTACACGAAAGCAATAGGTTAAAAATCCTGCCTCAGGAAGAAAAACATCAGTAACAAGCAATTTTGAGGCTGATTCCCACGTTAGGGGCTTCGACTTAAGCCATCGGCGTTACCGTTGAGACTCCCCTTTTTGTAACGCACCTCAAAGGAATATTGTTGCAAAGCGAGGCTCCAGCGCAGGAGGCGGCCATTTTTGGGAGAGATGGTCTGCAGCCATTGGAGAGGGCAGTGATCCGTCTCAATGATAAACCTCGAGCCAGCTAGGTAACATGACAATTTCTGAACGGCCCACACGATACACGCACACTCTTTCTCGGTGGCGCTATACGCCTGCTCACGACTCGTCAGCTTACGACTAGCATACAGGACGGGGTGTTCTACTTCTCCATTTTCCCGTTGGCACAGTACAACGCCCATGCCTCGCTCACTAGCATCACACTGAACAACGAACCCTTTTGAGAAGTCGGGCGATCGTAGCACAGGCTGGCTTGTTAGGGCGCTCTTTAGGGCGCTAAAAGCTCTTTCCTTTGTCTCATCCCAGACGACTGTTTGCGGCTCTGTCTTTCTTAGAGCATCCGTTAGGGGAGCCGCGATATCAGAGTACCTGGGGATGTACCTCTGATAGTAGCCGGCGACACCTAAGAACGACCGAATATCGGTCTTCGTGCGCGGTTGCGGGAAGTCTCGCACAGCGGCCACCTTTGTTTCAGAGGGGCGGCGACGACCCCGACCAATCACGTGTCCGAGGTAGACAACCTCGGCCTGTGCTAACTGGCACTTGGGAGCCTTGACTGTCAAGCCCGCATCGCGCAGGCGGGTTAGCACTGCCCGCAAGTGCGCCATATGCTCAGGCCAGGATGCGGAGAATATCGCTACGTCGTCTAGATACGGTAAAGCGAATTCTTGCTGTCCCCGCAACACTTTATCCATGAGGCTTGAAAAGCAGTATGGCGCGTTCTTCAAACCAAAACTCAAAACTTTAGGACGGAATGTCCCCATTGGTGAAATGAACGCCGCATACCTACTAGCCTCTTCTGTAAGTGGAACCTGCCAATAACCCCTGACAAGATCTAGGGTGGAAATAAACTGAGCGCTACTCACTCTCTCAAGGCGCTCCTCGATGTTAGGGATCGGATAAATTTGATCCTTAGTGATGGAATTAAGCCTGCGGTAGTCGACGCAAGGACGAGGTTCCTTGCCCGGTACCTCAACTAAAATCAAAGGGGAGGTATAATCACTCTCACCCGCCTCAATAACACCGAGCTGTAGCATTTTCTTTACCTCAGCCTCCATAATATCGCTCTGGCGGGGTGACACCCGGTACGCCTTGGATCGTACTGGCTCTGGGGAGGTAAGTTCTATGTCATGAGTAAGGACAGAAGTCCTACCAGGCCTCTCAGAGAACAGACCTTGAAACTCTTGTAAGAGCTGGTGTAGTTCGGTTTTCTGCTCAGGCGACAGCGATGCTTTACTTATTAAATCACTAATGACTTGATCGGTGTCTTTCCTGTTCGTCACTGAGCCTAGTCCCGGAAGCTCGACCGGAAGCTCTTCGGGAACGTTTACCATCATGCACACCACTGCTTCCCGTTGCTTATAGGGTTTGAGCAGATTACAGTGGTAAACTTGCTGTGCTTTCCGCTTTCCTGGCAGACTCACCACGTAGTTAACGTCCGACAGTTTTTGAACAATCCGTGCTGGGCCCTCCCACTGCACGTCGAGTTTGTTCTTTAGCGATGTGCGCAATATCATGACCTCATCGCCCACCTCAAAACGACGGGCCCTGGCTGTCCGATCATAATAAACCTTGGCCCTCTGCTGGGCCTTTGCCATCGCTTCACCTGACAACTCCTGTGCCCTTCTTAAGCGTTCGAGGAGCTTAAGCACGTACTCTACCACGACTGGGTCGTCGCCCCTGCCTTCCCATGATTCTCGAAGCATGCGAAGCGGAGATCGCAGCGAGCGACCGTACACCAGCTCAGCTGGCGAAAACCCCGTAGCCGCATGCGGCGCGGTCCTTAATGCAAACATCACTCCAGGCAGACACAGCTCCCAGTCAGTTTGATGTTCAAAACACAATGCTCTCAACACGCGCTTCATGACGGAGTGGAGCTTCTCAACGGAATTCGACTGGGGGTGGTGCACTGAGCTGTGTAACAGCTTTACCCCGCACCTTTCGAGAAAGGCTGTCGTCAAAGCGCTAGTAAACACTGTACCCTGATCTGACTGGATTTCTGCAGGAAAACCAACTCGCGCAAATATGGACAGTAGTGCATTGACTATCTCAACTGAGCTGAGTTCTTTAAGCGGCACTGCTTCAGGGAACTTTGTCGCTGGGCAGATCACAGTCAAAATGTGTCGGTACCCCGTGGCTGTTACCGGCAGAGGTCCCACTGTATCAATAACGAGCCGTCTAAAAGGCTCCGTAATGATAGGTACCAACTTCAACGGCGCCCTCGATTTGTCCCCTGGCTTGCCCACCCGCTGACAGGTGTCGCATGTCTTCACAAAGTGGTCTGCGTCCCGAAAACACCCTGGCCAATAGTACTCTTGCAAGAGACGGTCCTTAGTTTTCTTGACTCCTAGGTGTCCGGACCACGAACCCCCATGCGACAAGCGCAACAGATCCTGACGATAGCATTGAGGCACGATCAGCTGATCGAACTCCACTCCCCTGCGGTCTAGATACTTCCGGTACAGGACCCCACCTCTTTCCACAAAGCGAGCATTTTTCTTGGCGATACCTTCCTTGACAATGCAGCGTATGTTTTCTAGGCTGCCATCCTTCTTTTGCTCGGCTATCAAAGCCGACCGGCTGACTTTTAGCAACCTGTTTAGTCCGTCTGACGTAGGCGCGATGAGCAAATCTGGAGACAGCTCTTCTAACTTTCCCGTGTCGGGATTTTCCTCTCCAGTATCTGGTGCCTTTAACGCTACAGGCTCAATTTTATTCAGTTCGGGCGTGCTCTGAATACCAGCTTGCTGCGCCTCTGACCCTTTCTCATCGTTCAACAACGTCGGCCCCGCAACTACCGCCTTTGCAGCGAGCTCCCGAACCTTCGATCTGGTTAAGGCCTGAACGCTAGCCTCACCAAACAAAAGCCCCTTCTCGCGCAGGAGGTGATCGGACCTGTTCGAAAATAAGTACGGGTACTGGGGGGGCAGCATAGATGACACTGCGGCCTCCGTCTCAAGTGCTCCGAAAGGTCCTTCAATAAGCACTTTTGCTACCGGCAGACACACGCTATGAGCTTCCACTGCTTGCTTGATCCATGCGCACTCGCCCGTGAACATATCGGGTTCTACGTAAGAGGGGTGAACTACATCCATTGTAGCTGCGGAATCGCGAAGCACTCGGCACTCTTTCCCGTTCACGAGGAGGTCTCGCATGTAAGGCTCGAGAAGCTTCACGTTCTCGTCAGTGCTGCATAAAGACAAAAACACGACTTTTGTTTTTGTTTCTGGACACTGCGCCGAAAAGTGACCCGGCTTCTGGCACGTATAACAAACGCGCGCTTGCCTCGTCTCGAACCGCTTTCTGCGTTCGGCTTCGGTTGCCGCCGTCTCCTTACGTTCGGTCGGACTGCTTTCACTCGCATCCGCACTACGTGTGTCCCCCTTTGCTCTCATGGGCGTGAACTTCGGCCTCTCAAACTTGGAGCCAAATTCACCCTTTTGACCGTCCTTAGCTCCGCGAGCCCGACGCGTCACAAACTCCTCGGCTAACTCAGCGGCTCTAGCCACCGTACTAACGTCTGGCCTATCCAAGACCCAGTACCGCACGTTCTCAGGTAACCGACTATAAAACTGTTCTAGCCCGAAACACTGCAGAACTTTCTCGTGGTCACCAAACGCTTTCTCTTCTTTGAGCCACTCCTGCATGTTTGACATAAGCCTGTACGCAAACTCTGTATATGACTCACTTTTGCCTTTCTCATTTTCCCGAAACTTCCGACGGAACGCCTCCGCTGACAGCCGGTATTTTTTTAGCAGACTCGATTTCACTTTGTCGAAATCCTCTGCCTCCTCTCTCTCCAAGCGAGCGACTACGTCGGCCGCCTCGCCGGGTAGCAAAGTGAGCAAGCGCTGTGGCCACGTTTCCCGAGAGAACCCCTGCTTCTCGCACGTTCGCTCAAAGTTAACCAGGAACAAACCAATGTCCTCTCCAAGCTTAAACGGCCGCATCAGGTCAGTCATTTTGAACAATACTCGTTCTCCTGCACCGTGTGCCTGACTTCCATTACGAGCGCGTTCCATCTCTAACTCGAGACGCTTCATTTCCAAAGCGTGTTGACGGTCGCGCTCTTCTTTTTCTTTCTCTTTTTGTTCTTTAAGTTCACGCTCCTGTCTTTTTGCCGTCTCCCTCTCCTCAATGGTCTCAAGGCATTCCGACAGCTCGTCATCCTCAGCTTCTAACTCAAGAATAGCCCTTAGCAGTTCTGGTTTTCTGAGTTTGTCTGAGACATCCAGACCCAACTCTCTTGCAAGCTCCAGCAATTTCGGTTTGCGCAACGACTTCAAATCCATGGCTGCTCTGAATGCTGCTTTCTCTACTGCCTACTATTGTCTTGCCGCAAACTAACCCGGCAGCAACGACAACCACAATTACCAGCTCTGTTTCTGACACTAACAAAAGCCTGGCAAAACTCAGAAGAAGAAAGTCCCGCACTCACCAAACCTCGCAGCCAAGAATTCAGCGCAGTCGTTCCGCTGCAGGCAACCAGTCATCACACAGGGCTCGTTGCACTGCTCCCGGATGGTCGTTGTGCTGCTCAGCATACATTCAACCGCATCTCTTCGCTGCTGGCCTCCGTTGTCGCGATCTCACCGCTGGCAACCAGCTGTTGGGGTCTCGGTGCTGACGCCCGTTATTGCAAATGGGTAGCAAGCCCCAAGGGTAGCGTTGGCCTGGCGGCCTGGGGCACTGGAAGCATCCGAAGGTCCCGGCAAAGCAAGAGAAGACTGGTAACAGAACAACTTGTTTATTCTAACATAGCAAAAGAGCGGCCGGTCAGGTCGACCGAAGTGGAGAGACGGGAGAGCACGTAACTCAACAGTACAAATCGGAGCCTCTGTCCTGGCGTCCGGGGGCAGGTGCTCTTATACTCTCGGCGTCGCGGGCCAGAAGGAAGGTCACGGGATGAGCCCACGCGACGGCGGACCATGAGCCCCCACGACGGCGCGCACGGTCGAGCCGAGAGACATGTTGAGCCGAGTGTAGTGACGCATCGCCAACCCGCCGACGGACAGACCGCCTGGCTCCTCACTTGGGGAGCTCCGCTCCCCGGCTGCCGCGCTTTGACAAGCGTGGGCACACACACACACACGCACACACGAAGACACGTGGCACTGAAACACGCCTGGACACGCTTGGCGGGGAGGCGTTGCGGCGGCGTCGAACGGGCCAAAATGTCCGCCGCTTTGAACGAAGCCCCGGCGTCCGTTGCATCCGCGCCGGCATTACCGCGCGTTGTAGGCGAAACGTAACACCCAGCTTGGCTTCGTCGCTGTTGTCGCCGCAGTTGTTGACGTTGTCGCACCTGTAGCCCTTGTAGATGCAACGGTCACCGGCCGTGCACTGGAACTCATCCAGTCCGCAGGCGCCGTCCTGGGCTGCGCGGCGACGGGAAGGTGCGCGTCGGTCAGTCGCCATTCCGAGTTAGTGAAACGTACGCAGTTAGTAAAAGCAGTACGGAGTTACAGGCGGACTATTGTTAAGCTTTCCCTCCAACAGTTCGAGGCCACAAGGAGATTAAATGACACTGAAGCGCGATAAGAAGTTAAGGCGTCTTACTCGGCAACCGGTTGACCAACTTCAACAAAGCATTTCTGGATTTAAAGGTAAATGTAATTGTCTACCGACTGTAGCTAGCACGTTTTCTTTTCTTTCTCATCAATATTTTCTTACAAATATCTTGCAAAACTGCAAGAAAGAATACGACAGCTGATCAGTTTACACCTCGGTATCTAAGCAATAAGAATGCCACAATTCTGTAAACTGCGCGAATTGAGACATCTAAAGCGGGTATGTCTTACACACCACTTTAAAGTAATTACTTAATTTCTGAGCAAGACTTGCGCAAAGCACTCGTAAGCATTGTAACGATTTGACGTAAACTATAACTTTACATGTCACGTTTTCTCGCATTACATTATGTAACAGATTCTGTTTCATGACTGCGATGTCTGTTTCTGGTACGGAGTTACACATTTGCGAATATTGTGCCCAAATAATTTTTTTCCTTAGTTATTTTCGGGCATTTTATCAAACGTTCGAAGGCATAAATCAGATTCTTGATTCCTACAGCAGTTAGGATTCAGTTTTCCAGCTTAAAGGGACACTAAAGGCAAATGCTAATGCGACGTGGACTGTCTAAATACCATTTTAGAAACCTCGCTACGCTTGTTTCGTGCCAAGAAAAGACTTAGTTCACGAGAAAATTGCATCTGAAGAGCCCGAAAGGTTTTTCTAAATTCAAATCTCTCCCCACTTAACCGGGGGAGTGGTGACATTGCACATAAAGCCCCTCAATCTCCCAAAGTAGCGCCATTCGCTTCCCTCCTCCTCCGCTCGGCGCGGCCTCGATGGTGGCGCCGCCAGTGGTGGGCCTGCCGTAGCAGACGACGGCTAACACGCTACGGGAGGAAATCCGCAGAAAAGTTCGTTCGAGCCTTGCGGAGCAGTTTTTTCAATCGAGATCTTTCTTCGTCAGTCGGTAACTGGCCTTTAGAATTGGCCAATGGCGGAGCGGAGGAGGCTGGGGCGACAGGAAGCGTGGAGGAGGACGCGCCAGGGTGAGCGGGGTGGCGGAAAGATATAAGAATGGCGCTACTTTTGGAAAATTGAGGGGCTTTAATTGCACATGCCATCGCTACCCTTGGCTGCTGTCGGTGAGTAAAGCGGCGCCCGACAGATGGCGGCACCGAGCCAGGACAGAGCGGTGAAGTCGCCGCTGCAGCTGCTTTTTGGTGAAGTGGCGTAGACCGCTCGGGCTTCCCGCGACATCACATGGAAGTTGAATTCTCTGTTACTTGCAGTTTCTGCAAGTTTCGCCAGCCAGCAAAACCAGCGCAGCACTACGCGATAACGAAACTACTGAAATGTGAAAGCGTGGGCGGCGCGGAGTCGAGCGAAAACGAAACCTTTCGACCGCCCGCGTCGTTTTCAACGGTAATTTCAATGAGTTCTTTTTTCTAAACATAAAACAGAACTGGAGAAGTAGCATTTTATTTCACCTTATAATACAAGGATGTCTTGAATTGAACTATGGGGTTTTACGTGCCAAAACCACGATCTGATTATGAGGCACGCCGTATGGGGCTCTTGCATTGCCCAGGGGGCGCTGCGAAAAAAGGGCTAAAAAGCGCCCTCTGTGCTAAAATGGGTCGTACCAAGCTCGGTCGTCTGCTTCGGAAAGCACGTTTACAATATGGACCCGCCACTTTCGGTTGTGTTGTTTCACGGCCTGCAGCGAATATCGGGCGCCGAAGATTTTTTCAGGGGTGGCACGCTGCGTAAAGGCAAGAAATTATGAAGTGTCGAATACGTGTACACCGTTCAAGAATTAGGCGGCGAAGTTTTAGCACCGTGTCAATCGCAAGCGAAGCGAGTCGCGTACGAAGTGGAACTTCAGGTAAGGTTTGCACGCTAGCTGCAAGATTCAGGCGCACAAACGCGTGGAAATGCTTGCTATATATGAATCCACAGCAGCGATAAGCAGGCATCATGTGTACGGAACTGCTCGAGCACACGACGGTACGCGCCGCGATGTACGAACTGCTCGAGCGCACGATCGTACGCGCCGCGACGGCAGCGGTCTTTCAACATGCCGCGAAACGGCGGGCCTCCTGCAATCTTTGTTGGCTGCATGCCGCTACACAAGTAGTTATGCCTGCGTTGTAGTAGCGGCCATCTGTCCCTTTTAATAACTGGTAATAACTGATGCAATGCATATGAGCTCGCACGTGCGTGCGAATCACGCTGCAGCGCGAGCTCGTGCGCTGCTCGCTTGATGTAGGTTTTAATGACAGCGCTCGAACATCGATGTGCTGCAATCAATACTGCCTTGCTGCGCTGCCTCAACGCGCTGGCTTGAGATCAAGGATGAGCGCATTTAACTCTCTTAACCTGTGCTGCGCGTAGTTGAGTAGTGAATTGTCATCGAATGAGCCCGACCATTTGTGCTCATTTGCACACACCTGGTCACTTCACCACTTCGCATCGGTCGAATTGTTAATTGTCGCTGTGGCCGGGTCTCGAATCGTGAATTAACAGCCATGCCTGCTGCTATGTCGGTCTGCTGTCGGGTCTGTAGGTGCAAAAGACCAAACTTTAGAACGCAGATAATCAAGCAAGCTTCAAGACAGGCGAAGCAGTCAGCATGGCGCGAAGTTTCGCTTACTCAGCGCGACGAACTTCAGCTATGCAGCGCGCCCGACCCTCCACTTCGTGAGGCCTTGAAAGAAAACGGTAGAATCTGATGTTGGGATTCAGGCCTTCTTGTTCATGGCAGCCCACGACGCAGAAGTAATGACGGTGACGCCTTTTCGAGGCTGGGCTAGGTCTCTCCGTATCGGCGTCACCGTTTCCTTCTGCTCCTAGCATTACGTCCCACGGCACACGGAGAGTCCGTTTTCGTTACACTATAGGCTGCGGCGAGCTCGCAGCGTGGTCGGCGTGGTCTGTAAGAAGTGACGAGCCTTTTCGCACTCGCAACAGGGCAGAAAAAAGTGCGAATCGACGCAAAACTCGGCCTAGAAACGTGCTTCGCCATAGCCACGGTTCAATACGACCCAAGCTGGTACGACCCAGATGTCGTTTCCCGCGCCGCCACCAGGCGCCGCTACTATACCTCAAACTCCAGCGCAAGACGCCCATTGGGGGGCCTCCGGAAATTTGTACCACCTGGGGTTCTTTAACGTGCACCAAAATCTCAGTACACGGGTGCTTTCGCATTTCGCCCCCATCGAAATTTGGCCGCCGTGGCCGGGATTCGATCCCGCGACCTCATGCTTAGGAGCCCAACACCATAGCTACTAAGCAACCACGGCGGGTTCACAAGGATGTCTTGCGCAACGAGTAGTTGAGTACTAGGGACAGAATTTAACTGAAGAGTGCTTTCCTCATTGGGCAAGTGCTTGAATGTACCGGGGGAGTCTCTAACCATGTCCTGCATTTACCTCAATTTCTCGATTATAAGGGCTCTGTTCGCGGTTAATATTGACGCCTCAGAGATTTTCGAGCACTAATCTATCACTTTAGCTTGAATTAGTATTTGCCTTTAGTGTTCCTTTAAACGCAACAAATTTCATTCAAATCGGTTCAGCGGTTGTCTAACTGGGGCATTTCGCGGTTTTACATGCATTTGAACGCCGAAATGTGAGTTGTCTCCCTCGTTAAGCCTCCATTTAGGCTATCAGAAAATTACATTTCTGCAATATCAGAAAAGTCATTTCTACCGCTCTACCACTTCTGGTTTAGTAAGCCAGAAAAATACATAAATACGCAAGAGTGGCGGGTGGCTCTAGCTGCCTCGGAGTTCATTGCGGCTAAACAGCCCAAAGAATCACGTATACATATATTACACAGGGAAGAAAGAACGCTGTCTTATCTCTTCTTTACCGTATAATACGTGATCCTTTGGCCTGTTTAGACGTAGTCAAGTCAAATCGACTATTTATTTATTTATTTACATTGCTAAGAGATTTATTAGCAACGGGCGCGAACGGGTAGCTGTCACAAGCGTTCGGCGAAAGACAGCAACCATGAGCTCATGCCGGTGGCGATGGTGCTGTGGCGCAGGCGGCTACTCTTCTTCGTTACAATCGCCCTCCGCAGAAAAAGGCGCCATCCTGGCGGCTTAAGGCGAAGAGTCGTGGACAAGTTCGCGGCCGCGATGGCGTAGGTCCGTCGATGGCGTGAGGGGCTCTACGATGTAATTGACGGAGGACGTTTGCTCGAGAACGCGGTAGGGTCCTAGGTACTTTGCGAGAAGTTTTGAGGAGAGGCCGGGTGTAGTAGCGGGTACCCGAAGCCATACGAGAGAGCCAGGCAAAAAAGTTGGTGCAGGACGGCCGGCAGGTTGACGGGATTGCTGCTGCCACTGGTCCTCGGTGGAAAAAGAGCGGGCAAGCTGGCGGCATTCCTCGGCATGACAAGCAGCTTCAGATAGTGGAGTACTTTCGGACGCGTCAGGTGTATATGACAGAATGGTATCGAGAGTAGTAGAAGGTTCTCGTCCGTATAGGAGAAAGTAAGGGGAAAAACCAGTAGTTGCTTGGGTCGCAGTATTGTATGCATACGTCACGAAAGGGAGAACTTGGTCCCAGTTTGAATGATCAGAGGCGACGTACGTGGAGAGCATATCGCCAAGAGTACGGTTGAAGCGCTCGGTCATGCCGTTAGTTTGCGGATGGTACGCTGTACTGGTGCGGTGAACGATTCGGCATTCGTCGAGTAGTGCCTTCGAAGCATCGCAAAGAAAGGCGCGGCCTCTATCGCTCAGAAGTTCGCGAGGGGCACCGTGGCGAAGAACGAAATGTCGTAACAGAAACGATGCAACGTCGCGGGCGGTGGCAGTCGGCAGAGCAGCTGTTTCAGCATAGCGGGTCAAGTGATCCACTGCAACAATAATCCAGCGGTTGCCTGCTGGAGAGGAGGGTAGCGGTCCGTAGATGTCTATACCAACACGATCAAAGGGCCGACGAGGGCAGGGAAGGGGTTGTGACGGGTAGACTTGTCCGGGAGGTAATTTTCGGCGTTGGCGCTGAGCACAGGAGCGAATGAACTTTCCGACGTAGTTATACATGCCGGGCCAATAAAATCGGATGCGTAGCCGAGCATAGGTCTTGAAGAGGCTGGCATGTGCGCACTGAGGGTCTGCGTGGAAAGCGTCGCAGATAAGGTCACGGAGGTGGCGGGGTATCACGAGAAGCCACTTGCGACCGTCAAAGAGGTAATTACGACGATAAAGAAGGCCGTCGCGAATGCAGGAGTGGGTAGCCTGGCGGCGAAGAGCGCGAGATCGTGAAGAGGTGGATGGATCAGAAAGGATGCTGATGAGAGCACTGATCCAGGGATCCTTGCGCTGCTCCGACGGCATGTTGCGCAGTGCATGAGATGGAACTGTGGGCTCAAGGGCGGATAGGCAAGCGCAGTCAGCGGAGACCGGTGAGCGAGAAAGGGCGTCAGCGTCCGTGTGTTTGCGGCCGGAACGGTAGAGGACGCGGATGTCGTACTCCTGTAGCTTAAGGGCCCAGCGAGCAAGTCGGCCAGATGGGTCTTTAAGGGTAGACAGCCAACAAAGGGTGTGATGGTCAGTGACGACATCGAAAGCGTGGCCATACAAATAAGTACGAAATTTTCCAAGGGCCCAAATAATGGCTAAACACTCTTTCTCTATAACAGAGTAATTAGCCTCGGCCTTTGTCAGAGTTCGGCTCGCGTAGGCAACGACATATTCATCAAAGCCCGCTTTTCCTTGTGTGAGTACGGCGCCAAGTCCGACGCCGCTGGCATCGGTGTGGACCTCTGTGGGCGCTGCAGGATCGAAGTGGCGGAGGAAAGGTGGCGAGGTTAGCAGGTGGCGTAATTTCGTGAAGGCGTCATCACAGGCGGGTGACCAAGCGGAAAGTTCTTTGTCGCCACTTAGAAGGGCTGTCAGGGGTGCACTTATGGAAGCGAAATTTCGAAAGAAACGTCGGAAGTATGAGCATAAACCAAGGAAGCTTTGAAGCTCCTTTAACTTCTTTGGTTGCGGAAAGTCGGTGACAGCGCGGAGCTTGGCTGGATCCGGAAGGACGCCGTCTCGTGATACAACATGGCCAAGAATAGTGAGCTTTCGGGCGCCGAAACGACATATCTTTAAGTTAAGTTGAAGTCCCGCGTCAGTAAGGCATTTGAGAACTTGCTCGAGACGGCTGAGATGGGTTCGGAAATCAGCGGAAAAGACAACTACGTCATCCAGGTAGCATAAACCTGTGTTCCATTTGAGGCCGCGTAAAATATTATCCATCATTCTCCCAAAAGTGGCAGGAGCGTTGCACAGGCCGAAAGGCATTACGATGAATTCGTACAATCCATCAGGTGTTACAAATGCTGTTTTAGGTCGATCAGATGGTGCCAAGGGGACTTGCCAGTATCCGGAACGTAAATCCAGCGAAGAAAAGAACTCAGCTCCCTGCAAACAGTCGAGGGCGTCGTCGATGCGCGGTAACGGGTAAACGTCCTTGCGCGTTATCTTGTTCAGACGTCGGTAGTCGACGCAGAATCGAATAGAGCCATCCTTTTTCTTAACGAGGACGACCGGTGATGCCCAGGGACTGTTGGAAGGCTGCACAACGCCACGCTTGAGCATGTCAGCAACCTGGTGTTCAATGACACGGCGCTCAGAGGCGGAAACTCGGTAAGGGCGTTGCCGTAAAGGTGCATGACGGCCGGTATCTATCTGGTGAAAAACGGTCGATGTGCGGCCCAAACCGGAAGCATGGCTGTCGAAAGAAGCGCTGAACCTCTGCAGGAGAGCAATAAGCTGGCTTCGTTCTGAAGATGACGTGCCATCGTCGATGGAGCAGTGGAAAGTGTCGAGGAGTGACTGATCAATCGCAGAGTCACAAGTAAGTGCGCCAAGGCCCGCAGAAGTAGAAACGGCAGGAGTGTCAAAGATGCAAAAGGTGTCGACCGGTTGAACAAGGCCTAGGCATTCACCATGAGATAAAGCTAAAGGGCAGGCTGTGGGATTGTCGACGACCATTTTCGTGACGCCATTGCGAAGAGTAAGGAGAGCAAAGGGCAGCGGAGAACATCGGCGGCGAATGAACAGCTCAGAGGGCGTAAAGAGAACAGTGGCATCAGAAATAGCGGCGCACAACACAGGCACAAGCAGGGAAGAGCGTGGAGGGACGGAATTGTCTTCGGAAACAAACAGTTTAACACTGGAAGGGTCGTTTTCGATAGTCTCGACGTCGGGAAGTGCAGAAAGTTCGAGTTCGGCGTGACAACAGTCAATAACGGCGTAATTATTTGCAAGGAAGTCCCAGCCTAATATGATGTCATGGGAACAAGTGGGCAGCACGACGAATTCGACGGTATACAGTAGACCTTGAATGAAGACGTGAGCAGTACAGGCAGCGAGAGGCGTTATATTTTGAGCGTTCGCGGTTCGAAGGGAGAAGTCGGAGAGAGGCGTCAAACCTTTCGTAGTGTGCGGCAGAGTTCGGCGGAAATTACGAATACGGCGGCTCCTGTATATACAAGGGCCAGGACGGCGATTCCTTCGACAGAGACTTCAATGACGTTGCCTGGAGAGGGACGAGGACTTGGGCATTGCGACGTGGGCGCAGTTCGTGCCTCGGGAACTGTGGCCATCAGTTTTCCTGCTCGGTGGACACGGGACGACGCCGCATCGGAGAAAGCGAGCGACGACGGGGAGATGGTGGGCGGCGAGTAGAGGCGGTTGGGCGGTCAGGGGAAAAGGAAGAGGTAGGAAGGCTGGAAGGCGAAGAGGAAAACGGAGCGGGGAAAGGTGGCGCTCGCCGGATGTTCTGAAGAGGAAGCATGCCACGACGACAATGGCGCGCCACGTGACCAGCACCACCGCAAGCAAAGCATATTGGGCAGTCATCGAAGGTGCGCCACTGGTGGGGGTAAGGTCCGAGTCGCGGTTGAGGATTCGGAAAATGCTGTCGGTCGGGCAGCGGCATAGGAGGAAAATGCCGGCGGTCGTGAAGCGGCATAGATGGCGGCAGAAATGTCGGTGGTCGATGCATAGAGGGCGGCAGGGGCGTTTGTGGACGAGATCGGGAAACTGCTTCAGCCTAAGTGAGAGGAGCCGTGACTGGTGTCTGCTCAACGGCTGGAGGAACGGCTTGAGAGACTTGTTCTTGAATGAAGTCGCGGATCGTAGGATGCAAAGCAGGGGGTGGTTCCTGGACAGAAGATATCAAAGATAGCTGACGGGCGACCTCTGCGCGAACGAATTCCTGGATTTTTACGAAGAGAGCAGCATGGTTGTCGTCGACTCCAAGGCTTGATAGAGAGTCGGCGGGTGGGGTGGGACGTCGGGTGTGAAGCCGTTGCCTGCGCAACTCGTCGTAACTCTGGCACAATTCTATCCCTTCAGCGACAGTGTGAGGACTCTTCGATAATAACATTTGAAATGCGTCGTCCTGAATACCCTTCATTATATGTTTTATCTTCTCCTCCTCTGACATCGACGCATTCACCCGTTTGCGAAGGTCGACAATGTCCTCAATGTAGCTTGTGAAGTTTTCTCCGGCCTCTTGGGATCGTGTGCGCAAACGTTGTTCTGCACGAAGCTTTCTTACTGCAGGCCGACCGAAAACTTGGGTAAAGTTGGTCTTGGAGACCAACCACGAAGTGAGGTCGGCTTCATGGTTTAGAAACCATAGTTTCGCAACGTCCGTAAGATAAAATGCGACGTTTCTCAACTTGGTAACGTCGTACCACTGGTTATGGGCACTCACTCGCTCATAAGACGAGATCCAATCCTCAACGTATTTGTCATCTGTGCCGGAGAAGATAGGGGGATCTCGCTGACGCAAGGCACCGGCATAAACCAAGGTGGCCGGCGCCGTTAGAGGAGGTGGAGGAGTGCGTGCGTCGTCTGGCATGATGGGGGGTAGAATGCGACTCCGAAGTTCCAGGGTGGTCGAAACCCAGCACCTCCACCACTTGCTAAGAGATTTATTAGCAACGGGCGCGAACGGGTAGCTGTCACAAGCGTTCGGCGAAAGACAGCAACCACGAGCTCATGCCGGTGGCGATGGTGCTGTGGCGCAAGCGGCTACTCTTCTTCGTTACAATTTATTTATTTATTTATTTATTTATTATTTATTTATTTATTTACACGTACTGTCAGTCTCAATGCGAGACCTTAGGTAAGTGTGGGCATTCGGAACTAGCATAAACAATTAACAATATGCCAGACACTCACTATGGTTCTCCTGTAAAACTGCACAAGAAACAACACAGAAAATAACTTCCGTTTTGATGAGTAGCGGCAAGACCGCAGAGTTGCGGTTAATGCGCTAGTGCGTAGAGGAATGTTGAAACCGTTTCGCATTTAACATTATTGATGAACAACGCGCTCGGTTCAGAAACTGTATGCGGGAAGAAGGAATTTTTAAATATTTTAGTCCTGCATGAAAAGTCCGACCTTTTTGGTGCGGTACGAGCGTGTCGAGCGTTGTTTAGTAGGTGAAATGTATGCACTTTTACCTATGCCTAGTTGGTGGTTATAAAGTAAATAGAAAAAGAAACCTCAACCTATCCTGGTAACGCCTTAATACAAAATTTCAGAGTTCTACGGCTTCTAGAAGGCATGATCGGGACGTGCGCCAGCTGTACGAGTTAAAGATGAACCTAGCTGATTTTCTTTGTTACCTTGTTAAGTTTAATGATGCCATTTTGTGTGTGTGGATCCCAGACAATAACTGTGTGCACTGGTAAAGGTCAAAAAAATGTCTTGTATGCCATAACTTTTATGTCAGGGAAAGCTTTTCCTAATGTCCGCCTTAGAAAGCAAAGTTCCTACATTGCTTTGTTATAGATGTATGTTACATGCTCCTTTCGCCTAGGATCCGACGTAATTATTGTTTACGAGTACTTGTAAGTGGATGCTACTGAGAAACAGTGCTTGTTAATGCTATAGGTGAAGGTTAAATTATTCTGTTTGCGTGGTATAGTAATCGCAGCCGACTTTTTTAGATTAACGGTCATCTGCCATCCCAAGCACCAAGTTTGTATTCTGAATAGCGAGGCGTTTAAAACTGCTTGGTCATTTGAATTGCGGATTTCATGGTACGAAATGCAATCATCTGCAAAATGCTTGATTTTGACGCGAACAAGGGTGGCGATATGATTTACGAAGACGAAGACGAAAAAGAAAAGCGGTTATGGAATTCCTAAGTATGCATTATAGGAGGTCGAAGCGACATCGATCGTCTATCTGAACACACTGTTTCCACAAAGACAAAATAAGCCTGAATCCAGTTAAGTAAGGTTTTTTCGGTTAAGTTGTTTTTCTTAAACGAGAACCGGAAGACAGATACTGCGGGACCTTGGCCTCGAGCCGAGGGAAGGCAAGGAGCAGAAAGACGTACCTATACCGGATAGCATCAACAGAAATGAACTTGGTTAAAACACGTTGGCGGGCTAGTTTGTTAGAATCCATGGTAGAGTGTATAAGCGCGACTGGACGAGGACGAAGAAAGAAACAGATACACAGACACAGAAGCGCTGTGTCTTTGTATCTGTTTCTTTCTTCGTCCTCGTCCAGTCGCGCTTATACACTCTAACATGGATCAACAGAAAGCTCAGGGTCTACCCGATCCCGAGGAACGTGAACCCAGAGCACAACAAGGAGCGGAGGTTGGCGAGGGCCAGGGCTCTCGTGGACCTCCACGCCAGAGAAGAAGGCGCCGTCTACGTGGACGCGGCGGAGTATCGAGGGAGCAGCGACGCATACGCGGTAGTGGCTGTCGGGGCATCTACGGGTGCAACGAAGACCGCGGCGAGCGTCCGGACTCGAGAGGCACACCGGGCGGAGGAGGTGGCCATCGCCTTGGCCGTCTGCGACCGCGGATGCACTACAGTGTTGTGTGATTCTAGAACGGCAGTGAAGAACTACGCCAAGGGTAGGGTATGTAGCGAGGCTGCGCGCATACTGCGCAAGGCCGAAGACACCGGACGCAAAAGCGCTGTGGTGATGAAGTGGTTTCCGGCCCACATGGGCAGGGACGTGTCTGAACGCGGGAACGTGAACCACAACACGAGACGGCCAAATCGGCCGCGCGAGGACTAACCAACCGCGCAGCTGCAAGCACGGCCGACTCGGAGTGTTGGTCGCAGTGCAGTTCCAAGGACAAGATGACCACCTTCAAATAAATAGTGAAGTGGTACAGACTTGACAGACAGACTATGCCGCCACCTCACCCGGGGCTTACCCGGAAGGAGGCAGTGTTATACAGGCAATTACAGACGGGGTCCCTGCTCACCCCGGTGCTAGCTAAGCACGCGTGTCCGAGCGTGTACGCGAGTGACGTGTGTAGACTGTGCGCCAAGGAGAGAGCCACCGCGGCTCACATCCTTTGGGACTGTAGTATAAATCCACGAGAAGCCAGCGAGAAGACGATGATCCCGCCGCAGCTGGAGGCTGCAACGAGGAGCTATGACCAAGATACACAAGTCAAGGCCGTCCAGCAGGTCTCGGCCGCTCTAGAGAGGCAGCGACGGCGCGAAACCGAGGAGAAGGGGGGCAGCACCCCCAGGAAGGGGGCGGCGGCCCTCTCGGATCCGCGGAAGTAGCGAGGAACCAAGACCTCGAGGAGCAGAATGCACGAGACTGACGTAATGGCCGCGTCGCGGTAAAAGCTTGTCCTCCCTGCGTGGAGGGAGCCTAACCGACTCTGCAAGCATTTTCACTAAAGTTGTTCTCTCTCTCCCTCTCTTAATGGATTTTAGCTTCACCGATAATTTGGAGTGAAACAAATGGTCAAACTCTTTTTTTCGAAATCGAGGAATATTATGTCAACTTGGCTTTGCCTGTCTAGAGCTATGGATGTGTCATGAATCGTTTCTACCAGTTGAGTTACAGTCGAGAAACCTCGCTGGAAACCAGACTTTCTGGGGTCAATTATGCCGTTATCGTTTGGGAAAACAAATTATGAAACTGTGCTTGAAAATTATGCATTCCAGCGCCTTCGCGCATGTGCCGAGTAAATATATGGGCCTATAGACCGTTTTTTCGTAGGCGCCGCCATATTGTGAACGCAGTGGCGCCGCCTATGAGCAGCGCCATACTGGCTTGGGTGAAAGCGGTCTTTTGCATGGCAGGTATACGCTAGGCGGCAGGTTCTGGCGTTTGTTTCCGCGGTCGTGCGGTCTGTTTAGTATGACGTGCGTCTTCTACGTGGTAAACGGTTCTGTGAGACGTGCTGAAGTGGTTTAAGGCGTCATGGCCGGAATTTCTGCTGGCGTTGAGGTGGACGGAGCACGCAGCGCGATGTGTGCGCGCATGCATATTCGTGCCTACAATCAGCCTCGGAGATCACTTGTGTATTTCTGAATGTTCCAATCATTAATGTGACCTTACTGCACTATTATCCTCTATTTCTGAGCTGCAATTTAGGAGCCATGAAATATACGCGACGATCGTAACAGCGTGAGTGTGGGTAACGTTCTGCTACGATAGGAGCTGTGATGTTATACTTTGACAAGCGTTCAAACTGTTCGCTGCAGGTTACATCGCGTGACTACTTGGTACGATGGATGAGGTTTCCACCCCTGAATAAAATAGTTTTGACAAGTGATAGTAGCATACCTTACAGTCTGAATTACGCTTGTCCAGCAAAGGGACTGTTTACGAACTGCGCGAGCGTCCTAAGCAGTGGTAGGTGCTGGATTATATATATTTTTGTTCTATATATACCGCATGGTCCAAGCATACCGCATCAGCGGTTATATATTTATAAACGTTGTGTGGCGTGACCATGCGAGGCCCTATTGCGGCGTTAGCCCGTTTTTTCTTGCTTTTTCGAGAAAGAGGATGATAACCGAATTTCTTTTTCGGTTGTGTTCGTTCCGTTCTCTACGACGCACTCACACGTATTACGGAAATTTTGTCCTCGAAAATAGGCATCGCATTCTTTTTATGTGATCCCTCATATATTATGGCTGTATGCAGGCAAAAAAGGCAATGCCGAAGCGCACAGCTTACATATGTACCGTGCTGGTTCACCAACCGCAGTGATCGCTGTGTTGACTAGCGCCATCGGCCTCATGCAGGAAGGCTACCATAGACATATGGTAATTTGAAGCCTACTAGACTTGAAATGCGCGAGAACGATGCCGGTGCATCACAAATATTTGATTGCGCCTGCTGCTTAGATGTTTCGTGGTATCCTAGTTGGCCGTGCACGAGCATGCGCTCTTATACTTTATGTTTTACTCCCTACGCCAAGCGATCAGATATTGAGCAGATTTACCATTTCATGCTGCTAATACAGAGACACCGGTTTTCTTTGTTGAATTAAAACCGATATAAGCAAAATAGTTCACAACACATACACACACCGCGACTGATAATGTGCGTACACCGCGGCTGATAAAACGCGTCACATTTTTGCGCCCCCAAATGATATTTCCGCCTACTGTAGTTACCGATGCACCGAGAGGTTTCCCTGACGACCTTATATGAACGGACATGGCGTAAATTTCACAAAGTACCATCTAAAACATCTCAAAATCGTTCCGCAGCACGCGACAGCAATACTTTCAAGGAGCGCCGCGCCGGATCGCCCAAGCCAGAGAGGAGGAAAGGCTCTCCGCGCGCCGTATCCTCCTCGCCCGATGAAACGGTCTATGATGGGCCTATATGTTGTTAGTAGGGACCGGTTTTCAGTTTTTAACGCGATAGCGTTAAGGAGCTCGTGTCGCAGAAAAGCCGGTGTCGTCTGCGTCGGCGGCGTTGGCCGTGAGCGATAAATCACGGGAGGCACTTCATGAATAAAAAACAACTTGCAAGATGGACTGCGTGGGAATCGAACCAGGGTCTCCGGAGTGTGAGACGGAGACGCTACCACTCTGCCACGAGTTTTTTTTTTGGTTACTCAGCCACGAGTTCGATGCTTCAAAGCGGTACAAAAGCGCCTCTAGTAAATGCGGTGTTGCCTTAGAAACGTGCCGTAGAAAGTTATACTGCGGTGTATATCGGTATTTATGAGCATGTAACTTACAGAAGTCGCAGTTACACGAGTAGCGAAGTACGTTTCCGCTACATTTCTTCTGCGCTTTGCGCACACGCAGAGCCATCTTGCGGCAAACACAGAAGACCCCCTCCTCGCGATGTGCGGCGCTGCCCCGACACGTGGCGCGCCACTCGCCCGCTTCTCCCCTTCGGGCCGTGCGGGGACCGGTGCGAGGATGCCCCACTACCCTTGCGTTTAATAAGTTTTCTCGCTCTCTCTCCTTCCAACTTCACTCCTCACTCGCACCCTCGCGTTTTGGCGACGTGGCTCCTCTTTCCGCTCACAGCGCGATTCCTAGGTTCAGGGTCCGATGCGGGACGCCTCTGACCTAATCGCTGCGCCGTAGCGCGTTTGGTGGGAAAGCGTCCCCTGCGATGTGTGCCGAGCTGCTTCCGAGGAGTCATGCGTCTGCGTGGTGCTCCCAAGCGAGATAGAGGACGATGCCATCGAGGCGTCAGCCCGGCTTTCCGTGCTGATCACAACGTTTCGCTCGCGTAGATAATTTCTCCCTCCGAGACACCGAGTTCTTCGGTCCGTTCCGCTTGCTCAGGTGCACGTTTCGTTGCCGCGCCGAGCGCTGCGTTGCTCGGCGCTCACCGCGTGATTGGTGGGTGCAAAGTACGATGCAGGACGCCTCATAAGTGATCGCTGCGCCGAAGCGCAATGTCTTACACCCTTTGGTGGGTCGACGGGAATGCTGTCGCGTTCCACTCTTGAAGGCGAAGCTTAAGCGTCCTCCAATTTTTGGTATCGGGATGACTTTTGTAAACTTACGTTCGGTTGGGACTTATGCGCAGGACAGTGATTTCTTGAATATTATTTAAGTAGTATGAGCTCCACTCAGCATACCGCAAAAGTAAGGAATTCGGGATTCCTTCAGCGTCAGGCGACTTCTTGAAATGTAGGTTAAGCAAAAATGCCAATACACCTTCCTGATAAATATTGACGCCACCCATTGGCAGAATGCGCTCGTAAATTGAGAAGTGTGGGCTTATACCATCATCGTGTGTGAACACTGAGCAGAAGCAGTTGTTGAGCCTATCCGCGAATTCTGCGTCGCAAGTCACAAAGATACCATTGATACAAAGTCTGGATGCAATTTTCTTGGTGACAAGTGCTGCCAGAACTTTCCGGGGATGAAACAAGAAAGTTATTCAGTGTTATTATCCGACAGTGATCCTTAGCCTTTGTTATGTTATTTGATAATAAAATGCGTAAGCTGAGCAACTCATCCCTCGTGGCAGCTCAATAATTTCAACGCTGCGTCGAAGTTCCCGCACCACGCATCCCTGATGTCATGAATTTTCACAGCGTCTGTGTGGGTCTGGTTTTACCGATACATAAGGACCGCACTTAACTGTAGAGGCAGCAAAGACTCAATCTAACAAGTTTATAAGCTTTGCTAAAGCCGCCCAAATGCGAGAAAATACGTTAGAATTCGTGACGTCACACTGATGTAAGGATGATGTGGTTTCCTTTCTAAATCCAAAAAGTTTCGTTATATATGCTACGCAATAGTCAACCTTCCCCATCAAAAGAATGAAAGCAGAGTCTGGACAGTAAATTTCGACTGTTGAATCCTGACAGACAAGCTAGGTGCAAACATTTCTGTAGGTGACTTTCTTTGCTAGTTTTGTTCAGTGATGACAAAGGGCAAAAAACAAACAAGAACGTCAGAAATGAATCTGCAGGTAAATTAGGCCTCTGCATATACAAAGTTGCTGCACTTCACTTCAGCGGGCTGCCTATAGGGCAACGCATGGCCACTTTCGTGAAGGTAGTACCACGTTGACATCATGTTCGACCCACTGATCGTTCCATTAGCAGTTACAAAAACAATAACTTTTTTCTTCCTTGTAACGTTTTCAGGAATTGACTAACTTGTTCATGAACATTGAGCAGGGTATCTTTAGTGACAGACGTGCGAATTGAATTAGTGTTCAATAAATTATTATTTAGTAACTCTGAAATTGTGAAGACTAAGCATAAAAAACACAAGGCATTATCCTACCCCCTTGGCTCACTTTCATTAAAATCTGCAGCACTCTGTAATTAATCTGTGTACAGTCGAACTCCTCTACAAAAAGAAAGCCACCACAACGAAATTACCTGCATAACGAAGGCATCGATAGGTCCCGGCCGAATTTCTATATTTCGTATACATTGTGCTTACAACGAAGACAAGTACAATACATTCGTCTACATAACAAAGCAATTTAGGCGTCCTCAACGCCTCACGCGTCGCTTTACAGCGAATACTCGTACAGGGACTGGCGCCACCACAGCACTCCGAATTATCTACGAGGATATGGCAGCCTCCCATGCCTGAAGCCCAAATGGCAGAATACTTTGACGAGTGGTACCACAGTGTGCGCAATGGTGTATTGATAACAGTATATGGTAACGCTGATAGCCAGCACAAAATCAGCAACAATATAGTTACGAAAACCTCAGTGCATTTGTTCGGTGGCGGTACTTAGCATACCAAGCTGTGGGAGGTGGCTATGGAAATGAATACAGGCGAACCCTGCGAACAACAATCGCAAGCACATATGGACTAAACTCGCCCCTGCAGAAGGGCCGTGAGAAGCAAGGCCCCTTTGAGAGTTGACGAAGTGACGTAGATTTGACCGAGCGCCTGCCAGCACTTCCCTTCTCTGTCGGCTGGAGTCGCGCAAACTCGTCGTCCGAACAGTTCAATATAGATTACTAGCGAGCGACTCCTTTCACTAAGCATCTCTCGAACTCAATTGAAATCAGGACTTCCTTTTGCTGGAAATGCGATCGCCAGCGCTAGTGCAAGCGGTACAGTGAGTGAGCTTTACAGCTTACCTGGTAACATTCATATAGTCCTTGATGAAATGGCACCCTGAAAGTCATCCGCAGAATGAAAAGTACGAATAGAATCGTCAAGTCAAGTGCACCTGACAACGCAAGCTCAAAGCAATTTGGCTCAACCTCCGCGGCCTACCTGTAGACGGCGTAAAATGCTATCGCACTCTGCACAGCTGCATACTCCAGGGGCTACACAGTGCGCGTGCCCCTTTGAGAGACGTGCGCCCACTCACATTCCGTGTAGCTGGTGGCAATCACAGCGAGGATGTAGTCGTCGAAGAAGTTCGTCAGGGGCGTCTTGGAGAAGAGTTTCAGCTGCAGCGAGTGCGTCGTGGCGAAGTGGTAGTTCTGCTCGCTCGTAATCCGGCCGCAGCGCTCGTCCTTGTCCGAGCCAAAGTTGAACTTGGTTATCACCTGCGAAACGAAGGGACTATAGGTTCAACACTGCCGGCGGCAGTACGAGATCAGATTAACCCCGTCAATATGTACTGGAGGTCAGGACAAGGTGGCAGATTATGTTACTGGACTTGATAGCCTCGCCAGATTGACAGCGTTCAGGGGGTTGCAACTCTTCAAGTTGTTTGCATGTGCGTAGCAGGACGCCCGCCCAAAGTCTCAACGGACCTAATCCGACATCAGGCTGTCCAAAAGAACCAAGTTGACACTCACGACTGTTCCACCAAATCAGGAACACTTCTGCAAACACCCTGCACCGTTGGTTCCTCGATCACGCGAGGAAGGGGGCCGCACTCACAGAGATGTAGTCGATGCAAGACTCGTTGAGCAGGCCCATGCGCAGGTTCATCTCGATCACGGACACGATGAGACCCGAGCTCCCCGGCGCGGAGAACTCAAAGCTGCACCCGTTCTCGCCTGTGCCTCGCAAGTCTCGCAGCTGCAACGCCGTCAGGATTCCGGCCGATTGGGTCGCCGATGTGTCGTTCAGGCTCTGCTTGTGGTCCTTGCTGTCGCAGTGGTCGTTCAGGGACACTGCAACGACCGGTCAAGGCAATCGGGGACGTTGCCGCCGCTTAAGTGGCATGATATAGGCGCTGCGTGAATGTCAATGTGTATCGTCTTTGTTCACACGGGACGTGACCCGCCCTGGTGGCTCAGTAGTTATGGCATTGCGTCGATGAGCACGAGGTCGAGGGCTCAATTCCCTGCCACGGCAACCGCATTCCGATGCAAACTGAATGTAAAAACCCTCGTTTGCTGTGCTTTGTAAGCACGTTAAAGAACCCCAGGTGCGTAAAAAAGAACCCGGAGCTCTCCACTACGTCATCCCTCATAACCCACTGTGCCGTTTCGGGATGTTAAACCCCAAATTTTCTTAAAACGTGACATCGCGGAAGCACGGGGACACATTTTACTCTGAAGCATGAATATGAATTTTTCCCACTATCAGAAGCGCGCAAATGCAAGCAGGCAATTTTACGTTTTATTACGATAGCAATTATATGGACACTCCAGGAGCAATCGTCGCCGTGAGGTTCCGTAGAAAGCCCAAGGGCGACAAAATTGTCGCCGCGCGCCATATGATGTATGTGCAAGTGATAGCGCGCGAGGGTGAGTGGGAAATCGCGGCTCTATTTCGTGCAAGCAAGGGAGGGAAGTGGAGAGGAAGCGCGCCGTCTTTCGACGCGCGAGGCTCCAGGTGCCCGTTCTACTCCGGGCGGCCCGCGCTGCCTATCTTGAAAGCCATCTGCGACGGGGACACAGTTCGCCACGCGCTGTTTTTCCACAGCTTAGTTCGCGTTGATGCGAACTAAGCTGGTTAGAATAGTTAGCAGCACGAATATCAACTCGCTCGCTGCTGCTGCCGCTCTTCCTCGCTCCAGCGTATTGACAGCGAGTTTCCGCGGTCATCGAGTGAGATTTGTTCATGTTTGCTTGTGCGAGCGTGACAGGCATGCTTGTTAATTTGTTTAGTATGCCTATGCTTACAAGTTTACACGGCCGAAAAGACTACTATTCTTGCTTCGTACAGCTGTCCACTAATTTGCTACCGCAATCAGTGCTTCGCCTTTCGGGCGAAACTGCGACCTTGTTTGTTCCTCACCTGCCCATTAACCTTTTTAATATGTGTATCGTTCAGGTAGAACGTACGTTACCGGTCCAGACCGGAACCACATATCTAGATAACCTGGTCCGTGGTCAACACCTACCCACCAGATCGCATCACTGCTGAGCTGTCCAGATCTTGACCAGTGAACGAGATCGCTCACTTCTTCAGAACTGGGTTACAGACACACACCACTGCTAACTTGTCCAGATCTGTACCAGGTCTAGACCCTACTTGTCTATATGACTGACGACTTTTCCAGACCTTGACCATAGGGTCACTGATCCATCGTACAGACCCGACCGGGCCGCACAATCAGTCACTTTTCTGGTCCAGGACCACTACACCATAATACAGGTGGCACATTCAAATCTCAACCATTGAAACAAACTACTGACCACTACTTTGGATCTGGATCAGTTGACCAGATATCGCTGCGGTGCTGTACAAAGCTGGGGCGTAAGGCGAGGGTTCCTCGTGTTAGCACCCTCCCTCGGGAAGCGCTCGTTATGTCCTGCACTAGTAGGTCTGGGACCCACGTAGTAGTTGTTAACTGGTCGGTGAAGAAAGAAGACGTGCGACAATGCTCGTGTGATTTCGCCTGTGGGGCGTAGCCTGCCTGTATGACCATGTAACGTATTATTCTTCGATTAAGCAACCTCCATCTACTACAACTCGTGCCTGAGCCACCGACGGAAAGACAACAATCGGCACACACGTGTTGCCACAAAGATCTCCAAGAGCGGAGGGCGGGAATGATAAAAGGGACCTCAACTTTGCCAACCTTCCTTTTCCGCTCAACAGTGACGCGGCATTATAGCGCTTTAAACTATGGGCATAGATCAGGCATGCAATGGCGTATAGAGCAGTCAAGCTTGCAAATAACGCGCCGTGAATCTTGAACTGAGGCTTTTCTACAACTATCTTTGCGATCTTCTAAGCTGATAAGAAATAAAGAGCCTGGGACTCGCATTTTAAATTTGTGACAATACATGGTGCCAAGCGTTTCTCGAAACAAGGCAACTGACAAGACAAGCACGCAAGACCCACCAATTTTGTATGCGCCGGGGTCGTTGGGTTTGATGATTGTTCCTCCAATGACCGTGATGATCATGGCAGAAGCAGTGCATAGCCATAATATCATGTCTGGTGGGAACGCCACGTCGGAAGAAGGGAAGAAGAAGATGATGATGATCTCAGACTATGGAGCGTACCCACTTATGGGGATGGGTCAAGGGAGCGTTTATGGATACTAATAAACGCTGGCAATGCCTATAGATACCTCGAGTCAAGGACCGAGTGGCGCAGGCAAAATAAAATAATTTAGCCCACGTTTCAAACACCGTAACAGCTGACGAAATGGACATGTCCACCATGTGGACTCTTACAGAATACCTCCTAGGCGTCGACGAATCAGGGAACGGCGCCCCCCCCCCCCTCACTTGGCACCATTAAAGGTGGGTGCGATACTTAGCAAAAGTTGCAGTGGCGCGTCGACTGAAAAGCTTTAGACATTGCTACGTGCCACAAGTACGTGCGAAACTACGAGAAGCGCTCAGGCACACACACGCCCAGCCAGCCGATGAGCGTGTCTCTATGTAGGCTCCCTAAACTCATTCCGATAAAGGTGCGTGCCTATCTCGGCAACAACCCAATAATGCAGCGGGAAAAGGACTAGCCGTCCAATTAAGAGCTAACTTGTATACAGGTTCTCCAGCACATTACGTCTGCTCATTTTCGTGACGTCATGTCCAAGGCGAATTTCTTTCCCTGCCACGGCCCATCGGGAACTGTGCCCAGTCACGAAGAGCAGTTGCAGCGCGGTTCTTCGGGCGGAGCTTGCAATGAATTATTGGGCGCCCACGGTATGTAACAGCTGAAACTCTGCGAGTGAGAAGTACAGCTAAAGGAGAGCAGGATCGATCGAGGGCATGAATTATGACCAATTTCGTTAACCCTTTAGGCCTCCCAAACACGAGCCATACTCGATCGTCCTGCTAAGTGGGGTCGATATTACCAAGGGCGCTATGTACCACTCGTACATGCCATGCACTGTTTTGATTGCTTTAGTCACCGTGAATGCTTCACGCGCATCATATCATATCACGGCATATGCTGGCAAGTTTGGGCGCCCGTGCACGTTGTTTTGCAGTTTACATTGGTTTATGGTGCTACGCGTTGAGAGAATATTATTGAAAACGTTTACATATTGCGAGACAAAGAGCCTTTATCAAAACACGATGTTTTATTCAATGTTTTTATTCAGCATCATAATTCGGGAGCTATGCGCATAATGTTTTTATTGTACCGTGTATGTGAACTCTTTCTTATTAACGATGGTGTCTATGGTCGCTTTTTTTGGTTTGGTATGTTTTCTCGTGTTTACAAATATTTTTGCTTTTGCAGATTTAGTTTGTCTGTTTGTGACATGTGCGTGCGTATTTCTCGACTGTGTGTCTGGAACCGGCTTTAATGTTGTCAACCTTCCATTCGTTGTGAAGTTGATAAACAGCAATAACAAAGAATAGAGCACAATTCTTTTCTTTTTGCATGGGAGCGTTGCCTATGAAACCTCGAGGGAAAAAAAAGGAAGCTTCGAAAATGTTTCGCAGATTTCTCGGAAATATCTAGGTAGTGAAAATATCGCAAAAGAATTATAGGCTACGCAGCGAGGTTTATTTCTATCACGAGGAGCACACCTCGACGATGCACGCGATGAGCTGGACGGCGCTCTGGACGATGACCACGGGCCAGGGCAAGTCACGTGCCGCTCTATTCCAACAGACCATGCGGTGCATGGGGTTCCAGCAATCGCTCGCCCACCAAGACATCGCGCTGGTGTCAGGTTTTCCGTGAGCAGTTAAGCAAAGCACTTTTTTTACTGCCGATCGGAAATTCCGTTTCAAGCATTCCAAACAGAAAAACAAAAAGTTAATAAAGGGAAATCAGACATCCACCAGTTCGTAGCAATTGCTACAAAGAAAACCCATACGGGTCCCTCGAAAGAAAAGCGACAGAGTTGAAGAAAAATTCGTCCTGGTCCGGGACTCGAACCCGGGACCACCGCCTTTTCGGGGCAGCCGCTCTACCATCTGAGCTAACCAGGCGGCTAGCAGATGGCAGGGCGATGTCGAATTCGTCGACAACACACGAAGCAAAGGCAAGTGTTTGACCTAGTAGTTCTCCGTGTGTTGTCGACAAATTCGACTTCGCCCTGCCATCTGCTAGCCGTCTGGTTAGCTCAGATGGTAGAGCGGCTGCCCCGAAAAGGCGGTGGTCCCGGGTTCGAGTCCCGGACCAGGACGAATTTTTCTTCAACTCTGTGACTTTCCTTTCGGTGATGATGATGTATGGCGTTTTGTGGCGCAAGGGCCAGGTATGGCCAAAGAACGCCATGTCTGTGCTAATGAGTTTGCGGTGTACTTATGATTACCATGGAATTGGTGTGAGGTGGCTGTAAAGAGGCCTTAAAATATACGCTCTAAAGTGCGTAAAATCTGTATGATAAAATTATGGCGATGACGTATGACTTGTACTATGAAAATTTAGATGCATATAAAAAGAATGATAGGATAGGTAAAATATATCAGATTATGAGAAATGCCAGAGCACTACTGCCTCCTTAGAGCCCTTGAAACAGAAGGGCCTGGAGGCATGTGCTATGCAAAACAATTATCGCAGTGGCATCCTCTCGAGAGAGGAGGCGCTACGAATTCATGGGTCTAATAACATTTAAGACCACATCTCTCAGAAAACCTAGCACTGAGTCTGTATTAAAAAGAGGTTCTGGACCAAGAAGCATTGCAGGATGAAGAGGAATGTGCTGTCGGTATATTAATGAAAAATGTCTCTTTCTCTCAGATTCGGCTTCCCGACACTCCAGGAGGACGTGGAGTACGGTCAGCCTCTCCCCTCATCTACCACAGGTGGGAGGCTCACTTCCAGTCAGTAGAAAGTTATGGGTGCCATATGTGGGTCCTATTCTTAAACGACAGAATAGGACATCTGTTCGGCGCGATTTTGTTGTAGAGGGCCAGAGTCCTAACTGTGGTTGTATTAGGTGGAGCTTATTATCTTTTTCCGCGTCCCACATGCGTTGCCAGTGGGCCCGCAGCCGCCTTCGCAAGAAAGGCCTCAGATCTGTGACAGGCACCTCAGCGGTAGGGTTAACGGCTTGCGATGCTATAGACGTGGCCATCTCGTCCGCCAGAACGTTGCCCTCGATGCTCCTATGGCCAGGCACCCAGCATATAATGATATGCTGGTTAGATATGTACGCTTTACACAAGACGGAATATAGTTCATTAAGTACTGGATTTTTGTGTCTATAGGGTGACATCAAGGCCTTCACGACGCTTAGGGAGTCTGTATATATAGCTGATTTTTGAAGTTTCGATTTTCCTATGTGATTTACAGAAGACAGTACTGCGTAGGCCTCGGCCGTAAAGATACTTGTTTCCGGATGCAGTACACCAGATTCTGAGAAGGATGGGCCGAAGGCAGCATAAGACACCCCGGCATTTGACTTCGAAGCGTCTGTGTAGAACTCTGCGCAGGAGTGCTTGTGCTGGAGTTCAAGAAAATGCATTCGGATTTCAATCTCTGGTGCGTGTTTTGTTACTTCTAAAAAGGATATGTCGCATTCAATCAGCTGCCACTCCCAAGGTGGTAACACCTTGGTTGGATGCATTAGGCGAAGCTCGAGGAGTGGGACACGCATTTGATCACTAAGCTCCCTCACACGAAGCGAGAAAGGCCGTCTTACAGAAGGACGGTTGTGGAAAAGTGTAGTACATGCCATATCGTTAACAGTGTGAAAACATGGATGTTGATGTTTGGAATGTATTTTCAGGAAATATGTAAGGCTGATGTAAGTTCTTTGTAGATGGAGGGACCATTCATTTGATTCCGCGTATAAGCTTTCAATCGGGCTAGTTCTGAAAGCGCCAGTGGCTAAGCGGATACCTAGATGGTGGACAGGATCTAGGATCTTTAGTGCGCTCGGAGGGGCTGAGTTATATACGACGGCGCCATAGTCAAATCGTGATCGAATTAGGCTCTTATAAACATTCATCAAACACTTCCTGTCGCTACCCCATTTTGAGTGGGATAGAATTTTAAGTAGGTTCATTGTGCTTAGACATTTTTCTTTAAGATATTTAATGTGCTGTATAAAAGTAAGCTTGGAGTCTAGTATAATACCTAGAAATTTGTGTTCTTTGTTGATAGGTATTTGATGTCCACAGACTTGAACACAAGGATCTGGAACCAGGCCTCTCTTTCTAGTAAAAAGAACACAGGAACTTTTGTGGGGGTTGATTTTGAATCCGTTTTCGTCTGCCCACTTGGAAACCTTGTTCAAGCCCTGCTGTACCTGTCTCTCGCATACTGTGAGGTTGCAGGATTTGAAGCCTATTTGTATATCGTCTACGTATACGGAATAAAAGATGGCCGGTGGCAGTGAAGCACGTAGTGTGTTCATCTTAACGATAAAGAGAGTGCAACTCAGCACGCCTCCCTGGGGTACACCAGTTTCCTGCGTAAAAGGACGTGAGAGTGCATTACCAACTTTTACTCGGAAGGTACGATTTCACAAATAGCTTTCAATAGAGTTCAGCATATTTCCACGGATGCCCATTCCCGACAAGTCTCGCAAGATCCCGTAACGCCATGCTGTGTCATACGCCTTCTCCATGTCGAGGAATATTGATAGGAAAAACTGTTTATGAACAAATGCATCGCGGATATTTCCTTCAATGCGCACAAGGTGATCGGCAGTCGATCGTCCTTCTCTGAATCCACACTGATTGGGATCGAGCATATTGGCGAGTTCAAGAAAGTGTATAAGTCTGCGATTAATCATTTTTTCGAAAATCTTACGGAGACAATTTGTAAGAGCTATCGGTCGGTAACTTGCCGCCAAGGAAGGGTCTTTACCCTGCTTAAGAACAGGGACCACGATCGCTTCTTTCCATGAGGATGGGAGGTATCCCGCAGCCCACATAGTGTTGAAAAGTGTGAGAAGTGTAAGTTGTGTGTCAGTATGTAAGTTTCTGATCATGTCATACATGACTCGGTCAGGTCCCGGTGCAGTGCTTTTGCATGTGTTCGATGCAGCTCTCAACTCGGCAACACTGAAGGGCTGGTTATACGGTTAATTCTCTCTGGATTTTCGTAAGCTTGGCTTACGTTCTTCTATTTCTTTAAGTTTCAAAAAGGATTGGGAATAGTGAATTGAGCTCGACACGTGCTCAAAGTGCTCCCCAAGTGAGTTTGCCTGAGCTTGCAGGGTATCGCCTTCTGTGTTTACCAAAGGCAGTGAACATGTCTGCCGCCCTCTTATTCTATTAACCCTGTCCCAGGCTTTGGCCTCATCAGTAAACGAGTTGATACGCGATAGAAACTTCTGCCAACTTTCTCGTCTGGCCTGTCGGCGGGTTCGCCTACCTTGGGATTTTACTTTTTTTTAATTGCTAAGATTCTCCGCAGTGGGGGAAGCGCGTAGCAACCCCCACGCCCTGTTCTGATTTTTACAAGCGATCCTACAATCGTCGTTCCACCACGGGACACGCCGTTTGCACGCCAAGCCATTTACTTCTGATATGCATTTAGATGCGACATCTAATATGAATGCTGTAAAGAACTCGACTGCAGCATCAATTCCTAAGGAAGACAGGTCAGCCCATGAGATACTAGTAAGAGATCGAAATTTCTCCCAATCAGCTGTCTCAATCTTCCACCTAGGAGCGTGTGGTGGATATTCGTTTTCTTTCGGTGATCTTAGCAGTATAGGGAAGTAATCGCTGCCGTAAGGGTTGTCGGTAACTTCCCATTCAAGTTCAGGCAGTACAGACGAGGAGACTATGCTAAGATCTATGGAAGAATAGGTTCTGTTTGCAAGAGAGTAATATGTGTGTTTCTTCTTATTCAACAGACACACACCAGAAGAAAAAAGGAACTGTTCGACAAGACGTCCTCGCGCATCTATACGAGGGTCGCCCCACAGGTAGTTATGTGCATTGAAATCGCCAAGAACAACATAGGGTTCTGGCAATTCATCTATAAAGGTCTGAAATTCATGTTTGCTTAGTTTATAATGTGGGGGAATATAAAGCGAGGAAATAGTGATAAGTTTGTTTAGCAGAATGACTCGAACCGCCACTGCCTCAAGGGCCGTTCGTAGTTGTAAACGTTGACAGGCTATGCTTTTCTGAATTAAAATTGCAACACCGCCCGATGATGCGACAGCATCATCGCGATCTTTGCGAAAAGTAACATACTGTCGAAAACATTTTGTGTATTTTGATTTCAAGTGTGTTTCCTGTAAACACAGCACTTTTGGATTGTGTTTATGGATGAGTTCTTGAACATCATCAAGATTCCTAAGTAGACCTCTGACATTCCATTGAATGATTTGTGTATCCATATATTAAATTAAATTGGTGCTGTGTTTACGGAAACGGAAGGGATGTCTTAGATTAGAGAACCCTTTCGAGGCCCTGTAATAGGGGTTTTGCTCTTTCTGAAGCGTTCGAGCGAACCTCGGCGCTCCTTAGGCGTTTGGTGCGCCTTGAGGACAGGTGTAGTGTTCATTGCCTCCTGTGAGACGCCGGACAAGCGCTCTTGCGAGCGAGATGTTTTCTGAGAGAGGGAACGCGAGGTGGCGTAGCCGCGTGTGGACGTGTCTCATCGGCTCCGTGAGTTTTTGGGTGTAGCGCCCGTTCTTTTTGCTATATCCTAGTGGCTCCTTCACGCGACATGTGTGAAGATTTCCGCGACGTTTTTAGACTATTTTTGAAGAGGTCTGTGCATTAGAACGCTTGTTATTGTGACTTTTGTGGTTCCTCGCCTACGAGAGCTTCGTGGCTCTCCGACGCCGTAGGCGTTGACACGCCTCGTGCGGGCGTCATGAACCCGGTTGAGGTAGTAGAAGGGGAAGATCTTTCCCCGGAGGAGATACTCAAGTGGCGACAAACGCACATATACGACGCCGCATATCAAGACTCACTCCGCAAGGACGCCATCGCTGCCACGGCCAAGGCTGCTGTATGGAAACAGATGATCTCAAGGAATAACAAAGTGAGGCCTCCCAAGTTACCCGAAGGCTCATACAAGGCCATTTTTCGCATTCGCGGAGGCTTCAACGCCTCCCGCTTCAGCCACTTCCAACTCACCAAGATTCTCTCTATGGCAGCCGGCTTTCCAGCCACTGCGGAGCTGCGCCAAGACATCGTTACCATCAACACCACCACCAACACAGTTACCCTCAGCACGGAAAGCTGCGATCGCTTGAAGAAATACCTCGCCATCAAGTCGCTGACAGCCGACGGCCAAGAGCACGAAGTCACCTCCTACAGCGTCCCAAACTCCGAGACGTGCAAAGGCATTATCTACATCGACAGAGTATGCCTGGGAGAAGTTATCTATGAAAAAGACATTCTACCCATGCTTCGTGAGTGCAACCCACAAATGCACTTTTTAGAAGCCAGACGAATGGGAAAAACTTCCGACGCAGTCCTCGTGACTTTCTTGGGAACGAAAGTTCCTTTTTGGGTCAAATATGAAATGGCGATGCTCCGGTGCAAGCCTTTTCGACAAAAAATGGAGGCCTGCACACGCTGTTGGAAACTTGGACATCGACAGGACGTGTGCCCTACGCATACTGAGGATACTTGCCATAAATGCGGGACTGTGAATCCTCCGACTGATCATGTGTGCATTCCTAAGTGTGTACTATGTAGTGGAAGTCATGAGACTGGATCCATTCAGTGTCCACTACGATATAAGCCCAAAATCTCACTCCTCAAGGCTGACAAGACTCCTCCTCAATCCAAGACCAAATCTTCTCCTTCGCCCAAGAAGCAGGGACCTCTTCCTAAGAAAAAACAAGACGAAGATTGGCCTCTTCTATCTGCTGCTCCATCCAACAGCAAATCAAGCTCTCCTCAGGTAAGCTGGGCATCGGTAGCTTCCCACAGCTTACCTAAACCTAAGCAACCTGATGCCCCAATCTATGCCCTCCTACAGCAGTTTCAGGACGAAAATCGTCTTCTGCGTAAACAAATTCTCGACCTCCAAACCCCTTCTCTATGTACGCCTACTACCACTCGATCTCAACCCTCCACTGATGAGCAACCCACTGTAACTCCTCCCCCTGTCAGTGAGAATGGCGATCAATCTCTAACCATGGACACTTCTCCTCCTCCCACTACCATAACCGCCACAAAGCGCAAATCTATTGATGATGGGAGAGATACTTGGGAGGAACACAATAAGCTAAGTCGTAAACTCACCGCACACATTAGAAACTCTAACAATCGTTTTGAGGCCCTTGAAAAACGCATGGATGCCGTAGAAGCCAAGCTTGAGTCCCTCACTATTAACGTTCCTAGCCTCAGTGCCCATGTAAATGCTAAATTTATCCAGGATGACGCGCGACTTAGCCAAATTGATGAGCGATTCAATCAAATTATCGAAAGACTCGATCGACTGCATGGCCGCATCCCCTAAGCGCTCCAACCTAGTTGTTTGGCAGTGGAATTGTAGGGGCTTTTCGAAAAAGAAGGCCAGTCTGCAACAATACATAGCCAATCTCACGCAACCACCCGCAGTCATTGCTTTACAAGAAACGAATGGTTACGTTAAATTCCCGGATACAACACATTCCAATGCAAAAGATGCGAACGTCCCAATACCGCGATCCTAGCACAAAAACATTTGACTGTTACTTGCTCCCATTTTGAGAATATCGACATTGATCACGACTTTGTAGAAATACTTCCTAAAAAGACCAGGTCAGCTCCTATTTACATCCTTAACATTTACAGCAGTCCCAGCTCTAAACACCACCGTTTTACTACCGTTTTTGCTCGTGCTAAACAGGAAGCTCGAAGAAACCCGCTCCTCATTGTTGGCGATTTTAACTCTCCAAATCAACTATGGGGTCACACTACATCCACACCTAAAGGTCGAGCTTTATGGACCCACAATCAGGATCATCAACTCACCCTCCACAATGACTTCGACACACCCACCCGCTTAGGACATAGTGTCTCCATAGATACATCACCAGATCTCACCCTCACCTCTCGGGTTAACTTAACTAAATGGGAAAACCTTCAAATCAATTTTGGTAGCGATCGCTACGTTATACAGATTTCTGTTACCTTCTCTCACAAGCCCTTTCACACTCTGCCTCCCAAGCTTACGTATTGGGACAAATTTCGGAAAACTCGCGCAAATAATGCTCCCACTTCCATTCTTGATCTACAGCAATGGATTAGTCAACTCCAAACGGACGTTGACAATCATAGTACAACTATGCCACCTGATGCTCCTTTTCAAACAGCTGGTGCCAAACTATTACAGATGTGGCAAGCGAAGGAATCACTATTAAAGCGGTGGAAAAGACGCCGCCATAACCGCAGGCTTCGCATACGTGTAGCTAGACTTGACGATGACATACAAGCATATGCGACCCAACTAGTTAATCAACAATGGGGCCAAGTATGTGAGAGCATGCATGGTAATCTCAGTAGTAAAAAGACTTGGCAACTGCTGAGACATTTGCTTGATCCCTCGACCTCGCGCGCGCAACAGTCACTACATCACCCAATTATTGCACAAACACAAGGATAATATTCCCCATCTTTTTCAGGAGCTTGCACGATTACACCTCCCTCCTACCAGAACTCATGAGAATTCAGATTATACAGGCGATGTTAACGAACTTCTCGACGCCCCAATAACAGAGGCAGAAGTGCGACATGCCTTAGCTTCCCTTAAAACTACATCTGCCCCCGGTATATATAATGTAAATAATAAATTACTCCGAAATCTGGACGACAAATCAATCTCTGCCCTCACAGAATACTATAACCATTGCTTCGATAACAGCTCTCTTCCGAGCTCATGGAAAACTGCTAAAGTAATCTTCATTCCCAAACCCAATAAACCCTCTGACATAGCTAATCTCAGACCTATTTCCCTCACGTCATGCTTGGGCAAAACGCTCGAACATGTCATGCTTAATCGCTTCAATAAATACGCGGAAGACAATCAGTTATTCCCACCGGAGATGATTGGCTTTCGCCAATCGCTTTCTTGCCAGGACGCCATGCTAAGGCTCAAGCATGACCTCACTCCTACGTTTAGTAAAGACACCCAAGCCATCTTAGGACTCGACCTTCGCGGTGCATTCAACAACATAGATCATGGATCTATCTTACGTGAGTTGAATGTTATTAACTGCGGTAGAAAAATGCATGACTACATCCGGGAATTTCTTACCAATCGGACAGCTGTCATAAGTCTCAATGACCAATCTTCGCCCCCAATCACCCTAGGTAGCTTTGGCACTCCTCAGGGATCTGTGCTCTCGCCGTTTCTATTTAACCTAGCTATGAGGTCTATTGCTGGGAAGCTAGCACAAATACCGGATCTCCAATATTCTTTATATGCAGACGACATTACCCTGTGGATTAAGGGTGGCTCGGATGGCTACATTCAAGATACCTTACAAGAGGCGGCAGACGCAGTGGCTACGAGAGCCGGGTTCATCAACCTCGAGTGCTCGCCCACCAAATCTGAGCTTTTAATTCTATCCGCAAATAAACGTGTTACGCCGAACATTCAGATTAACATTAACGGGAAGCAAGTTCCCGTAGTAGAGAAGATCCGTGTACTTGGCATGCACATTCAATCTAACAGACTCAATACGTATACACTTCAAACGGTTACTGCCAGCGTAGGTCATACCACACGGTTAATAGGAAGGGTGTGCAATAAGCACGGAGGTCTCCGCGAGGCAGAATTGCTAAGACTGGTACAGGCGTTTTCTGTCAGTAAAATCACATTCTCCCTACCCTATCTCCACTTAACTAGGGCCGAGGAAGATAAAGTTAACTCACTGATACGCAGACTCTACAAATTTGCCCTTGGAGTGCCAAGTAGAGCTTCTACTGAGAGACTTTTGGCTACAGGTACCTTGAATACTTCTAGTGAGCTCGCAGAGGCCCACCTGACCGCTCAATACCAGCGCTTATCGAACACCCACACTGGTAGGCACATCCTAAACTCCCTAAGTATTGCCCCAGCACCCATGACCAATGAGAAATTCTATATTCCCCACTCGATACATGAGCACTTTCATATCCCTCCTCTACCTAAGAATATGCACCCTGTTCACCACGAACACAGAAGGCAACAACGAGCTAAAGCCTTGCAGAAAAAGTTATTTAACTACAAAGACGTGCTCTATGTCGATGCCGCAGAGTATCCGTGTGGACACAAATTCGCCATATCAGTCGTTGACTCCACTGGCAGTATTGCGACGGGAGCATCCATTATAGCCTCTTCTTCGGAGGAGGCAGAGGAGGCGGCGGTGGCACTCGCCGCAACAATACCCAATTACTATGTCATAGTAAGTGACTCCAAAACTGCCATACACAACTTTGGAGCGGGTAGGGTTTGCAGGACAGCCCTGGCCATTCTATCTCACAATCCGCCAGCCCAACTTCTGAGTTTAATCTGGACACCTCCTCACGCAGGCCTAATCGGCAATGAAGCGGCCCACCTAAGTGCTCGAGCTTTCACGAACCGAGCACAGGCAGGGGACGGTTCAGACGCCAATAATCTCCCTCCGACATTCACCTCCAAAGACAAATTACTTACATACCACGACATTTGCGGGCATTACCGCCTAGGTCGCCTAACCCTCCCTCCTTTAATGATTCGGTCATCACGCATACACGAAGTACTATGGCGTAAATTACAGACTCGCACTTTTCTATCTCCTGCCTTACGTCACAAGATTCACCCAGGAATATACCCTACTTCAGCCTGCAAGTTTTGTCCTGCTAGCAGAGCGGACCTTAACCACATTATGTGGCAATGCAAGAATCACTCCCCTCCCCCTAACCTTTGTAGAGCTTTAAGTAGTAGGGAGCTGTGGGAGGCTGCCATGCGCAGCTACAACCCCGAACTTCAGGAAGCTATCCTGAGGTGGGCTGAGGTGGTAGACGAGGCCTACCGCGAGTAGGATAACCTCCCTCGCCTTCTTCCCGCACTTCCTTTCCCTTTAAGATGGGATAAATAAAGTTGTCTCTCTCTCTCTTTGAGAGAGTCCTGCCCCGGAAGGCAAGACCCCTGCGCCCCCCAGCCCGGAGGTCGATGGGGTTCCCTGAGGGATTTGGCTGCGCCGGCCGTTGCCAGCGCTGGAAGGGGCCTCGGAGGTTGGGACAGCCTCGGCTGCGCCCACCTTCGAGTTCGATGGCCCCGTCTCCTGGGTTGGCGGAGCAGCGCTAGCTGCAACCGCCGCGGGGGCAGATGACGTAGCTGCCGACTCACTGTTTGTGGGTCGGACAGCCGCCGGAGGCCGTTGTGACGCTGCCCCCTGACGCGCCACTTCGGCAAAGCTTTTCTTTGGCAGGTATGCAACCCGCCTTCGTGCCTCCTTGAACGATATGTTCTCTTTTACTTTGATCGTTACTATTTCTTTTTCCTTCTTCCAGGAGGGGCACGACCGCGAGTACGCGGCGTGCTCCCCATCGCAGTTTACACAGTGGAGAGCGTTCTCACAAGTTTCAGTGGTGTGTTCTTGGGCACTGCATTTAGCACAAGTTTGGCGGCCGCGGCAGCTCTGCGAGCTGTGGCCGAAGCGCTGGCATTTGAAACAACGGAGTGGGTTTGGCACATAAGGCCTGACACGGAGCTTGATATACCCGGCCTCGATTGACTCGGGTAAGACACTAGAACCAAAGGTGATTATTAAGTGCTTCGTCTGAATCTGTTTACTTTCTCGCCTCATCTTAATTCTTCTGACATTGATCACATTTTGAGCGCTGAAGCCCTCCAGGAGCTCCGCTTCGGTTAGCTCAAGCAAATCATCATCCGACACAACACCGCGGGTGGTGTTCATTGTACGGTGCGGGGTTACTATTATGTGGGTCTCCCCAAATGACACTAGCTTCGGTAGTTTGTCATATTGCTTCTGGTCGCGGAGGTCCAAGAGGAGGTCGCCGCTTGCCATCCTCGACGCCTTGTAACCTGGACCAAAAATATCAGTGAAGGTCTTTGACACAAGGAACGGTGAAATGGTTCGCACTGGTTTGTCTGTCTTTTCAGAGTGAATAACGTGAAAGCGGGGAAGTTTTGGATTTGGTGTCCGAGAAACTGGAATAAATCTTCGGTGCGCCCTCGTTTCTGAGGGCGATCAGGAAGTTTGGGGAAAGAAGTTTCCATGGAAAAGCTGTATACATTCGGCAACAGCGCCGACCGCCCACCACGGAGCCCAACGAGGGGACGCGGCAGAGATTGCATGCAAGTCTGCTCGACGCCAGTCGTACGCCGTCACTATAACCGAATATGGTGTACCCGAGGTTGGATAGCCACACAGGGTTAACCCTTGCCGCCAGGAGAAAGGAAGTTAATAGAAGAGAGAAGGAGAAAGGAAAGGTCAAAAGGTGAGATAAAGACGAAGACTCGAGGAGGGAAAGGCGACTGCCGATGTCCTCCAGGTGGGTCAGTCTGGAGGTGCCGTCTATGTGAAGCCGAGGCCGAAGAGGTGTGTTGCCTCCGCCGGGGGGCCTTAAAGGTCCAAACGCCCAGCATCAGCTCAACCCCCAGGATCCCCTTTTCCCCAGACACGGCTAAGCCGCGCACGGCTACACGCGGGAGGGTCCAACCCTCGTGTGCTCGGGTCCGTGGTGTCGCAACACACCAAACGCCTGCGGGGGACTTTCCTTTCGAGGAACCCTTATGGGTTTCCTTTGTAGCAATTGCTACGAACTGGTGGATGTCTGATTTCCCTTTATTAATTGCTTCTCTCCACCTTGCGGGTTACCACAGAACTACTACGTTGAGCAGGACATAACCGCATGGGTATAATTTCCTTTGTAGCTTCGTGCTATACATTCGGATGGATGACATTTTTCCCTTTCATGAACTTTTCTCTCCACCCCTGGCGCGATTGCGCAGGACTGATTTGCCATATCCATTCTATAGTGGTCGCCACTGTGGCCCATATACGTCTTCGCGAACACGATGCGGTGCGCGAAGAGCGCTTCCTTGAATGGGATGGTGATGGCGCTGCACAGGCTTGCGGTGACGGTGACCAGCGAAGAGCTCAGCACGAAGGCCGCCCGCATCGAGTGTGTGGCGCCGCAAGCACGACGCATAAGATCAGCAACACAAAGGTCTGAATATGGGTGTAAAAACTAAAACCAGGGGAGACATGGTAATTACGTGGTTTGTTACAGGCCGTGATTAAGCTTGCCAGATAAAGCAGAGATACACAGAATGGCGTAGATTGCAATAGATTTAGTAACACTACTTAGCTCATGCAGCTATGTTTCTCGTCGGCCCGATTCAAAGGGTTTCCCATTAGCAATCATCATGATATACCATGGCCATTGATTTGTTAGCGGTAGGTCAATCTCGCCAGCCGAAGGCCGCAAATGTCACTCAGGAAGCGACCACTTCAGATAATGAGCCTTTCACGCCATGCTTTAATTCGCTTTCTTTTTTGGTCGCAAACCTCACAGCCATGTGAACCCGTCAGGACGACTATCACGTTTTACATGGGAGACCTAACAACCGAGAAAAAGATACCACAGGGATAGTTTGTTAAAGGATCTGTCACCAGGCCATGCTTGAAGTTTCGAGTTTCGCATAACAGTCGGAAATGGCCAAGAATATTACAAAAAAAGATGTTTCAGTAATGGCAAATTGTACAAATTATATATAAAGAAGAACCATTGTTGCCAAAACATTGCATCTCCAAAGAAACTACTAGTTCTTTTGCCTCATTTCTGTGCGACCATGCCTCGCATCACCGCGAACTTCAAGCCATTGACTTCTGGAGATGCACGCAATCTGCCAAGCTAGCTTATGTCCCTTTCAGGCACGTAGCCAGAATTTATTTATTTTTTTAGGTAGGGGGAGAGCAAGGCCTAATTGTTCGAAAGAATCTGTTTTCATGGCCAAAAAAAGGAGAAAAAAAAGATTGCCTGGGAATATAGAAGGCGCTTAATTATTAGAAGAGAAAGAGGACAAAGGGAAATGCAGCACAAGAGGCGAGTTAATCCGAGAGGGAAAGCAAGTTTTTAACACTACAATAAAGCTATTACGTGTGCACCAGAACGAGTACTTTCCAACGAAATTATATCTGCAAATAGGGCCATACAGAGTAAGTGGTGAAAAGAGGAGCGACAAAAGGAATGAATGGGGGAATGCAAAGGAAAAAGGCTTCCACATACGGAGATGTGTGACAAATAAAAAAAAATGTCGGACGCTTTCTTTACCCAACATCTTACTCTCTATCTCAACAACAGGCCTTCGAGAAGAATGTGAGGCATTTTATGACAGCATTCTTAAACAAAAAACAGGCATATTTGGGAAAAATTTTTTATTAAACAACAAAGAACCAACAAACGGATGCTTTCACGACACAAAAGATGCAGAACGGTAACATTTGTTTCTACAGCAAGCAATTTTAAAGAATGGCATCCCGAATGGTTTTACAATATAGTGAAATTCAATGCAAAAGAAACCCAACATCTAGCTTGGCCCAAAAGAGCGGTTTTCATATATTGCGGTTTCTCCATAAACACAGTGATAACTTCGTCGACATTGACCTGCATCCGGCGAATGGACATGAGAGCCAGGCCATTAAGCCGCTCTTCAGCCGTGCGGTTCCTCAAATATGTTTTTACTGTTTTCAGTGTCGAGAAGCTGCGTTCTGCAGCAGCTGTACTCACTGGGAGCGTTGCCAATATCTTGAGGAGCGTGTGAACGTTCGGAAAGAGGGCTTTGTCGCGTTCAGCTCAAGCGTCCGTCGCAAAATGGGAAAGTTCTTCTTGTTGCATGGCTTGCCATATAGTTTGCCAGATTTCCCTTTCACCGTTTAGTGTAAGGATATGGGCTGTTCTCATATATCTCAGATAAAAATCAAAGGCCCGCTGCACAGATTCAAATTTCCCCTTGCAGGCATGCTTTCGCAATACAAATCGCAATATTTGATGGTTTTCCAATGGTTTCCAAAGCGCCGTTTGAGGGAAGCTTTCAGGTCATCTATGTATGGAATCAAGGTGCCTCGTCTGTAGTACTCTTCCGCAGAACTACAAGAGTAGTTTGCGCGGTATCTCTCTCTTCCTACCCCCCGTGGAATCTCGCACTTCACTCCGAACTCCGCCGCTCTATCTTGACATAGAGAATATATTTTGTGGAATTTCGCTTCCGCTTTAGTGGCCATCTCTTCGAGTTTTGTCAGCACCCGGTCAACCTGCTACAAAGCAATGTTCATGTCAATAGATGGGCTCTGCAGATACACAGACAAGTGGTGTGTGAGGCCTATAGGAATGTCTTTCTAAGAGCGAGGCATAAAAGAAAGTTAAGTGAACAGATTCCCTGATGGAGGCAATGAGTAGTGGACGCTATTGCTTTGCCTGGGAACGTGTCCATGAACTTTTCAAGTGAGCGAACTATTTCAGCGGTGCTGCATTCAACGGAGTCACCGACCTAAGGGATGATCCCACTTAATTTGAGTTGGCATGACCATTGTGTCAGGATGACTGATACGGTGGTCACTGTCCTGGGAATGTTCGGCTATCGGGTTGCGAATTGCGGAGGTCATTCTTTTGCTATAGCAGTCTTTCTTTGAGGATTTTAGTTTCGCCGATGTAGCTCGCGTCGCAGTCAGCGCAAAGATATTTGTATGCAGCACCTTGGGCTCTCTCCCTCAGTGGGCTGTCCTTGGCGATAGGTAGAGAACATGTGCTCGTAGGCTTGTTAGCCACTCGGACGCCTCCTTTTCTGAGAATACGGGCGATGGTTTCGCGAGCGCCTCGGATGTATGGGAGAGTGAAGTGTTTCTGTTGTGGTGTTGATTGGGGGGCGGACGCTGAATTTCTCGGCGAGCGCTGCTATGCTTTTGGAACACAAGTGCTTTCCGAAAAAAGGTTTTTAGATAGCTGTTTTTGGTGAGGCCCTCGACTTTCGTTTGTTTTTCATTTGTGGTAATTGCGCACCCCGCTAGTTGTACTTGCGCCTCTATTCTGTTGCGTTAATGGCCGACTGGACAAATTTCGGGAAGGGGGTGGGTGCCGACCCTCCTGCCCCCGCCCCTGCCTACGTGCCTGGTCCTTTAATGTCCGGTTGCGCGTTTCTTAAACTGAATTCGGCTTTTCGTATTGCAAATGCATATTTTCTGCACTTCAACTAGAAAATAATGAAAGAGACCTGATACTACTAGAGTTTTTCACAATGTATCGGAGACGTCTATAACGAACTCTTCCTATATCATAACATTAGCAGGAACCTTGTGACACCTGAACTTTGTAAATTCGCAATGCTAAGTGCATGGTGACAGGTCATGGTAAATAGTTGTTTTAAAGCTCTTTGCATGCCTTTCGTATTGCGACGGGCGTTTAGTTCGGCTTGTAGTGATGCGACCGGTGTCGCTGCGACGCAAGCGGCATCGCTTGACGCGTTTCGATCATGGACGCGAAATGTATGAATACGGGACCACCGCTTGCGCTGTCTCAGTCCGACGAATGCTCTAGGCGCGCTTGCTGCTTTCACCGTTGCAGAGTTGTTCGCTCGCTTTAGGGCCCAATAAAGTTCGCCCAATAAACTCTCTTTTTTTAGGTTTACCGCCGATACAGTGTCCCTTTCTGTCTGCCTGCGTTCCAGGCAGTTCACCGTCACCTACGTGACCGTATCAGGCTGCCGGCCTCCGGTGATAACCTTCATATGGTGAGAGGCAGATGCCTAATCCCAGTGCACTGCCACATGTGGACATTTCCAAATTTCAGGTGTTGCCGGTGGGCTGCAGCAACAAGGCTACACAAGTTGCGCAATCAGAGTAGCTGTAACTGTGGTTTCGCACTTTTGTTTTCATTGCACCTTCTCTCTCACTCAGATGTACCCAATGATGCATTGGGATTTGAAAGGAGCCGTTGTATCAGAAAGCGTTAACGCATAAGGGAATACACTGCAGCATAAACTTTTTCGGAAACTAATTAAGGTTTACATATCGCACGCAGTAACTGCGTACAGCATTCACCTATATACCGGTACATAATCTCACGGAACGACAAGTGTGACTTGGAGACTTCTTAATTTTTTCTTTAAATATAGCGCATAAGCTCTTCTCTGTTCAGTGCCTAATGTTAGACTCCACTTTCCTTGTAGCAGACTAGGTTGCTTTCTACTTCCTTATTCTTTCTGCATGAATGGAAATGCTATATTCGAGAATTTTAGCGGGCCGTATTTCAAGTCCACTCAGCTTATGCGCTGCCGCTAAACCTTACCATTTCAAGAATGCGCCGAGCATGTTTTAGCTAACCGCACTGTATGGCGGAGCGACAAGCTTTGGGTTGCAGCTCTATATGGCGGCGGCAAAGAAAAAAAAGGGCTACTGCCTGTAAATCTAGAAAAAGAATGTTTAATCACCCTTCCTGTAGCGAAGTTATATAGATACTTTGCACTTGAACGAGAAAAGAAAAGAAAGAATGATACACTTACCAGGAAAGCTGTTTATATGACATGCGAAATATGTCGGTCACAACTTTGGTATGCTGCGGCAAGGCCGTGGAGCTACAAATTTCGAAATTTCAATCACAAGAGTACGAGGGTTGGAAGTTATTCAAAACTTGCTTTCGTGCCGTGCCTAAAACACTGCGCGCGCCTGAGGCGCCAGGCTTTATTGATGAAGTCGGTACATCTAACCTCCGCATGCGGTGGCTTGTAGGCCTTTTCCAAGTGTCAGAGAGAGCGAATAATCTGCAGCTCCACGAGAACATCAATTATATATTTTGATTTTCTGCGGCGCTCTGATTTCTCTAAATTGTTTGGGCATGTGTTCCATTTCGGGTCGGATAATCCGTGTGAAACAATATGATCCCCGCAGGCACGGTGGTTTATTTATCCATTTACTTTCATACTACCAGGAACCGTGGGTATTACAGAGGGGAGTGTTCTAACAATAAATTATTAATCGCAACATTAAAGTCGGCAGGGTCTTCGATTCCAGCGATGGAGGCGGGAAGGTCGTTCCTGTCACTACTTGTCTGCGGCAAAAAAGAGGCATGGCAAGTGTTAATGCTGCGTATACGAATCTTAACCTTGAGTTTATGATCCATCCGAGAGGACAGCTAATCTGCAGGGAGGATAAGATCGTTTTCAAGTGTTGGGTTAGTGTAAAAAATGTTGTGAAAGAGGTTTAAGCGGAAGCACTTGCGGAGTGACCAAAGTGTCGGTAGACCTAAATTCGCCTTCATTGAAAAAAGGCTGGCGAAGCGAGAGTAATGAGAGAGCACATACCGGGCAGCGTGCTTCTGAACGGATCTGAAGGGCGGTGATTAATGTGAAACTAGGTTGGTCCCAAATAGAGCGAGGGTATTTTATTTTTATCTAACTATAGTTGCGTGAAATGTACTCTTTAAATAGGAGGGAACGGAGTAGACATATCGGCGTTGAAATCCAAGCATGCGATTAGCGTTGTTAATTACATGTCCAACGTATATATTCCATGAGCTGCTAAGGCGCTATACATTTATTTCACTCATGAATAAATGCTCCTGAATATTCCAGGTCAGCAGGCCCGGCCTCTCTTACTGCCCCTATCACTCCCCCGGAAAAATCAGTGGTTTTCTTTATATTGAAGTTAGAGTGCCGTAAGGCGCGACGAAGGTACAATCCGGCATGACTGACTCAGCACCAGCACCCAACGCGTGAGGAAGTATATCCGACGCACCTTCACACTCAGCGATCACGCAATGGGGCATCAGTTCCCGCTGCTTCACGTGGTTCACCGCGCCGACAGGCAGCGTCCGAGCGTAAACTCGACCTTACTATGAAATGCCGGCATGCCCAGGGAAAACGTTTGCCACACGCGCAAAGTACTCCTCCACCAGAGCGTCTAGCCTAAGTCAGATATTCAAGGAGCAAAGGCCCCCAGATTTTCTCTCGCGCAAGAATGGTTAGACTAATCCTGGTTGTCTGGATCCTGTGAAAACGGTGCCAACCTCGCCGGTCTATATTTCTGAGCGACCGACGCTAACCGAGCCCTGTCCTGTTCCTGAGTCAGCAACGTCTATGCTACACGGCCGGGCCCCTGCCACAGAGCTCCAGATGCACGTTCCGCCACGCCCGATTTCTGCTACTGCTGATCAACAGGTGTCAAACCTCCCCGATGAGCCTCCTTCTACTGACGAGCGTAAGGAAACAACGCTCCCAGAACTGACTCACTTCTTGCCGGTTAGTTTGGCTTCAAATAATCATGTCCCTACCCACAAAGTGTGCCTCGAGAGGAGGAATGTGACGGCTTCTCGTTCCGCCAACAGAGATGTACAGACATCCCCGCAGCAAGAGGTACGTTGCGAGATTCTCTGAACTGACCCTGCTAAGTATGTAGCTAGACAATATTACTGACAGCTTTCGGCGCGTATGACTTGACTAAGGGCCATTGTATATTCAAAATCTGGCAGAAAATTTTCCGTCTTCCGAAAGGCAATACAAAAATCAGAAATGCTATATGTCACCTCATCTTTTCGTGCGAAAGCCTGTAAATGGGGAGGCGTACGAGCGACACTGGTTAATGTACTCGGAGTCCAAAGTTACCGTTTATTGTTTCATGTGCGAACTATTTTCGATTTCAAGCAACCCCAGTGCTTTCACCACGCGCGGCTATACTGATTGGAAGAAAAGCAGAAAAAAGGTTTGCGCACATGAAAGTAGCGTCGAGTACCGGAACTACGTGGCAGCATGGCTCGCCCGCACTAACTCGAGCAGCACAATTTACAAGGAGCTCGTTAAGCAGCTTGTCACTCAGACCGCTTACTAGACAGAGGTGTTGCAGCGCGTAGTCGTTGTAGTTAAGCTTCTACCTGAGCGCAACCTAGCGTTTAGGGGCAGTCAGGAGATTTTTGGTTCACAGAGAAATGGCGATTATAGGGGAGTGCTTGAGGCCATTGCCAAGTTTGATCCCTTTCTAGAGGAGCACATCGAACGCTACGGGAACAAAGGAAAATGTCACCCATCGTATGTGTCAAAAATCACTTGTAATTAATTTATCGAGCATATGGCAAAGGCTGTCAAGGAACCTCTCGTTGAGGAAGTGAAACGTGCAAAATACTTTTCTTTATTTGTTGATTCGACTCCAGACGTTACTCGCGTTAATCAGCTGTCAGTCGTTTTACGATTCTATTTAAATGGGAAAGTGTACGAACGCTTTCTTGAATTTGTTCCAATTGAATTGCATACCGGCTTATATCTTTTTGATACCCTGATCGTTTTCTTGACGACCAAGGGCATCTTAATTGATGATTGTAGGGGCCAATCTTGTGATAATGCGAGTTCCATTGTCAGGAAAATACAAAGGATTGCAAGCTCAAATCAAACACCAGAACGAATTGGCAGTCTACGTCCCGTGTGCTGGTCATTCACTGCATTTAGTTGGCGCTTGTAGCATTGACAGTTGCCTTGAGGCAGTCAAATTTTTCACTGTAAATCAGATACTGTATGTGTTCTTTGCTGCCTTACCTAAGCGATTGAGGTATCTTTTGGACAGCATGGGCGGAAGTGGCCAGCAGCTTGTTTTGAAAAGTCTCTGAGACCAGGTGGTCAAGACACGCTAAACCACTCACGCCATTCTGTAAAATTTCAATGGAGTCTGGTGTTGCCTTGGAGCTATATCCAAGAACGAGGAAGAAAACGGTGACACTAGGAACGAAGCGCACTCTCTCTTAAAGAAAATGACAAAACTAGAGACTGCATTCATGGCGATTTCCTGGAGTGAAATCTTGGAGCGCTTTGACAAAACGAGCGTAGCAGCTCAGAAACCAGGCCTAGACATTTCAACTGCTGTAGACTTGCTGAGCGCTCTAGAAGGCTTTGCCTTCTGTTTCCGACCACTCTGTGACACCTTCGAAGAGAGAGCATGCACGCTAAGTACCAATCAATGTTATCAGGATCAGGGCAAACGCATACCGCTCCGATACCGTGGCCACTGGCATCGGTACGGACTTTTGTTGGAGCTAACGCATCAATATGAGCTATAATTATCGGCCACGTAAGCAGCCCAATTAGCTTGGTGAAAGCACCAGCTTGCTCAGGGCCCCAAATGAATGCAGCGTCTCTGTTGAAGAGCTGACTGAGAGGGCGCGCAACGTTCGCAAATTTGCTGACAAACCGACGTAAGTAGGAGCAAAGGCCCAAGAAGCTGCAAACATTCTTGGCACATGTCGGCATGGGAAAGTCTTTCACGGCCCCTATTTTATCGTGAACAGGGCGTACACCAGAAGAATCGACGAGAGGCCTGAGCACAGAAACTTCACGACGACCGAAGTGGCACTTGGACGATGTTAGTTGTAGCCCCGCCTGACGGGAAACGGATAGGATCTTCGATAGGCGTTCGAGGAGGGTCGCCAAAGTCGGAGAAAACACGATCACCTCGTCCAGCTAACAGAGGCAGATGGACCACTTGAAAACGTGCAGGAGGGCGTCTATCATTGGTTCAAATGTGGCCGGAGCAATACATAAACTGAAGGGCATCACCTTGAACTGATACAGGCCATCGGGAGTAATAAAAGCTGCCTTTTCGCGGTCCATGTCATCGACGGCAATTTGCCAGTAGCCGGAGCGAAGGTCCATGGATGAAAAATATTGTGCTCCATGCAGGCAATCCTGGGCATCGTCAACGCCTGCTAGCGGATAGACATCTTTTTTTGTTACCTTGTTGAGGTGTCCATAATCGACGCAAAATCACCAACTGTTGTCCTTCTTTTTTAACTAGTACAACAGGGGACGCCCATGGGCTGCAAGAAGGCTCGATGATGTCTCGATAAAGCATCTTCTCAACTCAATGTTGCATGATATGACGCTCAGTAGGCGAGACGCGATAAGGTCGCCGATGGATCGGGCTCGCATCACCACTGTTTATTCAATGTTTTGTATGACCGATGCTTGTCCTAGAGGGCGCTCTCCAAGGTTGAATATGTCCCAGTGTGAGGCAAGGAGCAAGGTAGTTTTTGAGCACGCTGGGGCGGAATGTCGAAAGCACTCATTTTTGTTAGGGCATTCAAGTCTGAAGGGACCGGGGGCGAAGCAAGAGTTGAACACGAGGAGCTGTCACAAGTTAAAGCCGAAATGTGGTAGTCTCTGGCTGGCGTTATCTGCGCCAGAGGTATTCCGTGCGGGAGTACTTATGTACAAAGTCCAATGTTCACAAGCAGAAGGCAGGACGTGTTGTTCGAAATGGTAATGACGGTGTGAGGAAAAGCGACGTTGTGTGAGAGCAGCACATCCGGATTAGCGGATACGATGTAGTCACCGTCTATTACAGGTGGAACAGGGGAGACAGCTATGTAGGTAACGGCATGGTGAGGGAGGCGAATATGCTCTGTGAAACATAACCGTATCGGAGCACTATCGGGAGGGTCAATAGAACAGCAGGTAGAGCGAGTTGCGCAATACCAGCAGAACAGTCTATCAAAGCGGAATGTGTAGATAGAAAGTCAAGGCCCAGGAAGAGGTCGTGAGGGCCCCCAGTGTTTTAGAACATAAAATAAAACAGAAATATGATATCCGGTGACACTCACGCGAGCCGAACAAATGCCAATAAAAGCTGGTGATCCAGCGTCGGCGACTTGGACCACAGGCGACAGGGAAGGAGTGGAGATTTTGTTGAGACGATTCCGAAGCTGAGCATTCATCACAGATACGTGCGCGCCTGCGTCAATAACAGCCGTAACAGGTACACCATCCACGTTTACTTTAATGAGGTTCCGATGCGTGGGCAAGATCAGAAGAGGATTTTTGAGTCGGGTCGGTTTGGCAGCAGCACCTCCAGCTGCTGCACCCGTAAGTTTTCCGGAAGGGTGTGCCGGAAGGAGCTAGGGGATGGTGGTCGACGAGATGGGGGCGATCAGGAGAAGCGGTGACGTGGCGAAGGAGAGCAGCTAGAGTGCGTAGAAAGAGAAGCGTCGCCAGAATTTACTGGTTGCGTTTGCGGGTGGAACCGAGGAGCAGCATGAGGGCCGTGGGATGGGAAGTAGGACCAGGGGGTCGGATTCCACGTGTACCGGCAGTGACGTGAACTATGGCCGATACGGCTACAAGTGAAGCATATAGGCCTGTCATCTGGAGTATGCCATTGGGCCGGGTTGCGATACTGCGTTGGGGCATTCAGGCTGCGTGTTCGTATGACAGTACTGCACGGAGTGTAGCCAGGCCGATTAAGTGAGCAGTCGTTGGTCAAGCCAACGTTGGCGAATTCTTGGAGCACGACGGACTGGATCAATGAGACGGTCGCCTGGCAATTGTCGGGGCCATGGGTTGGGGTCGTGACAGGAGATGCGGCTTCTATTTCACGTCGCATGATATGTAGGATGTCATCAGAGCGACTGGGCGTGGGCGGACTGCGCAGATCTTTGCAGGTGGACGTAGAAGCCGTGATGCGAAGGCGGGGAAACGGTTGGGCAATGCGGCGACTCTTGACCTCTTCAAACCACCGGTATTCGGTAATAATATCTTGCACAATGGAAGAATTGCTTGCACAAGGAGATGTAAGGCATCATCTGCTATGCGCTTAATGACACGTGCAATTTTATCAGGTTCCGACCCCCCCCCCCCATCTTCGTATCCACTTTGCGGCACAGAGCGAGCATGTCCTGGCTGTACGTGAAGAAGGATTCAGTGCACGTCTGGACACGCGAAGCGAGGTCTTTTTGGGCCGCGCTGACGTCCAACAAGTCTGCCAAACAAATCTTTGAGCTTCTGTTTACAAATGTCCCAGCTGGTAAGTTCCTCCTCGTGGGTCTGAAATCAGATGCGTGCCGGGCCCGCGAGGTAAAATATGAGATTCGCGAACATTGGTCCCAGTGGTTGCTGGCGCTAATCCGCTCATATAGTTGAAGCTAGTCTTCAACATCAGTGTCATCGGTGCCAGAAAAGGTTCTTGGTTCCGAGCCGGTATTATGCCATTTTGAAACGGCTGCGCCTACCATCGTCCCCACCCACGCTAGCGGTCATGGCACAGGTGCTGTTTTATTGCAACGTGATTGCACTATGCCAGTCGTTGCCTGTCGATAGCAGAGAAAAATTATACTATTACTCAAAAGGAATCCCTCGCTATTGTTTTGGCTGTGCGAAAATTCCACCCGTATTTACACTGCCGCCGTTTCACGGTCGTTACAGACCATCACACGTTGTGCCGGCTGTCCTCACTGAAGAAGTTACTGGGTCGTCGTGGCCTGTACAAAATGTACAGGTCTGGAAAGAAGCACCAAGACACCGACGCTCTCTCCCCTTGCCCGCTTCCGCTCTCCCTTCACTCGCCTACGAATCCACAACATAGCCCCCGTATCGCGAGCCCTCTTCATCCCCTTTACAAATAGCAACAGTGTACTGTCATCATGTTCTGCACAACAGCGTGCAGAACGGCGCCCTATGCCGCAACATTTATCACCCAAATGGCAAAAATGGGTCCCCGTCATTCCCCGTTTTTTGCAAAGCGACGTCCTACAAGCTTTTCACGATGATACAACGGCAGGGCACCTTGGATATCAAGACGTACGAGCCTATCCGAAGCCGGTTCTCTTAGCCTGGCATCTCCTCCGCCGTGGCCAAGTATATCGCCTCTTTCGTGCCTTGTCAACGCCGCAAACGCCCTACATCGCCACGGTTCTCGACTCGGAGGTCACGTGAGGAATTCTCGGAAGTGCCACAATATGGCGCAGCGTGTCCAGAAAGGAGCGCGAGAGAGGAGCGTGGTTGCCGCGTGACGCGTTTCTCAGCGTTGGCAGGCATTGACGCGCCCCATGCGCTTCGGCGGCCACGCGCAGGCCAGATGTGCGGTGTCGCCATATGGCGCCAGGCATTCCTAGGGAAGCGTGAAACAGTAATGCCGCTGCAGTGAACTTCACAGATAACTCGTTTTCACGGTGGCAAAACGTTGCGTCAGATTCATTATGGTGACATTTCACAGCCATTGTCAGAATGGCGCTACCGCTCTCTTACGTTTTTTGAACTCAATCAAAGCTATTTAACTCGTGCAACCAAGTAACGTTTATGAGAATGCGTTGAGTTATCGTCCTTGCCTTTCCTTCCTCCAAAGGCCCTCCGCACCACCCAGTCTATAGGTTGTCGACGCATACAGATCTGAGCTTCTCCGCACTCTCCTGCCCGCATTCCGCGACGTTTTATGGCGTTCATGTGCAGCATTCCCACCGGTGTAGATTTGACAGTAATCGACGCAAATGCATGGATGTCGATGCACGACAAGAATAACCTCGAAAGACTGTCTGGCCGAGTGGATCCTCATTCACACAAGTGCAATGAAAATTGTGAAACCTACACCTCCCATCACTGAGCCGGTATTTTTCATATTCTCGGCCACGGCTCTGGTGTATGTCGTATCAATAAATGAAACATTCATATTATCACGAAAAGAGAATGTGAGATGTGCCTGGCGTCGTCGAGGCAGACGGTTGTACAAGATGGCGTGCAATAAATTCAAGCTGGCCATGTAGTTGGTCCTAAAGGCGTGCGACCAGACTCCGACAAATTAGCTGTCGTAGCCGAGTTTTCGCCACCCACAGTCAAGAAGGATGTCCAACGCTTCCTTGGTTTGTACGCATATTATAATCCCTTCGTCGAGGGATTCTCGAGAATTGCTGAGCCTCTGACACGGCTCACACGCGACGATGGGCCTATCATTTTGTCGGAGGAACAGCAGCAGCCGTTCAATGAATTGCGCAAGCGCTTGCATGCGGCCGCAATACTTGCTCATTTCCACGAAGACGCTGACATTGAAATTCATACTGACGCTAGCATAACGGGTCTCGGCGCAGTTCTTGTGCAGTGGCAAGCTGGTGCGGAACGCCGCATTGCTTATGTAAGCCGTAGTCTCACCAACTCTGAGAAAAACTACTCAACCACTGAAAAAGAATGCTTAGCGGTTGTGTGGGCAATTGGTAAATTCCAACTCGTACGGTAGAGCCTTTAAGGCTGTCAGCGATCACCATGCCCTGTGGTGGCTTGCCAACCTGAAAGATCCTTCAGGCAGACTAGCCCGTTGGAGTTTTCGCTTACAAGTGTACGACATTACAGTTGTCTACCGATCTAGAAGGAAGTACTGCGACGAAGAGTGTTTGTCATGCGCACCACTCCCTACGACATCCTCGGACGCTGACCATGACTTGCCATTTGTCGGCGTTATCGACGCCATAAAGATGGCTGAGCACCAGTGCGCTGACCCTGAGCTGCTACCGCTTATTGAGCACCTTCAAGGAGCTGAAGGTGTCTTACTTCGGTCGCTCGTGCGCGGCTTATCATTGTGCTCTTTGCACAACAGCGTCATTTACAAGAAAAACTCCGGAAGCGGTCCAAATACGTACCTCCTTGTCGTGCCGTCAGCGCTCCGCTAAGATATTTTGCAAGCCTGCCATGATGAGTGCGGGACACCTGGGATTCGCTAAGACATTAGCAACGATACGACAGAAGTATTACTGGTCCCGGCTTTATTCTTCTTTGCAACGGTACCTGAAGACCTGCCGCGATTGTCAGTGCCGCAAGAAACCACCAGGTATACCAGCTGGCTTTCTCCACCCTGTGGACCCTCCTCGAGCAGCGTTCCAACAAATAGGACTGGATATACTTGGGCCATTCCCAGTGAGCTCTTCGCGAAACAAATGGATAGTCGTCGCTACTGACTACTTAAGCCGGTACGCCGAAACCGAAGCTATTCCGCAAGCAAACTCGTATGAAGTGGCCAAGTTCTTTGTATGCCACATCGTCCTACGACATGGTGTACCATCTGTTTTCATCACCGACCGCGGTGCAGCATTTACCACCGAACTTATGGAGGACGTTCTCCAGCTGACGCGTGGCTCTCACCGCTAGAGCACTGCGTATCACCCTCAAACCAATGGATTAACTGAACGTCTGAACAGAACGCTGGCTCATAATGTATATCGACGTAGAACACAAGACGTAGGATGAGATTTTGCCCTATGCAACCTTCGCGTATAACACTGCTGTACAGGAGACTACACAGTTTACGCCGTTCGAACTTCTATACGGGCGCCACATCATGTCAACACTTGACGCCATGCTACCTCTGGCTGATAATATCCCGCCGAGCGAACACGCGGAAGAATTCGTGCAAAGAGCCGAAGATGCACGCCAGCTTGCTCGGCATCTTATCCGGAGCCAGCAGCATACCAACGCCCTTCGCTACAGCGAGGGTCGACGCGACGTCCATTACAATACCGGCGCATTCGTTTGGGTCTGCACGCCCATCAGGCGCCATGGACTCTCGGGAATGTTGCTACGCCGGTATTTTGGTCCCTACAAGGTTACACACCGCCTCTGTGACGTGACCTGCGAAGTCGTCCCTTGCAGTTCTGACCTCGGTTCGCCCCGTCGTCGTCCTCGCGCTTAAGTTATTTATGTAGTGCGCATGAAACCCTACTATGCGCGTACGTGAACGCCAAGATGCACCTGAGGAGCTCCATTTCTTGTTGCCGAAATAACTTTTTGACGCGACCGAGACGGTCACTTTTCGCATGGGGGGGTAGTTGACACAATAATGGGGGGCTCCGGCATCGCGGGACGGCGCGCGCAATGGTCGCCGCCATGAAAGACGACGAAGTGCGTGAGCTGCACGTTATTTTCCTGGGCCGCCTTTAAACGGAAGCGTCTATCTTGTAAGAGTCAGTCTTCAATCTACGTTACAATATAAGTCTAAGAAGATTAACGAAAATAAAATAAAAGCAGTTATCTTTCATGCCTAAATTTTAAACTCTCATCCTGTAGACATTTTTGACCATTTTAAGTGCCTCGGCGTGACATTTACTGCACACATGTCCTGGGGATCCCATGTGAACTTACTAGAAACAAATCTTGTTCGAATAACTGGAATCGTCTCAGATACATTCTTTCTGCACCACATAAAATACTTATTTTTAATTCTCTTTTCTATTCACATGTTAACTACTGCCAGCTTGTCTGGTGTACATCTACATTCTCGAACCTACAAAACAATTTACGTTATGCAGAAACGATACCAATCTACCATTCAGAAGCCATTACCAATCTACTAATTCTGATTTATTTATTTGTTCCCCTGCTAAACTTAGATCTATGCTTCCAGAAGAAGAAAACTTATTTACTTATCCTGAAATTAGTTTATTAATTTCATTTTTTTAATTATTGTGTTTTACTTTTGTTCTGCACTGATCAAGTGTTTACATTTGATTATCGAGTGTTTTTATTGCTAATGCCCAAACGCCACTCATTACGCGGGGCTGCGGACTCGTTAAGCCGCCTACTGGCAGCTTTTTTGCCCTTGTCCTCCATCTGTACGGTAAACCCGTGAGCAAAAGTATACGGACCAGAGATTGCCCGATAAAGCCAATTTTTTTCCTGTGCCTGTGAGTGCACCTTGAATTTCAGGACTGCAGTTCAAACTTAGCATTGTGAACTTTCCAGTGTACTCGTCAATTTTAGTTTACGCGTGTTAATTACAAAGAAGTTTAGTTCTTTCGGCGGCCCATTGGTCCGTATACTTTTGCTCACGGGCGTACATGGTTCAAATAAAGATTTGATTTGATTTGATAAAGCTGCTATCCTTACTTGGTATAGCTATCTACTAATTTGCTATCGAAGTCGATGCTTCGCCTTTCGGGCGGCACTGCAACTTCTATTATTAATTTTTTCATACGGGACCATATTACGCCGCCACTAGCGCCGTATTTCCCATGCATCTACCGTGGTCTACAGATTCCATATATCGCCATATGGCGACACCGCACATCTGGCCTGCGCGTGGCCGCCGAAGCGCATTGGGCGCGTCAATGCCTGCCAACGCTGAGAAACGCGTCACGCGGCAACCACACTCCTCTCTCGCACTCCTTTCTGGACACGCTGCGCCATATTGTGGCACTTCCGAGAATTCCTCACGTGACCTCCGAGTCGAGAACCGTGGCGATGTAGGGCGTTTGCGGCGTTGACAAGGCACGAAAGAGGCGATATACTTGGCCACGGCGGAGGAGATGCCAGGCTAAGAGAACCGGCTTCGGATAGGCTCGTACGTCTTGATATCCAAGGTGCCCTGCCGTTGTATCATCGTGAAAAGCTTGTAGGACGTCGCTTTGCAAAAAACGGGGAATGACGGGGACCCATTTTTGCCATTTGGGTGATAAATGTTGCGGCAGAGGGCGCCGTTCTGCACGCTGTTGTGCTATAAAAACACGATGACAGTACACTGTTGCTATTTGTAAAGGGGATGAAGAGGGCTCGCAATACTGGGGCGATGTTGTGGAGCCGTAGGCGAGTGAAGCGAGAGCGGAAGCGGGCAAGGGGACAGAGCGTCGGTGTCTTGGTGCTTCTTTCCAGACCTGTACATATTGTACAGGCCACGACGACCCGGTAACTTCTTCAGTGAGGAGAGGCACAACGTGTGATGGTCTGTAACGACCGTGAAACGGTGGCAGTGTAAATACGGGTGGAATTTTCGCACAGCCAAAACAATAGCGAGGGATTCCTTTTGAGTAATAGTATAATTTTTCTCTGCTGTCGACAGGCAACGACTGGCATAGTGCAATCACGTTGCAATAAAACAGCACCTGTGCCATGACCGCTAGCGTCGGTGGGGACGATGGTAGGCTTAGCCGTTTCAAAATGGCATAATACCGGCTCGGAACCAAGAACCTTTTCTGGCACCGATGACACTGATGTTGAAGACTGCTTTCAACTATATGAGCGGATTAGCGCCAGCAACCACTGGGACCAATGCTCGCGAATCTGATATTTTACCTCGCGGGCCCGGCACGCATCTGATTTCAGACCCACGAGGAGGAACTTACCAGCTGGGACATTTGTAAACAGAAGCTCAAAGATTTGTTTGGCAGGCTTGTTGGACGTCAGCGCGGCCCAAAAAGACCTCGCTTCGCGTGTCCAGACGTGCACTGAATCCTTCTTCACGTACAGCCAGGACATGCTCGCTCTGTGCCGCAAAGTGGATACGAAGATGGGGGGGGGGGGTTGGAACCTGATAAAGTGGCACGTGTCATTAAGCGCATAGCAGATGATGCCTTACATCTCCTTGTGCAAGCAATTCTTCCATTGTGCAAGATATTATTACCGAATACCGGTGGTTTGAAGAGGTCAAGAGTCGCCGCATTGCCCAGCCGTTTCCCCGCCTTCGCATCACGGCTTCCACGTCCACCTGCAAAGATCTGCGCAGTCCGCCCACGCCCAATCGCTCTGATGACATCCTACATATCATGCGACGTGAAATAGAAGCCGCATCTCCTGTCACGACCCCAACCCATGGCCCCAACAATTGCCAGGCGACCGTCTCATTGATCCAGTCCGTCGTGCTCCAAGAATTCGCCAACGTTGGCTTGACCAACGTCTGCTCAGTTAATCGGCCTGGCTACACTCCGTGCAGTACTGTCATACGAACACGCAGCCTGAATGCCCCAACGCAGTATCGCAACCCGGCCCAATGGCATACTCCAGATGACAGGCCTATATGCTTCACTTGTAGCCGTATCGGCCATATTTCACGTCAATGCCGGTGTTCGTGGAATTCGACCCCCTGGTCCAACTTGCCATCCCACGGCCCTCATGCTGCTCCTCGGTTCCCCCCGCAAACGCAACCAGTAAATTCTGGCGACGCTTCTCTTTCTACGCACTCTAGCCGCTCTCCTTCGCCACGTCACCGCTTCTCCTGATCGCCCCCATCTCGTCGACCACCATCCCCTAGCTCCTTCCGGCACACCCTTCCGGAAAACTTACGGGTGCAACAGCTGGAGGTGCTGCTGCCAAACCGACCCGACTCAAAAATCCTCTTCTGATCTTGCCCACGCATCGGAACCGCATTAAAGTAAACGTGGATGGTGTACCTGTTACGGCTGCTATTGACACAGGCGCGCACGTATCTGTGATGAATGCTCAGCTTCGGAATCGTCTCAACAAAATCTCCACTCCTTCCCTGTCGTCTGTGGTCCAAGTCGCCGACGCTGGATCACCAGCTTTTTTTGGCATTTGTCCGGCTCGCGTGAGTGTCGCCGGATATCATATTTCTGTTTTATTTTATGTTCTAATACACTGGGGGCCCTCACCACCTCTTCTTGGGCCTTGACTTTCTGTGTACACATTCCGCTTTGATAGACTGTTCTGCTGGTGTTGCGCAACTCGCTCTACCTGCTGCTCTATTGACCCTCGCGATAGTGCTCCGATACGGCTATGTTTCACAGAGAATATTCGCCTCCCTCACCATGCCGTTACCTACATAGGTGTCTCCCCTGTTCCACCTGTACTACACAGTGACTACATCGTATGGCCTAACCCAGATGTGCTGCTCTCACACAACGTCGCTTTTCCTCACTCCGTGATTACCATTTCGAACAACACGTCCTGCCTTCTGCTTGTGAACTTTGGACTTTGTACATAAGTACTCCCGCACGGAAAATCTCTGGCACAAATAACGCCAGCCAGAGACTACCACATTTCGGCTTTAACTTGTGGCAGCTCCTCGTGTTCAATTCTTGCTTCGCCCCCGGTCCTTTCAGACTTGAATGCCCTAACAAAAATTATTGCTTTCGACCTTCCGCCCCAGCGTGCTGAAGAACTACGTTGCTCCTTGCCTCAAACTGGAACATATTCAACCTTGGAGAGCACCCTCTAGGACAAGCATCTGCCATATAAAACATCGAATAAACAGTGATGATGCGAGCCCGATCCATCCGCGACCCTATCGCGTCTCACCTACTGAGCGTCATATCATCCAACATTGAGTTGAAAAGATGCTTTCTCGAGACATAATCGAGCCTTCTTGCAGCCAATGGGCATCCCCTGTTGTACTAGTTATAAAGAAGGACAACAGTTGGTGATTTTGCGTCGATTATCGGCACCTCCACAAGGTAACAAAAAGAGATGTCTACCCGCTACCAGGCATTGACGATGCCCTAGATTGCCTGCATGGAGCACAATATTTTTCGTCCATCGACCTTCGCTCCGGCTACTGGCAAATTGCCGTCGATGACATGGACCCCGAAAAGGCAGCTTTTATTACTCCCGATGGCCTGTAAAAGTTCAAGGTGATGCCCTTCAGTTTATGTATTGCTCCGGCCACATTTGAACGAATGATAGACGCCCTCCTACACGTTTTCAAGTGGTCCGTCTGCTTCTGTTAGCTGGACGAGGTGATCGTGTTTTCTCCGACTTTGGCGACCCACCTCGAACGCCTATCGAAGATCCTATCCGTTTCCCGTCAGGCGGGGTTACAACTGACTTCGTCCAAGTGCCACTTCGGTCGTCGTGAAGTTTCTGTGCTCAGGCGTCTTGTCGATTCTTCTGGTGTACGCCCTGTTCACGATAAAATAGGGGACGTGAAAGACTTTCCCATGCCGACTTGTGCCAAGGATGTTCGCAGCTTCTTGGGCCTTTGCTCCTACTTCCATCGGTTTGTCAGCAAATTTGCGAACATTGCGCCCCCTCTCAGTCAGCTCCTCAACAGAGACACTGCATTCATTTGCGGCCCTGAGGAAGCTGGTGCTTTCACCAAGCTGATTGGGCTGCTTACGTGGCCGATAATTATAGCTCATATTGATGCGTTAGCTCCAACAAAAGTCCGTACCGATGCCAGTGGCCACGGTATCGGAGCGGTATGCGTTTGCCCTGATTCTGATAACATTGATTGGTACTTAGCGTGCGGGCTCTCTCTTCGAAGGTGTCACAGAGTGGTGGCAAAGAGTCAGCAAAGCCTTTTAGAGTGCTCAGCAAATCTACAGCAGTTGAAATGTCTAGGCCTGGTTTCTGAACTGCTACGCTCGTTTTGTCAAAGCACTCCAAGATTTCACTCGAGGAAATCGCCATGAATGTAGTCTCTAGATTTGTCATTTTCTTTAAGAGAGAGTGCGCTTCGTTCCTAGTGTCACCGTTTTCTTCCTCGTTCTTGGATATAGCTCCAAGGCAACACCAGACTCCATTGAAATTTTACAGAATGGCGTTACGTGGTTCAGCGTGTCTTGACCACCTGGCCTCAGAGAGACTTTTCAAAACAAGCTGCTGGCCACTTCCGCCCATGCTGTCCAAAAGATACCTCCATCACTTAGGTGAGGCAGCAAATAACACATACCGTATTTGAATTACAGTGAAAAATTTGACTGCCTCAAGGCAACTGCCAACGCTACCAGCACCAACTAAGTCCTGTGAACGACCAGCACACGGGACGTAGACTGCCAATTCATTCGGTGTTTGATTTGAGCTTGCAGTCCTTTGCATTTTCCTGACATAGTACTCGCATTATTCCAAGATTGGCCCCTACAATCATCAATTGAGATGCCCTTGGTCGTCAAGAGGGAGATCAGGGTATCAAAATGATACAAGCCGGTATGCAATTCAATTGGAACAAATTCAAGAAAGCGTTCGTACACTTTCCCATTTAAATAGTATCGTAAAACAACTGACAGCTGATCAACGCGAGTAAAGTCTGGAGTCGAATCAACAATTAAAGAGAAGTATTTAGCACGTTTCACTTCCTCAACGAGACGTTCCTTGACAGCCTTTGCCATATGCTCGATAAATTCATCACAAATGATTTTTGGCAGATACGATGGGTGACCTTTTCCTCTGTTCTCGTAGCGTTTGATGTGCTCCTCTAGAAAGGGATCAAACTTGGCAATAGCCTAGAGCACTCCCATATAATCGCCATTTCTCTGTGAACCAAATACCTCTTGACTGCCCCTAAACGCTAAATTGCGTTCAGGTAGAAGCTTAACTACAACCACTACGCGCTGCAACACCTCTGTCTAGTAAGCGGTCTGAGTGACAAGCTGCTTAACCAGCTCCTTGTCAATTGTGGTGCTCGAGTTAGTGCGGGCGACCCATGCTACCACGTAGTTCCGGTGCTCGACGCTACTGTTATGTGCGCAAACCATTTTCTGCTTTTCTTCCAATCAGAATAGCCGTGCGTGGTGAAAGCACTGGGGTTGCTTGAAATCGAAAATACTACGCACATGAAAGAATAAACGGTAACTTTGGACTCCGAGTACATTAACCAGTGTCGCTCGTACGCCTCCCCATTTACAGCCTTTCTCACGAAAAGATGAGGTGACATATAGCATTTCTGAATTTTGTATTGCCTTTTGGAAGACGGAAAACTTTCTGCCCGATTTTGAAAATACCATGGACCTTTCTCAAGGCATACGCTCCGAAAGCTGTCAGTAATAATGTCTGGCCACATACTTAGCAGGGTCAGTTCAGAGAATCTCACAACGTACCTCTTGCTGCGGGGATGTCTGTACATCTCTGTAGGCGGAACGAGAAGCCGCCACATTCCTCCTTTCGAGGCACACTTTGTGGGTGGGGACATGATTATTTGAAGCCAAACTAACCGGAAAGAAGTGAGTCAGTTCTGGGAGTGTGGTTTCCTTACGCTCGTCAGTAGAAGGAGGCTCATCGCGGAGGTTTGACACCTGTTGATCAGCAGTAGTAGAAATCGGACGTGGCAGAACGGGCATCTGGAGCTCTGTGGCAGGGACCCGACCGAGTAGCATAGACGTTGCTGACTCAGGAACAGGACAGGGCTCGGTTAGCGTCGGTCGCTCAGAAATATGGACCAGCGAGGTTGGCACTGTTTTCACAGGATCCAGACAACCAAGATTAGTCTAACCATGCTTGCGAGAGAGATAATCTGGGGGCTTTTGCTCTTTGAATATCTGACTCAGCCTAGGCGCTATGGTGGAGGAGTACTTTGCGCGTGTTGCAAGCGTTTTCCCTGGGCATGCCGGCATTTCGGAGTAAGGTCGAGTTTACGCTCGGACGCTGCCTGTCGGCGCGGTGAACCACGTGAAACAGCGGGCACTGATGCCCCATTTCGTGATCGCTGAGTGTGAAGGTGCGCCGGATGTACTTCCTCACGCGTTGGGTGCTGGTGCTGAGTCAATCATGCCGGATTATAGCTTCGTCGCGCCTTACGGCACTCTAACTTCAAAATAAAGAAAACCACTGATTTTTCCGGGGGACTGAAAGGGGAAGTAAGAGAGGCTGGGCCTGCTCACCTGGAATTTTCAGGAGCATATATTCGTGAGTGAAATAAATGTAAAGCGCCTTAGCAACTCATGGAATGTATGCGTTGGACATGTAATTAACAACGCTAATCACATGCTTGGATTTCTACGCCGAAATGTTTACTCCCTTCCCCCCGATTTAAAGATTACATTTCACGCAGCTCTAGTAAGATAAAAATTAAGATACGCTCGCTCTATTTGGGACCCACCTAGTTCCACATTAATCACCGCCCTTCAAATCCGTTCAGAAGGACGCTGCCCGGTGTGTGCTCTCTCATTACTCTCGCTTCGCCAGCCTTTTTTCAAATTTCAATGAAGGCGAATTTAAGTCTACCAACACTTTGTTCACGCCGCAAGTGCGTCTGCTTAAACCTCCATCACAACATATTTTACACTAACCCAACATTTGAAAACGATGTTATCCTCCCTCCAGATTACCTGTCCTCTCGGATCGATCATAAACTCAAGGTTACGATTCGTTTACGCAGCATTAACAATTGGCATGCCTCTATTTTGCCGCAGACAAGTAGTGACTGGAACGACCTTCCCGCCTCCGTCGCTGCAATCGAAGACCCTGCCGCCTTTAAAGTTGCGATTATTAATTTATTGTTAGAATACTCCCCTCTGTAATACCCCCGCTTCCTGGTAGTATGAAAGTAAATGGGTAAATAAACCACCGTGCCTGCGGGGATCATATTGTTTCACACGGATTATCCGACCCGAAATGGAACAGGCGCCCAAACAATTAAGAGAAATCAGCGCGCTGGAGAAAATCAAAGTATATAATTTATGTTCTCTTGGAGCTGCAGATTATTCGCTCTCTCTGACACTTGGAAAAAGCCTACAAGTCGCCGCATGCGGAGGTTAGATGTACCGACTTCAATAACACCTAGCACATCAGGCGCGCGCAGTGTTTTAGGCACGGCACGAAAGGAAATTTTGAATAACTTGCAACCCTCGCACTCTTGTGATTGGTATTTCAAAATTTGTAGCTCCACAACCTTCCCGCAGCATATCAAAGTTGTGACCGACTGATTTCGCATGTCATATAAAAAACTTTCGTGGAAATTGTATCATTCCTTTTTTTTCTCTTGTTCAAGTGCAAAGTATCAATATAACTTCGCTGCAGGAAAGAGTCATTGAACATTCTTTTTCTAGATTTATAGGCAGTAGTCCTTTTTTTTTCTTTGTCGCCACCATATGGAGCTGCAACCGAAAGCTTTTCGCTGCGCCCAACAGTGCGGTTAGCTAAAACATGTTCGGCGCATTCTTGAAATGGTAAGGTTGAGCGGCAGCGCATAAGCTGAGTGGACTTGAAATACGGCCTGCTTAAATTCTCGATTATAGCATTTCCATTCGTGCAGAAAGAAGCAGCAAGTAGAAAGCAACCTGGTCTGCTGCAAGCATAGTAACATTCTAACATTAGGCGCTGAACAGAGAAGAGCTTATGCGCTACATTTAAAGAAAGAAATTAAGGAGTCTCTTAGCCATGAACTCCAAGTCACGCTTGTCGTTCCGTGAGATTATTACCGGTATGTAGGTGAATGGTGTACGCAGTTACTGCGTACGATATGTAAACCTTATTTAGTTTCCGAAAAAGTTTATGCTGCAGTCTATACCCTTATGCGTTAACGCTTTCTGATACAACGACTCCTGTTCAATTCCCAATGCATCATTGGGTACATCTGGCTGAGAGAGAAGGTGCATTGGAAACCAAAGTGCGAAACCACAGTTACAGCTACTCTGATTGCGCAACTTGTGTAGCCTTGTTGCTGCAGGCCACCGGCAATACCTGAAATTTGGAAATGTCCACATGTGGCAGTGCACCGGGATTAGACATCTGCCTCTCACCATATGAAGGTTATCACCGGAGGCCGGCAGCCTGATACTGTCACGTAGGTGACGGTGAACTGCCTGGCACGCAGGCAGACAGAAAGGGACACTGCATCGGCGGTAAACTTAAAACAAGAGTTTATTGGGCGGACTTTATTGGGCCCTAAAGCGAGCGAACAACTCGGCGACGGTGAAAGCAGCAAGCGCGCCTAGAGCATTCGTCGGACTGAGACAGCGCAAGCGGTGGTCCCGTATTCATACATTTCGCGTCCATGCTCGAAACGCGTCAAGCGATGCCGCTTGCGTCGCAGTGATACCGGTCGCGTCACTACAAGCCGAACTAATCGCACGTAGCAATACGAAAGGCATGCAAAGAGCTTTAAAACAACTTTTTTATTTATTAATTTATTTTACCCTCAGGGTTTGCACATTACAGAGGGAAGGGGCATATTACAGACGAAAATTGGAAAAACAGTTGATACAATCACAATAAGAAGCATGAACAATCACCAGCTTAATACAAAAATGAACTGAAACAGTCGCATCCAAGATAAAGCAGAGTAATTTGAACATCTAAAACTAAAACAACAATAAGCAAGAAAACACAAGGACAAATCCAATACAAATAATTAAGCAATATTAAGCATGTTATTCAAGAAATCCTCAAAGCGCGTTGTATCCATGATAGCTGTAGCTGCTCGTGGCAGCTGATTCCATTCGGAGGTGGTTCTAGGTAAAAATGCATGTGAATAGGTTACAGTTCTACAACGAGGAACATCAACTTTTTGAGGTGGTCAATTCTAGATGAAATGAAAGGAGGGGATTTATTGAACTGATTGCGGAGATGATTGTTGTGATAGTAAAATTTATGAAAACGAGCGATCCGGGCTATTTTACGCCGAATTGTAAGTTCTGGAAGGTTAAGTAGTGACTTCATCATGGTAACACTGGCTGTGCGGTCATAATTGGATAAGATGAAGCGAACGGAACGATTGTGCACTCTTTCAAGTTCTTTTATCAGTGTAGTACCACCGGGATCCCAGATAGATGATGCGCATTCAAGTGACGGACGAATGTAAGTTGTGTAGAGAAGCTTTTTAAGTGATGGGGGTGCCATATAGAAGTTTCTTCGAAAGTACTCAAGTGATCGGTCAGCTTTGGTGACGACGTGCCTCCCATGATGGTTCCATGATAGGTTACTACAAATGTTAACACCGAGATATTGGTAAGATGAAACAGACTCAAGAGGCATATTATCAAGATGATAGTGTGGTGATGCTAATAAGGTGCGGGATGCGCGCATTGATTTGCATTTCGAAATGTTCAATTCCACTTTCCACGTTTGACAACAGGAATGTATAGTATTTAAGTCGGTCTGAAGTAAGGCAAATATTTACCGTAACCTGTCACCATGCACTTAGCATTGCGAATTTCAAAAGTTCAGATGTCACAGGTTTCCTCTAATGTTATGCTATAGGAAGAGTTCGTTATAGACGTCTCCGATACATTGTGAAAAACTCTAGTAGTAACAGGTGTCTTTCTTTATTTTCTCGTTGAAGTGCAGAAAATATGCATTTGCATTACGAAAAGCCGAATTCAGTTTAAGAAACGCCTAAACGGACATTAAAGGACAAGGCACGTAGGCAGGGGGAGGGGGGGGCAGGGAGGTCGGCACCCACCCCATTCCCGAATTTTGTCCAGTCGGCCATTAACGCAACAGAATAGAGGCACAAGTACATGTAGCGGGGTGCGCAATTACCACAAATAAAAAACAAACGAAAGTCGAGGGCCTCACCAAAAACAGCTATCCAAAAACCTTTTTTCGGAAAGCACTTGTATTCCAAAAGCATAGCAGCGCTCGCCGAGAAATTCAGCGGCCGCCCCCCAATCAACACCATTGCAGAAACACTTCACTCTCCCATACATCCGAGGCGCTAGCGTAACCATCGCCCGTATTCTCAGAAAAGGAGGCGTCCGAGTGGCTAACAAGCCTACGAGCACATGTTCTCTACCTATCGCCAAAGACCGCCCACTGAGGGAGAGAGCCCAAGGCACTGTATACGAATCTCTATGAGCTAACTGCGACGCGAGCTACATCGGGGAAACTAAAAACCTCAAAGAAAGACTGCTATAGCAAAAGAATGACCTCCGCAATTCGCAACCCGATAGCCGAACATACCGAGGAAAGCGACCACCGTATCAGTCATCCTGACACAACGGCCATGCCAACTCAAACCAAGTGGGATCATCTCTTAGGTCGGTGACTCCGTTGAATGCAACGCCGCTGAGATAGTTCGCTCACTTGAAAAGTTCATGGACACATTCCCAGACAAAGCAACAGCGTCCACTGCTCATTGCCTCCATCAGCGAGTGTGTTCACTTCACTTTCTCTTATGCCTCGCTCTTAGTAAGACATTCCTATAGGCCTCACACACCACATGTCTGTGTATCTGCAGAGCCCATCTATTGACATGAGCATTGCCTTGGAGCAGGTTGAGTTGGTGCTGACAAAACTCAAAGAGATGGCCACTAACGCGGAAGCAAAATTCCACAAAATATTTTCTCTAGGTCAAGATAGAACGGCGGAGTTTGGAGTGAAGTGCGAGATTCCACGGGGGGTAGGAAGACAGAGATACCGAGCAAACCACTCTTGTAGTTCTGCGGAAGAGTACTACAGGCGAGCCACCTTGATTCCATACATAGATGACCTGAAAGCTTCCCTCAAACGGCGCTTTGGAAACCATTGGAAAAAATTGCAAATATTGCGATTTGTATTGCGAAAGCATGGCTCGAAGGGCAAATTTGAATCTGTGCAGCCAGCCTTTGATTTTTATCTGAGATATATGAGAACAGCCCACATCCTTACACTAAACGGTGAAAGGCAAATCTGGCAAACTCTATGGCAAGCCATGCAATAGGAAGAACTTTCCCATCTTGCGACGGACGCTTGAGCTGAACGCGACGAAGCCCTCTTTCCGAACGTTCACACGCTCCTCAAAATATTGGCGACGCTCCCAGTGAGTACAGCTGCTGCAGAACGCAGCTTCTCGACACTGAAAAGAGTAAAAACATATTTGACGAACCGCACGGCTGAAGAGCGGCTTAATGGCCTGGCTCTCATGTCCATTTGCCGGATGCAGGTCAATGTCGACGAAGTTATCGCTGTGTTTATGGGGAAACCGCGATGTATGAAAACCGCTCTTTTGGGCCAAGCTAGATGTCCGGTTTTTTTTTTCTTTTGCATTGAATTTTACTGTACTGTAAAACGATTCGGAATGTCATTCTTTAGAATTGCTTGCTGTAGAAGCAAATGTTAGTGTTCTGCATCTTTTGGCTCGTGAAAGCAACCCTGTGTTGGTTCTCTGTTGTTCAATAAAATTGTTTTCCCAAATATGCCTGTCTTTTGATTAAGAATTGCTGTCATAAAATGGCTCACATTCTTCTCGCAGGCCTGTTGTTGAGACAGAGAGTCAGAAGTTGGGTAGAGAAAGCGTCCGACAATTTTTTTTTGTTTGCCACACATCTCCGTAAGTGGACGCCTGATTCCTTTGCATTCACCCTCCCTTTTTTTTTGTCACTCCTCTTTTCGCCACTGACTCTGTATGGCCCTATTTGCGGATATGATTTGGTTGGAAAGTACTCGTTCTGGTGCACACGCCCCAGCTTTATTGTAGTGTTAAAAACTTGCTTTCCATCTGGGATTAACTCGCCTCTTGTGCTGCCCATTCCACTTCGTTCTCTTTCTCTTCAAATAATTAAGCGCCTTCTATATTCCCAGGCAATCTCTTTTTCTTTTTTTTTTTGCCATGAAAAGAGTTTCTTTCGAACAATTCGGCATTCCCCCTCACACCCCCCCCCCCCCCAAAAAAAAAGTCCTGGCTATGTGCCTGAAAGGATCATAAGCTAGCTTGGTAGATTGCATGTATCTCCAGAAATCAATGGCCTGAAGTTCACTGTGATGCGAGGCATGGTGGCATGGAAATGAGGCAAAAGAACTTGTAGTTTCTTTGGAGATGCAATGTTTTGGCAAGAATAGTTTTTCTTTATATATAATTTCTACAATTTGCAATTACTGAAAATTTTTTGTTATTCTTGGCCATTTCCGACTGTTATGCGATAATCGAAACATCAAGCAGGGTCTGGTGACAGATCCTTTAACAAACTATCTTAGTGGAATATTTTTCTGGGTTGTTAGGTCTCCCATGCAAAACGTGACAGTCGTCGTGACGGGTTCACATAGCTGCGAGGTTTGCGATAAAAAAAGAATGCGAATTAAAGCACGGCGTCAAAGGCTCATTTTCTGAAGTGGTCACTTCGTGAGTGACATCTGCGGCCTTCGGCTGGCGAGATTGACTTCCCGCCAACGAATCAATGACCATGATATATCATGATGATTGCTAATGACGAACCCTTTGAATCGGGCCGACGAGAAACATAGTTGCATGAGCTAAGTAGTGTTACTAAATCTATTGCCATCTACGCCATTCTGTGTATCCCTGCTTTATCTGGTAAGCTTTATCACGGTCTGTAACAAACCACGTAATTCCCGTGTCTTCCATGGTTTTACTTTTTACACCCATATTCCGACCTTTGTATTGCTGATTTTATGCGTCGTGTTTGCAGCGCCACACACTCCATGTGGGCGGCCTTCGTGCTCTGCTCTTCGCTGGTCACCGTTACCGCAAGCCAGTGCAGCGCCATCACTATTCCCTTCAAGGAAGCGCTCTTTGCGCGCCGCATCGCGTGAGCGACGACGTATATGGGCCACAGTGGCGACCACCATAGTCTGGATATGGCAAATCAGTTCTGCGCAATCCCGCAAGGGGTGGGGAGAAAAGTTCATGAAAGGGAAAATTGTCATCCATCCGAATGTATAGCATGAAGCTACAAAGGAAATTAAACCCGTGCGGTTATGTCCTGCTGAATGAAATAAAACGATAACACTTTTCGTTTTTCTGTTTGGAATGCTTGAAACGGAATTTCCGATCGGCAGTAAAAAGAGTGCTTCGATTGACTGCTTAGGGAAAATCTGACACCAGCATGACGTCTTGGTCTCCCCAAGCACCGCATGGTCTGTTGGAGTGGAGCGGCACGTGACTTGCCCTGGCCCGTGGTCATCGTCCACAGCGCCGTCCAGCTCATCGCGCGCATCGTCGAGGTGTGCTCCTCGTGATAGAAATAAACCGCGCAGCGTAGCCTATGATTGTTTTGCGATCTTTTCACTACGCAGATATTTCCGAGAAAACTGCGAAACATTTTCGAAGCTTCTTTTCTTTCTCGCTCGAGGTTTCATACGCAACGCTCTCATGCAATAAGAAAGAATTGTGCTCTATTCTTTGTTATTGTTGTTTATCAACTTCACAACGAATGGAAGGTTGACAACATTAAAGCCGGTTCCAGACACACAGTTGAGAAATACGCACGCACATGTCACAAACACACAAACTAAATCTGCAAAAGAAAAAATAATCGTAAACACGAGAAAACATACTAAACCAGAAAAAACGACCCATAGGCCCCCTCGTTAATAAGAGATCACATACACGGTACAATGAAAACATTATGCGCATATCTCACGAATTATGATGCTCAATAAAAACATCGAATAAAACTTCGTGTTTTGATAAAGGCAGTTTGTCTCACAATATGTAAAGGTTTTCAATAATATTGACACAATGATGTGGAGCTCCCGCGCCACGGGATGGCGCGTGCAACGGCCGGTGCAACGGCCGCAACGGCCCAGGCATTAAAGAGAAGCGTCTATTTTGTAAGACTCGTCTTCAATCTACGTTACATTTTTCTGATGGAGGTGCTGGGTACACGCTACCACTCCCAGATCGAATGCCATCTACAACCCCAGTATGAAGTCCGGTCGATCTGACTCCTGTTCACGTACGGACAAGCCGTTGACTTCGAGGACTGCCACCTGAGCACAAACCTCCACCCAATCGAGTCGGAAAGATGAGTACATCAGTTCCGTCTTCTTCCTCAACACCGAGGGCACCGACCGAGGTCGTCCTTAACCAGCCGTCAATCGCCACATCCTTCCATGGGGACACCTTCGAGGATGTTGAGGACTGGCTCGATCACTTTGAGCGAGTCGAAGAATTCAACGGCTGGACTCCAGATCGCAAGCTACGCAACGCTTACTCAGCCTTCGAGTACTATGCGCAGACATGGTTTGAGAACCGTGAGGCGGCCTTATCGACATGGGACGAATTCCGAAGCCAGCTAATCAGCACATACGCCAGCCTCGATCGCAAGGAGCGAGCTGAATCTGCAATTCAGGCGAGAGTACAGCGGCCGAACAAAGCGTCGCAATGTTTGTAGAAGATATGTGCTGACTTTTCCGACGCACGGTTCCATCCATGCCGGAAGAAAAGAAGGTCAGGAACTTGATGCGTGGTGTCAAGCAAGAGTTATTCGGTGGCCTAATACGCAACCCACCAAAGACCGTTGCACAGTTTCTCGCAGAAGCCATATCAATGGAAAAAGACACTCCAGCAACGAACAAGGCAGTACAACCGCGACGTGTCGAGCCTATCGCGGGACCCTCTCACTGTACCCCCGGACAATACGGACGCCTTGCAGGAGCTCATTAGGCTTGTCCGAGAAGAGCTCCAAAAGCTTCAGCTGGCTCCGGTATCGGTACCGCGACTCGCTCTGGCTGAGGTCGTCCGGGAAGAAATCAGGCAGGCAGTATAAGTCCCGAAGCGAAGCGAGGCACCAGAGTCCGAGGTACAGCAGCCACAACTTCGCAAGTCGTATGCGGAAGCTGCGCAAAATTCGTTGTCTCCGACTTTTCTCGATGCGCGCGATGTCCCGGACTTTCGTGGTGTACGCGCCGTTGAACAAGCAAGTGCCGACTTCAGGACTCGCCGCACGCCATTCCTGGCTGAAACACGACCACCTACAAGAACGACGTATGGTGCACTGCAGACCGGAGATCCTTGTGTTTGTCATTGCGGGGAAGCCGACCACCTCTACAGGGTGTGTCCTTACCGCCGAGCTGGGCTCCGTGGAATTTCACTGAATGCGCCGTGCCCGCGCAATGGTGAACGTCTCCTCGAGATTGAAGCCTACCTCGCGGACGCCAGGAGCTCGTTTGACCCATGATTCCGTGACCCCTGATAACCGTCACCTGCCCGATACAGGTCTTCCAACCCCATCTTCCCGCCGAGCGCAATCAGGCGTCGCTCACCCAGCCCTGCCTCCCGGGAAAACTGAGTCCAGCCACCTGCGGAGGTGAGTTTGCTGACGTTGTGAACGCTGAAGATCCTCCACTACGACGACCGCAAAATCACGTAATTGAGACGCAGAGAAAGCAGTGTAGTTCGGTGTCAGTATCTTGCAACGTACCAGTTAACTTAGATGACCACGAAGTCACGGCGCTAATCGACACGGGTGCGGACACGTCTGTTATGAGTCAGAATCTCGCGTGCACACTGAACAAAGTTTCGACGTAATGGACCGGAACTCAGATTCGTACTGCAGGAGGGCACCTCATAACTCCAGTGGGCCGATGCACGGCACAAGTCAACATTTGGGGCTTCACGTACATCGGCGACTTCGTCATTCTTCCTGAATGTTCAAAGCACCTTATATTCGGGATGGATTTCCTTCAGGCGAACGGTGCCATCATCGACCTGCAAGAGTCCAGAGTTAGCTTCGCTACTACGCAAACCATAGCGAACAGTTATGATAACGACAGTGACATCGCGCTTCGCGTAGCTGATGATCACGTCACGTTGCCACCCAAGAGCAGCGTGCTTACCCTTGTCCGATGCGACATGGACGACGACGCCGAAGGAATTGCTGAGGCCAACATCCCCTTGCTTCTTGAGCGCCACATTTGCATAGCCAGAGGGCTTCTTCAGGTGCGAAACAAATGTTCAGTCGTTTTGCTAACAAACTTTTGCAACGAGTATCGGCATCTACCGCGAGGAACGACAATCGCATTTCTTGGCGAAATCACTGATGTTACTGACATTGCCACATTGCAAATCGCATCGTCTCAGCAATCTGAGTTACGCAGCCTAAAAGAACGGATTCACGTTAACGCTGCTCTGTTAGACCATCAGAAAGACCGTCTACTGAGTCTCGTGAATGAATTTGCGGATTGTTTTTTAATGTCCAGTGGAAAGGGAAACCATCAAGCATCAGGTGAAAGAGATGCTTCAAGATGGCGTGATCCAGCCGTCCACAAGCCCGTGGACCTCCCCTGTATTGTAAGTCAGAAAGAAAGATAACACACTACAGTTCTGTGTAGATTACACAAAGATGAACAGTGTCACCAAGCGCGATGTTTATCCATTGCCCCGCATCGACGACGCATTGGATCGTCTACAACATGCCAAATATTTTTCTTCGTTGGACCTAAATCAGGGTATTGGCAAAACGAAGTTGACGAACAGGATCGTGAAAAAACAGCGTTTATGACACCTGACGGGCTTCATGAGTTCAAAGTTCTCCCCTTCGGTCTCTGCTCCGCACCTGCGACCTTTCAGCGGATGATGGAAAGCGTGCTTGCTGAACTGAAATGGCTGACGTGCATCGTATACTTGGACGACTTCGTCGTGTTCTCGAGCACGTTTTACGAACATCTCGTACGACTCGAGAGTGTCCTCGCTGCGATCCGTACTGCCCGGCTCACCATCAAGCTTGAAAAATGCTTCTTCGGGTTCCAAGAGCTCAAATTTCTTGGCCATGTAGTTGGTCCTAAAGGCGTGCGACCAGACTCCGACAAATTAGCTGTTGTAGCCGAGTTTTCGCCACCCACAGACAAGAAGGATGTCCAACGCTTCCTTGGTTTGTGCGCATATTATAATTTCTTCGTCGAGGGATTCTCGAGAATTGCTGAGCCTCTGACACGGCTCACACGCGACGATGTGCCTATCATTTGGTCGGAGGAACAGCAGCAGTCCTTCAATGAATTGCGCAAGCGCTTGCATGCGGCCGCAATACTTGCTCATTTCCACGAAGACGCTGACATTGAAATTCATACTGGCGCTAGCATAATGGGTCTCGGCGCAGTTCTTGTGCAGTGGCAAGCTGGTGCGGAACGCCGCATTGCTTATGTAAGCCGTAGTCTCACCAACTCTGAGAAAAACTACTCAACCACTGAAAAAGAATGCTTAGCGGTTCTGTGGGCAATTGGTAAATTCCAACTCGTACGGCAGAGCCTTTAAGACTGTCAGCGATCACCATGCCCTGTGGTGGCTTGCCAACCTCAAAGATCCTTCAGACAGACTAGCCCGTTGGATCTTGCGCTTACAAGTGTACGACATTACAGTTGTCTACCGATCTGGAAGGAAGTACTGCGACGAAGAGTGTTTGTCACGCGCACCACTCCCTACGACATCCTCGGACGCTGACCATGACTTGCCATTTGTCGGCGTTATCGACGCCATAAAGATGGCTGAGCACCAGTGCGCTGACCCTGAGCTGCTACCGCTTATTGAGCACCTTCAAGGAGCTGAAGGTGTCTTGCTTCGGTCGCTCGTGCGCGGCTTATCACTGTGCTCTTTGCACAACAGCGTCATTTACAAGAAAAACTCCGGAAGCGGTCCAAATACGTACCTCCTTGTCGTGCCGTCAGCGCTGCGCTAAGATATTTTCCAAGCCTGCCATGATGAGTGCGGGACACCGGGGATTCGCTAAGACATTAGCAAGGATACGACAGAAGTATTACTGGTCCCGGCTTTATTCTTCTTTGCAACGGTACCTGAAGACCTGCCGCGATTGTCAGCTCCGCAGAAACCACCATGGTGCACCATCTGTTTTCATCACCGACCGCGGTGCAGCATTTACCGCCGAACTTATGGAGGACGTTCTCCAGCTGACGCATTGCTCTCACCGCAAGAGCACTGCGTATCACCCTCAAACCAATGGATTAACTGGACATCTGAACAGAACGCTGGCTGATATGCTCTCCATGTATATCGACGTGGAACACAACACGGGGGATGAGATTTTGCCCTATGCAACCATCGCGTATAACACTGCTGTACAGGAGACTACACAGTTTACGCCGTTCGAACTTGTATACGGGCGCCACGTCATGTCAACATTTGACGCCATGCTACCTCTGGCTGATAATATCCCGCCGAGCGAACACGCGGGAGAATTCGTGCAAAGAGCCGAAGAAGCACGCTAGCTTGCTCGGCATCGTATCCGGAGCCAACAGCATATCAACGCCCTTCGGTACAACCAGGGTCGACGCGACATCCATTACAATACCGACGTATTCGTTTGGGTCTGCACGCCCATCACAAGCCATGTACTCTCGGAAAAGTTGCTACGCCGGTATTTTGGTCCCTACAAGGTTACACACCGCCTCTGTGACGTGACCTGCGAAGTCGTCCCTTGCTGTTCTGACCTCGGTTCGCCCCGTCGTCGTCCTCGCGCTGAAGTTGTTGATGTAGTGTGCATGAAACCCTACTATGCGCGTACGTGAACGCCAAGATGCACCTGAGGAGCTCTATTTCTTGTGGCCGAAATAACTTTTTGACGCGACCGAGACGGTCACTTTTCGCATGGGGGGGTAGTTAACACAATAATGGGGGGCTCCGGCATCGCGGGACGGCGCGCGCAAAGGTCGGCGCCATGAAAGACGACGAAGTGCGTGAGCTGCACGTTATTCTCCTGGGCCGCCATTAAACAGAAGCGTCTATTTTGTAAGACTCAGTCTTCAATCTACGTTACAATATAACTCTATGAAGAATAACGAAAATAAAATAGAAGCAGTTATCTTTCATGCCTATATTTTAAACTCTCATCATGTAGACATTTTTGACCATTTTAAGTGCCTCGGCGTGACATTTACTGCACACATGTCCTGGGAATCCCATGTGAACTTACTAGAAACAAATCTTGTTCGAATAACTGGAATCATCTGAGATACATATTTCTGCACCATATAAAATACTTATTTATAGTTCTCTTTTCTATTCACATGTTAACTATTGCCAGCTTGTCTGGTGTATATCTACATTCTGGAACCTGCAAAACAATTTACGTTATGCAGAAACGATAACAATCTACCATTCAGAACTCATTTATTTATTTGTCCCATTCAGTGGCGTAGCAACAGGGGGGGCCGGGGGGCCGTGGGCCCCGGGTGCAAGGGGCCAGCGGGAGGGGGGGGGGTGTCATACGCCCGAAGACACCACGTTTTCCGCGGGCTTGACTGGACGCAAATGGCAAAGAATGCTCCGGTATCCAGTAGCCCGAGCTCATGTACCCGATTCGTTGCGCCGCAGAATTGTCGGCTGCAGCTCTATCAACACCCCATGAAATAATCGCACGAATGTGCGGGCTAAAAAATTTAATTCGAAAAATGGTCGCTAAATTATTCGCCTTAGCGGAATGTTTCATGTGGGGTGTGCCGTACGTTCATGCTGGGAGCAGGAGTCGCTAAACATACAGTAAGGTGTCGAGGCTCTTGGGTCCCTCTTCCGTTCAGAACGCGCAGCGAATACGAACAAAGACAGCAGTGAAGAGGGCGTTCAACGAGCGCACCCGGCGCTCTCGTTTACGGCGAAGTGTTCGTTGAGAGCAACGTTGCATAAGTGCGGCCGTCAAAAGTCGCGAATGGGATTCTCTGGATCGTCTTCAGACTTGGTGCGGCCGAAGAGTTTGGCGGCGTATGACTCGACAGGCTGTATGTAGTCGCGGGCGCCGCGATGTTCGGCTCGCTTTTACTTCCCCTCTCCCGCTCGCTCCGAGAAGCCGCTGCGAAACCTGAAGTTATAGGTCCGCTCGATTTACATTGCACTGCGTGAACTAGTTCCTCGCAGTTCAGAAAAAGTGCCACACTCATGCAGCCCCAGTTCAGCAGTGCAGGCATAGCGCGACACTAGCGCCAAACTGAAACGAATGCTGAAGTGCAGGTAGTGCAGGCCTTCTGCTGGTCTTGGCGCTTCGCCAGCTGCACGTCGACTTTTGTTTATGGATTGATCCAGCCTGCCCGCGGTTAGGCGAAAGTGTTTTGAAGGGTGTACAGGCTGGTTGATATGGTGGAAAGCGCTATGGATTGCGGCGCATCGTCTGCAGCCATCGTTCAAACAGTTATTGAGCTGATGGACTCGGACAGTGAAGACGAGGACTTCGACGATATTGTCACAATTCTAGCGCTGAAGCTAACTAGGTTGCAACGCAATAGAATTCCTAAGTACTGTGAAGAAGTCGTGAGTCGCTACTTTGATTTTGAATTTAAAAGACTTTTCCGCCTATCGCGCGAGACGTTTGACAGACTTGCTACCGGATACATGGCGTCGCCGTTCTTCCCGAGCGCGACAAGAAGAGGACGTCCAAGGGTTAGTGCCGAAAAGACATGCTTGGTGGTTTTGTGTTACTTGGGTGGACAGTGCAGTATGTACTCTTTGGCTGACCGCTTCGACCTTGCCGTGTCGACTGTACACAGCTGTGTCGTGCGAATGTTGGATTTCCTCAACAGTGTCAGTGAGGAGGTTATTGCGTGGCCTGGCCGGCAGGAGCAGGAGCGCAGCAAGGCGAGCTTCCTTGCAAAAACCGGTGGCAAGGGGCCCCAAAATACAGTAGGCTGTATTGATGGCTGCCACGTCGAGATCAACAAGCCGACGGAATCTCCTCATTCTTACTACAACCGAAAGAAGTGGCCTTCAATTGTGCTGCAAGGCATTGTCAATGACAGAAACAAGTTCCTGGATGTATTTATTGGATTCCCTGGCTCGGCACACGACGCAAGGGTGCTGCGTGAAAGCCCTTTCTTTGAAGAAGCCGCGTTGAAATGCTGCAATGGATATATCCTTGGAGATTCAGCATATCCCCTCCTACCATGGCTGATGACGCCTTACCGAGACAACGAGGCTACTTTCCCGTCGTGGAAGAAAAAGTTCAACGTGGTTCATTCGCAGCAAAGAGTTGCAGTTGAGAATGCTTTCGGATTGCTAAAGCAGCGCTTCAGGCGGCTGTATCTCGTCGATGCTGCAAGCATCAAACAGTGCGTACTTACTGTCATGGGTGCATGTGTTCTGCACAACTTGTGCAACGAAGAGAGAGATTTTTTTGACGAACTGCGGCAGCTGCCAGTGCAAGAAGAAGTTGTCAATGATGAAGACACCGATATCTTCATTGACCGTGGTGTGGCAGGTTTCAGCGAGAGCTTGCAAGAAAATATTGCTCAGAATCAGTGCTGATGCTGTATACATTTGAGTGTACACATCAAGCATTTTTTGTCATGGGCATGTGTGCGCAAGTGCCAACAGCAAAGAACAGTGTATTGAATAGCACATCCATTTCTGGTACCTGCAGGGCTGATACACTGCCTTCATAGCTATTCTAACTACTCTTATAGTCACTGCAGCTATGTACAAGGTGTGGATGCACAGTTGTTGAATTTGAATGTTGCTGAAAGTTAATGCCATTAGCTATTGACCCAATAGAGAAAGTCAATAAATGGTTAATGCATGTTGGGATGCTGTGTGCGATTTACTACATAGCCGAAATGGGGGCTGATGCAGGATGTGTTGCAAGACACATCGTTAAATGAGGCTTGAGAACCACTGCCAAACATATGCTTGTAGTAAAGCATGTTTTAGTCATCTTATATCAGTGACTGGTGAGAAAGCAACATGGCAATCAATGTTTTTGGCAATTTATTCGACCTGGGTAGCTTTAGCCTCAACTGCTGTAACAAGCCGCTCCAGCAAAGCCATCTTTTTGTCAAAGCGCTCGGCCCGATCCTTTTTGGCCTCCTGGAAAACATCCAGGAGGGTGTTGATGGAAGTGTCCCTGCGGCGCCGCTTGTGGAGTACATCATCCTGGGGCTGTTGCGATGGCCCTGCCTCGTCGTTGCAACTGGCCTCTGTGTCTGAACGTGTACTGGAACAGGCATTTTAGGTTGAAAACACTTTTTGGAACTGCTGCATAATTTTTTTGGAACTGCTCCATAATTAAGCTCAGGCAGTCTTACCATAAATCTTCAGCCTGTATTACTTTTCCTGGGGCTAAAAGGAATGGGGGTGCAATGTGATGCTCGCGCTCCAGTACCTCACCTAGCTCCCTAAAAAAATATGTTCAAAACATTCATGAATGGCAGCTCAAGTAAATCCACAGTAGCAAGAACCTCGGAACATTTCATGATGCAGCACAAAAGGCAAAATGAGCAAGGGGTTTTTGGTGAGCCTCTGTCTGCTAACCAACATTCCAAGAAGTAGACTTGTCTGTCTTGGTGAAAACAAGTCCACTTGTTAAATGTTGGCTATCAGGCCAAAGCTCTTCTCTACCTCTTGCTCAGTTTGCTACGATTTTGACCTCCAGTAAATGTACTTACTCTTCATGGCTGCAGTTGACGCGCGAATGGCCTGAGGAGTTGTTCTTCGTCTTTGCTCGTTTGTATGCCCTTTCTAAACTCTTCCATTTATTTTCGGCCTGAATTGGGCTCACATTGCAATCAAAGCATTTGTTTATTGCATTGGCAAGGGCTTGCCACAGTGCCTTCTTCGTCCTGAAAAGATGCAGAGCATAAAAATATATTTTTCCATTTAACAAAACAAAAGGCAGCAACAGGGGTTTCTCAAGATGTCTGCAGACCAATGAAGACCACTGAGAACATTTAGAAGCTCCTGCACTGGTGTGATGACCTCTAGGGTGGACTCGCAAGGAGCAAGGAAAATGATCTCGTTCAGCACAGTTTCTGAAATTTCATTACTCTCAATGGCCAAATTGGCATTACATAGGGAAGGAAGCTTCATCAAAACGTAGTCATATCAGCATGTTCTGATGATCATGATGTTACTAACAGGTTAATACCAGTTATTTAAACAGACGAGCCAAACCTACCAGTGCTGGCAGCATGATGAGAGTAAACATACACATGAAGGAATATTTCGACAGCGCTAAAAAAGACACACACATAGACAGGGTCAGGACGGGCACGCCGAACTCCAACTGGCTTTATTATTTATTTATTTTTGAAACAAGTAAAAACGATAACTTTCTGTGTGGGCTTCACACTGACGGTAGGTATCCGAACCTGTATACATGCATACAAATGTGCATATTAGCAGCTATATTTATATATTGCATAGCATATATGAAAATAACCAGGGAATGAAGGAGGAAAACCGCTAATAAAATTATGGTCAGTAAGCTTGTCTAATCACTCAGTAGCTTGGCCAAGCATGATAGAACCCCACAAAGACTAACAAAAAGCTTACCGGAAGCCCCCTTTTTTCCCAAGAAGAGCCTTCTTTTCCTTGTAGTCCGAAATCAGGAACCGTGTCCTGCTTTCAGACCACAGTTCAGTGGTATCTGATTCCGGCACGCCCCGTGCCACTTCTGCAGGTGCCTCCTGTGCCGCCGTTTCTGCTGCTGCTGGCGACTGGGTGCCGGTAGGCGGCTGCTGATCCGCAAGCACTACGGACATAACTGTCCCGCCTGGTTAAGAAGTAGAAAATTACTCAGTGCAACATAATAATCTAGTCTGTGGCTGTACAATTCCGGATGTACAAAAGCTAACAATTTTTGTTTTTGTCAAGAGCAGTATATCCCAACAACGTAAACACAACTGTTTAGACGCAAGCGTACCGCACCCAATAGCTAGAATACCATTGAGTGCACATGCGGAATCAATATAAGTATAAAAAGTTACCTTTAAACGCTAACCTACGCACCGATATTGCGCCCCGTTAGCACACACAAAGAGGTATTAGTGCTAATACACACAAATAGGTATCAGTTTACTACAGATAGTCGTGTGCCAAGGAAGGGTAAGCTGTCATACAGAAACTAACTCGCAGCAGTTAATGATGCGATTAGCGCGCTGACAACAGCGAAATATTTCTTGCGGGTATGACGTTACAAGCAAAATGCTTCGTGCACCCACGTGTCTCATGCAACATGGAGCTGTGCCCAAACATACCTTCTGTCCTGTACGCATAGCCGTTCTCTTGCCAAACATGGCTCCCATCGTCATTGACGATCGGCGTCAGCTTCGTTGCCACGCCGTCTATTGCAACGCAAATGCTGCCGTCGTCTGCTGCCATGGCTGTTGCGCTTGTGCACGACCGGCACCACCTCCCAACACGGTGCAGGGTCTGCCTGAACTAGCCCTGCACGACGCCTGCACTTGTTTAAAACGAACGCCGTAGTTCAGAGGGCGCCACATTGCACTGCCAAAACGAATGGCCGAGTGTGGCACTACATGAACTAGTTCAGGTAGTGCAGATAAATCGAACGGACCTTATGTTTCGCGCTTTCCTTCTTACCCTCGAAAGTTTAAGAAAACTGTTGTTATTGCGTGACTTCATGTCATAAGTATAGTGTCTGTGTCAGCTGCACAAAATTAAAAGAAAACGTGAATTTTGTAAGGATATTTCCGGATATTCTGTGAAGTTATGTGTCTGTGATTACTAGGAACTCGGTAGCGTGAAAAATATGGCAGCTAAGTAATAAACATATCCTTTATAATCCCCTAATTAGTACTTATAGAGCAAGCACTTCAATTCCAGAATTGAGGATTCAAAGTCCTATTATTAACTCAACAAAAACTTCTTAAACAAAATCGATCTGGGTGCTACAACCTACAGTACTTTGGCACTGCGGGCGGCGCCCAGTATGGCAGTAGCGAAATAAATATGAAATAGTGGACCAGTGAGGTTGATCCCTCAACCCTCTTCATCGCAAGTGCCGACCAACAGGTTTCGTGGCACGGGCTTCATCGAGGTCCTTTTTTTTTTTTATGGTGACGCCAAGAATGGACGCGAAGCGTGCTCTATTCTGTTCCCAATCTTTTGGTGGTACCGCAGCTAGGATAATCACGTTCGTCCGAATAGCAGCAAATAAAAACAAGGCTTTATTGATCACAATAAAGAGAACTCGTAATTGTCATAACATTGGCGCCCGCGCAGCAGCGAGGCAGGTGGCGTTTTCCGTTCTTCTAATATAGGGAGGAGATCAGCGTCACTGAGACACAATTTAATTTTCGTTTTCGTTCAGGGCTGCCCACAACCAAAATACTGCGGGCCATAGTACCTACGACGATTTTTCTGAAGTTCTTGGGCAAGATATGAATGTTGGTCTTCAATTTTGCAAATGCAATGTTGCTGCTAAAATTGGTAATTAAAACTTTATAAATTTTTGTTTACTTGTGACGTGAGCGGTATTTGCCACGATGCCGCATTTGTATTGGTTGCCAAGCCTTACAGTCTGACTGAAGATGTGCACATGCGCTTATCACAAGTTATCAGTGCAGCACACTGTGTTATTTGGTGCAGAAAAAAAAACAGCGTGTATTGGCCTTGTTAGGATCGGCCTGCAGCTATTTCAGCCCGCTGCCGGTGCGTCGATCAATCCGGGGTGGCGGCGCCCTTCGGAGAACGAGCGAGGACGACGACGTTAACCCACCATGCGCCGCCTTGGCAAAAGGGTGCTTTGCGGTACGGGGGCCCCAGGATTCTTCACAGTCTGCCGACACACGAGGCGACCAAGGAGAAAGGCAGCTCTGGAATGTAGAGGTACCGAATGAGTTTGGCGGGCCAACTATTGTTACCCAACTCCCCAACGCGGACCTGATCTGCTACGGGTGGGGGAGTTGCCGCGGGAACGTCGTCGTAGGCTCCTTCCCAATGTTCTACTCGGGCGCGCTACCCGGTTGGCTCAGGGTTATACGAAGCCCCTCTGACGTCGGCTCCGGACCATTGGACTTGTGTGTGTGTGTGTACGTGTATGTGAGCCCTCCTTCTCCAAAAGGGCGGGTCATCTTCAATGACGTCGAGCTATGACGTCGAGCGGAGTGCTTATAAGCAGCGATTGTCGGCTGCTAGTGTGTGCTCGTTGTCGTGCTCGAAATGTACTCGTGAGCTGTGTGCTCGTTTGCTGTATGCTTCGTCTTGCGGGCTCCATTTGGGAGTCACGCTAGACTGTTGATGTATGTCTAGTTTCAACTGTAAATAATGTAAATAAACCCTGCTTGCCTAAGTCCCGACGAAGAGTCAAGTTCATCCCTACGACTACGACTGCAACATCTTACAGGTTCGAGCTCCACCACTGGAAAAGCTGGCGCCACCGTCGGCGCAACGTGCTATTAGGGATCACGTGGACATAGCGGCCGCGTCGGCTGCTTCGGGAGCGCCGAAGCTAGCTGAAAAGGAAAGTTTAAGTTCCGTCGTACGCTGCGGTCCTCATTTATTGGCGGGATTTTCCCGCTTCGAGTGTCTCCTTTACAACGATTGAAAGCACTAGAATAGGTAGTGGCTGCCTTTGAAGGTGCGCAACATGGTAGGCTTGCTCGGTGCCGCAGTGCCAGACGTACGCAACGGAGCCCGGTGTCAGCCTTATTCATACGTAGCCGCCGGACAAGAAGCTGCGTGAAGCTTGGCTCGCGAAACATAAAACCGGCGAACAGTCATCGGCTGCCACTCGGGTATGCAGCAAGCACAGACGCGAGGAACATTTCTGCTTCGGCGCCAGGTCTGCAATGTTCGAAAAACGCGCACTGTGACGCTCGCCCGAGTCCGCTGCCCGACTAATGTCATGACGGTTTGGTCTATGAACTTGTCGATTCTATAGATACTGGCAAGTTCACTGGAGTGGATAGCGAGCGGTAAAAAGCACACAAAAAAACGCATGGCATATGGTCATGTTTGTGTTATGAATTAATGCACTGGATTACAAAAAAGAAGCAGCGGGAAATCGCCCGCTGAGAACACAGATAAACATATAGTGCGACGCAACTCGATAAATAATATTGAAACGTCCAAGAATTTAGAAAAAAAAAAGAAGATTGGATCGTCGCGACGTCCAGCACATCAGTCCCCGTAGACGTCGCAGTCTCTGCAATGAAATTATTTTTGAACAGTTCTGATAGCGCCCACGCAACATTGGTTGCTTGTATACTGTCAAATGCTCATATTCTGCAGCCTAAAGCTCGTAGCACGGTGCGAAAACGCGCACGCGGCGAAAGCGCAACAGTGCGCGGACAAACATGCAGACGCGCAGTCGGTCGCTGCGAAGCTGTGCGATCGCTGCGTTGAGGCTTCATTCTGTTACGCTCCATTTTGATATACAAACACTACAAGAACATATTTCACATAGTTTGGTCTCGGCGTTTGCCTACCTTTCACGCAAGAAGCCGGTTCGGGAGACTAAATAGCGGCGACCGCGCACAGTGGCGTCCACTGTACGTATTCGGTAAAGAGATAGCGTCTGTAATCGATTCTGTGCTTTCAGTTCGCCCAAGATTATTATATAGACAGTACAAAACTTCTCTCGTTTCGAAAGTACTTACAGAAATTTCCGGGAGTGCACCCGGGTGGTGTTTTCAGTGAGCGCTGACAGCAAAACCTATGAGGAGCGCGCTGCGTGATCCCTCATACTACGCCAGCGAGGCGCTTCCGATAGATGGCGACTCCGTAACTCCTCGCCGCCAATTCCTGCTGCATTCGCGACCTCTGGGAAAGAAAGCGAAGGAGAGGGGGGCCCGGGGGACGTGCGTGGTGTCCAAGGCGGCTGTACTGGTGCTGAAACCCGGAAATTGTCGATATCCTCGCCTTCCTCGTCTACACCCGGCGGGGGGGGGGGGGGGGGGGAGTAACAGAAGACCTATGGGCACCGGGTGCCAGACGACCTAGCTACGCCACTGGTCCCATTGCTAAATTTAGATCCATGCTTGCAGAAGAAGCCAACTTATTTACTTATCCTGGCATTTATTTATTTACTTCATTTTTTTCGAGTCATTGTGTTTTAGTTTTGTTCTGGACTGATGAAGTGTTTACATTTGTTTATCGGCAGTTTTTCATTGCTAATGCCCAAACGCCGCTCATTACGTGGGGCTGCGGACTCGTCAAGCCACCTACTGGCAGCTTTTTCGTCGTTGTACTCCATCTGTAGGGTATGTACATGGTTTAAATTAAGATTTGATTTGATTTGATAAAGCTGCTATCCTTACTTGGTATAGCTATCTACTAATTTGCTATCGAAGTGGATGCTTCGCCTTTCGGGCGGAACAGCGACTTTTCTTATTAATTTTTTCATACGGGTCGATATTACGCTGCCACTAGCGCCGTATTTCCCATGCATCTACCGTGGTCTACCGCATCTACCGCATTTCCCATGCATCCCATGGTCACCGCATTTCCCATGCATCTACCGCAACCGTTGGACATCCACATTCGCAGGGCCGACATGGCGAGTCAATGTCTTTCTGTCTTACCTCTGAATACTTCCGCGCGGTGATTTCCGGCCCTGAGGAACACATGGTCTATGACGTGCTCCCTGGCCATCACATAACGACCTACACCCCTGTCACCCTCGAAGACGTTCTGATATCGTTCGGCAGGTCAAAGCGTATAAGGTGAGAGACGATTACAAAAAAGAAGGCCTCCATAAAGGTACGCCCTCCGGAGGGCGCCTCATATCTACAGATATAAGAATCCCGTGTCATATTGCCGCTAGGTGTCACGAGCCAGCGCTGAAAAAGAAGTTGGGACTGGAACGCGCGCTTAGCAAGAGACGGGCGCTGGAGTAGAAGTAGAAGCTGAGGACGCCGGCTTGAAGCAGCTCGGCGTTCGATTTCCGCCCCGGTGTGCCCAAGCTGGAACTTACTTGGTGCTTTGGCTGAGTTTGGGGTGGATTTGGCCTAGTTATCTTACTTACCTTATTTTTGTAGGACTTATCCGTGGTTGAAACAACGCTGATGTCTAAAAACTCTCCTGGGCAAGGGCTCAGCCATTGGCCAGCCTCCCTTTCTCGTGACGATTTGCCTTTGCAATCTTTCTTCCGCAGCGGTGTTAGCAGCATCCCTGTCGCGCTGGTGTCCTAGACCGGTGGATTCATCCGGCTGAACAACCCACAAGCTGTTCAGGCCGAGCTCCAGGCCATGACGCGTCAATTCCAATTGATAAGCGATGTCCGACAATTTGGAAGAGGTGGGATAGTCTGTAGGTCATCAGATTCGACCTGTGTCGCAGACCTCCTAGAATGTAAGACTTTCGCATCTGTCCCGGTGAGTGCGTTTATTCCTCCTCATCTAGCATGCACTAAAGGCATTGTCCGGGTCGTAGACTCTCGATTGAGCCCAACTGAGACTCTGGAGAAACTGTCTGCTGCTGGCGTCATGGCTGCATACCGCTGTAACCGTCTGGTAAACGGAGAAAAAGTTGCCACAGAATCAGTTATTGCTACGTTTGCTGGCATGTCCTGCCCTTCTGAACTGAAAGTGTGGCCACTTATTTTTAGAGTGGAATCTCCCACTTCCCGTCCACTTTATTGTCGGAACTGTCGGCGTTTTGGCCATAGTGCAGGAGGCTGCAAATCAAATGGACGCTGTCGCGCCTGTGGTGACGATCATTCTCCCAATGAGTGCACAGCTGAAGCCGAAACTTGCTGCCTATGTGGAGGAAACCATGCGGCTGACTATGGAAACTGCTCGGCTAGAGCTAACGAAAGGTACTCGCTAACAGGTACTCGCGGTAATTGACAGGCGACGATGTTCGCGGCGAGAAGCTATTGCAGTCGTCAAGGAAACAGCCTTTGGATACGCTGGCGTCACTGCGAGGCAATCTACTTTACAGGAAGACAACTTGTCGAAACTCATTGAATCCGCCGTAGAAAAAGCAATGACAAAGGCTATGCAACATATTGTCACAAGTGTTACCGACTGTCTTTCCCAAGTGTTTACTGCGCAGATGACACAGCTATTGCAAACAGCTGCAACACCAATCACCAAATCGATTGCTTGTGCTGCAGAACAGGTAGCCAGTTTAGTCCTAGTGCCGAGTACCACATCGGACCCAACATTTCTTGGATCCGATCCTTGTTCTTCGCGTCAGTCAGACTCGCACGTCGACATGGAGACAGGCCACGATACCAGGTCGCTAAATCGAACTGCGTCTCCAGTAACTGCTTCTCCTCCATATACCAAAAACAAAAAGGGTAATCCAATTTCTCATTCTGGCATCCAAGAAAGTTCATTGCGACGGTAGTCGCTGAAGTAACTATATCAATTAGATCATCACCATAGCTTCTTTAAAAGTGCTACAGTGGAACTGTCGTTCCCTGTTTCCTGCTTCAACAGACTTATATTGCTTAACAACTCATCTTAATCCTGACGTCATAATCTTACAAAAAACCTGGCTTACTCCTGCGAAAAATTTTCATTTTAGAGATTTTCGATCTTTTCGATTAGGTCGCCTTTCACAAGGAGGTGGCTTTATTATTTTGTTGTCATTTAAATTCTGTCATAAGCCGAAAACACCTTTCAAGGTAATGTCTCCGGAATGTGAAATTTTGGCAGTGCACCTTAGCATGCCAGGCTACCATTCATTTTCAATTATATATGCTTGATGGTACGCTAAGTACCAATCAATGTTATCAGGATCAGGGCAAACGCATACCGCTCCGCTACCGTGGCCACTGGCATCGGTACGGACTTTTGTTGGAGCTAACGCGTCAATATGAGCTATAATTATCGGCCACGTAAGCAGCCAAATTAGCTTGGTGAAAGCACCAGCTTGCTCAGGGCCCCAAATGAATGCAGCGTCTACGGTAAAATGACAGCCTTCTTTTCCGCAATTTCATTTTGGAATTCACTGCCATCAAATATTAAATCATGCTCTTCATTACACTGTTTCCGGCGGCTTCTAAAACAGTTCTTATTAACAACTTACCTTACCTGATTATTCGACGAGTGTACATACGTTTATATGTGTGTCTATATATAGGTATGTATCTATGTATGCGTGTGTGTATACATTTATTACTGTGTAGCCACGTTTCATTATTTTTCTCGATTTAGGTTGATAGATTATCAGCCGTTTGTAAATTAATTTTGTTGCACTGTTGCATTGCGCACTTATGTTCATAATCATTATACTTCTATTCAATTACTGTAATGATAGTACCTTCATGTGTATTTCAAGATGGAATTATTTTTGCTAATTTTTGTGTAATCTTCAACTACCCAATGTTTCAATAAATACTTCTAATATGTTGATTGTATTTTCACGCAGTTCTTACCCTCGTTGCTAATCCTATATTACATATTTTGTACATGTTCTAACAGGAGGTCCCCTGACAGTTTTTACTTTGGGACCTCCTTCTGTATTACATTTTCTTTGTAATTGTATTGTCTAATAAATATCAGATATCAGAAAAAAAAACCGACGGAAGTAGGAGCAAAGGCCCAAGAAGCTGCAAACATTCTTGGCACATGTCGGCATGGGAAAGTCTTTCACGGCCCCTATTTTATCGTGAACAGGGCGTACACCAGAAGAATCGACGAGACGCCTGAGCACAGAAACTTCACGACGACCGAAGTGGCACTTGGACGAAGTTAGTTGTAGCCCCGCCTGACGGGAAACGGATAGGATCTTCGATAGGCGTTCGAGGAGGGTCGCCAAAGTCGGAGAAAACACGATCACCTCGTCCAGCTAACAGAGGCAGATGGACCACTTGAAAACGTGTTGGAGGGCGTCTATCATTGGTTCAAATGTGGCCGGAGCAATACATAAACTGAAGGGCATCACCTTGAACTGATATAGGCCATCGGGAGTAATAAAAGCTGCCTTTTCGCAGTCCATGTCATCGACGGCAATTTGCCAGTAGCCGGAGCGAAGGTCCATGGATGAAAAATATTGTGCTCCATGCAGGCAATCCAGGGCATCGTCAACGCCTGCTAGCGGATAGACATCTTTTTTTGTTACCTTGTTGAGGTGTCGATAATCGACGCAAAATCACCAACTGTTGTCCTTCTTTTTAACTAGTACAACAGGGGACGCCCATGGGCTGCAAGAAGGCTCGATGATGTCTCGATAAAGCATCTTCTCAACTCAATGTTGCATGATATGACGCTCAGTAGGCGAGACGCGATAAGGTCGTCGATGGATCGGGCTCGCATCACCACTGTTTATTCGATGTGTTATATGACCGATGCTTGTCCTAGAGGGCGCTCTCCAAGGTTGAATATGTCCCAGTGTGAGGCAAGGAGCAAGGTAGTTCTTGAGCACGCTGGGGCGGAAGGTCGAAAGCACTCATTTTTGTTAGGGCATTCAAGTCTGAAAGGACCGGGGGCGAAGCAAGAGTTGAACACGAGGAGCTGTCACAAGTTAAAGCCGAAATGTGGTAGTGTCTGGCTGGCGTTATCTGCGCCAGAGATATTCCGTGCGGGAGTACTTATGTACAAAGTCCAATGTTCACAAGCAGAAGCCAGGACGTGTTGTTCGAAATGGTAATGATGATGTGAGGAAAAGCGACGTTGTGTGAGAGCAGCACATCCGGATTAGCGGATACGATGTAGTCACCGTCTATTACAGGTGGAACAGGGGAGACAGCTATGTAGGTAACGGCATGGTGAGGGAGGCGAATATGCTCTGTGAAACATAACCGTATCGGAGCACTATCGGGAGGGTCAATAGAGCAGCAGGTAGAGCGAGTTGCGCAATACCAGCAGAACAGTCTATCAAAGCGGTATTTGTAGATAGAAAGTCAAGGCCCAGGAAGAGGTCGTGAGGGCCCCCAGTGTTTTAGAACATAAAATAAAACAGAAATATGATGTCCGGCGACACTCACGCGAGCCAGACAAGCCAATAAAAGCTGGTGATCTAGCGTCGGCGACTTGGACCACAGGCGACGGGGAAGGAGTGGAGATGTTGTTGAGACGATTCCGAAGCTGAGCATTCATCGCAGATACGTGCGCGCCTGTGTCAATAACAGCCGTAACAGGTAAATCATCCATGTTCACTTTAATGAGGTTCCGATGCGTGGGCAAGATCAGAAGAGGATTTTTGAGTCGGGTCGGTTTGGCAGCAGCACCTCCAGCTGCTGCACCCGTAAGTTTTCCGGAAGGGTGTGCCGGAAGGAGCTAGGGGATGGTGGTCGACGAGATGGGGGCGATCAGGAGAAGCGGTGACGTGGCGAAGGAGAGCGGCTAGAGTGCGTAGAAAGAGAAGCGTCGCCAGAATTTACTGGTTGCGTTTGCGGGGGGAACCGAGGAGCAGCATGAGGGCCGTGGGATGGCAAGTAGGACCAGGGGGTCGAATTCCACGAGTACCGGCAGTGACGTGAACTATGGCCGATACGGCTACAAGTGAAGCATATAGGCCTGTCATCTGGAGTATGCCATTGGGCCGGGTTGCGATACCGCGTTGGGGCATTCAGGCTGCGTGTGCGTATGACAGTACTGCACGGAGTACTGCACAGTACTGCCAGGTCGATTAACTGACCAGACGTTGGTCAAGCCAACGTTGGCGAATTCTTGGCGCACGACGGACTGGATCAATGAGACGGTCGCCTGGCAATTGTCGGGGCCATGGGTTGGGGTCGTGACAGGAGATGCGGCTTCTATTTCACGTCGCATGATATGTAGGATGCCATCAGAGCGATTGGGCGTGGGCCGACTGCGCAGATCTTTGCAGGTGGACGTAGCAGCCGTGTTGCTAAGGCGGGGAAAGGGCTGGGCAATGCGGCGACTCTTGACTTCTTGAATCCACCGGTATTGGGTAATAATATCTTGTACAATGGAAGAATTGCTTGCACAAGGAGATGTAAGGCATCATCTGCTATGCGCTTAACGACACGTGTAACTTTATCAGGTTCAGATCCCCCCCCCCATCTTCGTATCCACTTTGCGGCACAGAGCGAGCATGTCCTGGCTGTACGTGAGGTAGGATTCAGTGCACGCCTGCACACGCGAAGCGAGGTCTTTTTGGGCCGCGATGACGTCTAACAAGTCTGCCAAACAAATCTTTGAGCTTCTGTTTACAAATGTCGCAGCTGGTAAGTTCCTCCTCGTGGGTCTGAAATCATATGCGTGCCGGGCCCGCGAGGTAAAATATCAGATTCGCGAGCATTGGTCCCAGTGGTTGCTGGCGCTAATCCGCTCATATAGTTGAAGCCAGTCTTCAACATCAGTGTCATCGGTGCCAGAAAAGGTTCTTGGTTCCGAGCCGGTATTATGCCATATTGAAACGTCCCCACCGACGCTAGCGGTCATGGCACAGGCGTTGTTTTATTGCAACGTGATTGCACTATGCCAGTCGTTGCCTGTCGACAGCAGAGAAAAATTATACAATTACTCAAAAGGAATGCCTCGCTGCTGTTTTGGCTGTGCGAAAATTCCACCCGTATTTACACTGCCGCCGTTTCACGGTCGTTAGAGACCATCACGCGTTGTGCCTGCTCTCCTCACTGAAGAACTTACCGGGTCGTCGTGGCCTGTACAAAATGTACAGGTCTGGAAAGAAGCACCAAGACACCAACGCTCTCTCCCGTTGCCCGCTTCCGCTCTCGCTTCACTCGCCTACGGCTCCACAACATAGTCCCCGTATCGCGAGCCCTCTTCATCCCCTTTACAAATAGCAACAGTGTACTGTCATCATGATCTTATAGCGCAACAGCGTGCAGAACGGCGCCCTATGCCGCAAAATTTATCACCCAAATGGCAACAATGGGTCCCCGTCCTTTCCCGTTTTTTTCCAAAGCGACGTGCTACAAGCTTTTCACGACGATACAACGGCAGGGCACCTTGGATATCAAGACGTACGAGGCTATCCGAAGCCGGTTCTCTTAGCCTGGCATCTCCTCCGCCGTGGCCAAGTCATCGACGCGCCATGCGCTTCGGCGGCCACGCGCAGGCTTCTGTGCGGTGTCGCCAGATGGCGCCAGGCATTCTTAGGGAAACGTCAAAGAGTAATGCCGCTGCAGTGAACTTCACAGATAACTCGTTTTCACGGTGGCAAAACGTTGCGTCAGATTCATTATGGTGACATTTCACAGCCATTGTCAGAATGGCGCTACCACTCTCTTACGTTTTTTGAACTCACTCAAAGCTATTTAACTCGTGCAACCAAGTAACGTTTATGAGAATGTGTTGAGTTATCGTCCTTCCTTACCTTCCTCCAAAGACCCTCCGCACCACCCAGTCTATAGGTTGTCGGCGCATACAGATCTGAGCTACTCCGCACTTCCCTGCCCGTATTCCGCGACGTTCAATGGCGTTCATGTGCAGCATTCCCACCGGTGTAGATTTCACAGTAATCGACCCAAATGCATGGATGTCGATGCACGACAAGAATAACCTCGAAAGACTGTCTGGCCGAGTGGATCCTCATTCACACATGTGCAATGAAAATTGCGAAACCTACACCTCCCATCACTGAGCCAGTATTTTTCATATTCTCGGTCACGGCTCTGGTGTATGTCGTATCAATAAATGAAACATTCATATTGTCACAAAAAGATAATGTAAGATGTGCCTGGCGTCGTCGAGGCAGACGGTTGTACAAGATGGCGTGCAATAAATTCAAGCTGGCGTCCTCAGCTTCTTCTTCTTCTACTCCAGCGCCCGTCTCTTGGCGGGGTCAAAATGGGTCGGAGCGGGGACAGGGACTCGCCTCAAAACTTCCGCATACGACGGCCGCTGCAACTCTGCTGTCACAGGCGGCGCATTGCTGCTTGGAACGGGACCTTGGACCGCTTGCTGCACTTCGTTAATCACAAGGGCAGAAATGGACCTTAGCGTGGGCTGAGGCGCGCAGGTGAGCCGTTGAAGCTCATCACGCACCACAGAGCGGATGAGGTCTCGGAGAACGTCCACGTTTCCAAAGGCAATCGCGTCCGTCAATGAAGCAGCGTTCGCGTGCCTGTCATACGGAGATGAGCGCTGGTCCGAAGGTGAACTTGCGTTCAATTGCCTTTCATAGAAAGCTGAGCGCTGGTGTAACATCTTTTCCATCGTGGGGGCTTCGGTTAAGAATTCAGCCACGGCCTTTGGCGGGCTTCGAACAAGGCCAGCAAATAGCTGTTCCTTAACTCCCCGCGTTACATGGCGCAGCTTCTTTTCCTCGGACATGGTTGGGTCCACCCGACGGAAGAGGCGCGTCATATCCTCGACGTACGACGTCACGCTCTCGTTCGGCAGAGGAATGCGGGATTGGAGCGCCCGTTCGGCTCGTTCGCGGCGATCAGCATTGGTGTAGGTCTCCAGCAAGGCACGACGGAACTCGAGCCACGATTTGATCAGCCCTTCTCGGTTCTCGTAATGTGCGGGCACCGTCCTGCAAGCTAAAGTAGACGTTCTTTAACTTCACCGCGTCGCTCCATTCGTTTATCTCGGCAAAGCGCTCAAACTGGACTAGCCAGTCTTCTACATCGTCGAAGATATCCCCGTGGAACAATTTCGGCAATCGGAGATTCTGCAGCAGATACTGAGTTGCCGTTGTGGCCGTACCTTGCCTAGTGGTCGGTAGGGACGTCGGTGTTCCTTCCATACCGGTGTGTGGGGGCGTCGATGTTGTTGCGGAGAGATGATCAAGCTCCGGAGGCAATCCTCGGATTCTCCTGCTTGCCCGGTGAACAGGGCTGTCCACTACTATAGGGCTGGTACTCCTGCTACCAGGAGGGGTTTGTGGCATCGGATCAACCGTACTCCGCACCTCCACCAGTTTTGTCACGGAAAGGCAATGTAAGATGTGCCTGGCGTCGTCGAGGCAGACGGTTGTACAAGATGGCCTGCAATGTTGTTGTTGTTGTAGCCTGTGATGCGTGTGGCTCCTACCCACGATGGGGGATCAGCCAAGAAATGGGTGGATTATTCAAAATTATTATGGAGCATAAATTTTCTAATAGCTATTGAAATAGCATTGAATAGCGCAGAATTACCTGTTAAATAAGATCAGGAAGGTCATATTGAATGAGTCATAATTAATTTAAAAGTAAAAACAAAAAGAAAGGACTTTAGCAGGGCATTCGTTTAGATTCCGTAAGGAATGTTCGGACAGCGAAGCATGCATCCCTGTGGCTGAATCCCAAAGTGGACGCTCCGAACGAAAGAATTGCAGGTTCTGTCAAGTCCAGGCCAATTCATCGAAAAGGTATTTCCAACCATCTTTTTCTTACCGCAGTAAAGCGGCGACAAGATAGAAGAAAGTGGTGTATCGTCTCTTCCTCATTACAAAAAGAACAGAGGGGGAAGGGAACCAAACCCGACCTGCGTAAATAGAAATTCAGCGAGGGTATGCGGCAGCGTAATTTGGTGAGGCAGACCTCAAGCATCTTTGTGTCACAGGATTCGCTATGCCAGGGAAATGCCAGGTGCTTATACTCTGGAGAAGCAGCGAAATGTTGGTTTGATAAGGCTAATCTTACTGATCGCATCCGAAATCTTGCCGCCGTGACCTGTGCTGTCACTGGTAGAATAGGAAGAACAGGGCCGGATAGTGATGCATTTGCCAGTGAATCAGCAGTTTCATTAAAACACAAACCTTTATGCCCTGGCACCCAGATAAAATAAACACATTGCACATGGGCTGGAACTAGTAAGCGGAAGAGTTTTAGCATATGTGACTCATTAGTAGCGGTAAGGCAAGAGCATACAGAAAGGGAGTCAGTCAGAATGGCAGCCGTTGTAATCATCGGGTGTAATTTACGTAAAGCTAGGATTACTGCTAACAACTCGGCCAGAAAAAATAGGCACAAAATCAGGCAACCTTAAAGAAAAAGACCAGTCGAATGCAGGACAAAATATTCCAATTCCAGCTTTTTCCTCGCACTGTGAGGCATCTGTTGCAATGATAACGTTTGTTTCTAGGGTGCTTAGGTGGTCTTGCAACATGGCCTTTAAGATGCCGTTAGGAAGTAGTTTCGCGTGGTTTGGGAAAATGTCATAGAACCTGATCTCTGGGTAATTTGAATGCGTATTATCATGAAGCACCTCGCGAATTTGCACATTTAGTGGTTCAAGTAATGTTTGCACAACTATAATCTGTGGTCTATGAAACCTGCGCCAATGAATAGGAATAAATAATTCTGAATCTGAGAGGAAAATGATTTGAAGGCGGTTTAATGGGGATTCATACAGCCTTAAGAAAGTCAGAATGGTCAGAAGGTGAAATCGGCATAATATGGGTAGGATTCTTGCCTCCACGTATAATGCGGCATTCGAAACGTATTTTGGGAGGCCTAAGCACAGACGTAGCGCCTCTCGTTCCAACAAAGCTAGCGGCCGAAGCTTGTATGCTGGAACACCTGAGAATAAAACGCATCCAAATTCTAACACCGGACGAACATCTTATATACCATCAAGAGGGATTTTCTTCGCATACCTGTTCTTCGGTTGCTCAACTTGCGCAAAATGCCCATTGAACGAGCTCCTTTTGTCGCAATATATTCAATATGCGGCCGCCAGTTAAGATTTTCGTTGTAAATAACTCCAAGGTATTTTAGTGACTCTACTTATGGGATACCTTCGAGATGATAATTAAGCGATATGTATACTGGGTCTTTAACGGGAAAAAGAAGGACAGCCCACTTATTAGCATTAAGGTTTAAGTGTAAGCTATCCAGCCAGCCTTCCAGTTCCCTTAGATACGACTGCAGTATTTCGTAAAGAGAGGATATGTCGCCAGCCAAACCAAAAAGGCAATGTCATCAGCATAAACGTATGTACTGACACCTGGGTGAACGGGGATTCTGCTCAGTAAAATATTACATAATACTGGTGAAAGTACCGATCCCTGAGGCACACCTCTTGTTTGCTTATATTTACTGGAAGAATAGCCACTTCGAAAACAATAGAACTCCCTGTCTTTCAAAAATTCATGCACCCATGCAACAATATAGCCTGGAAAGCAATGGCTCTGTACCCGATTCGTCCGGGCCAGGCGCTGTAGTTGGCAACTGTAACATAACCTTTGCTACTTCCGAATAGGATATCTCCTTGTAGCCCCAGAATTTAGGAGAAAAAACAGCAGTTTGAAGGCGCGTTGCGAACCGGCTCTGCAGTCCTTTAGCCAATAGTTCTAAGGACTCCTGCATTTCCTGTAAGGTATAGACGATTGAGTCTACATTAATGCTCATTGGGAGTTTGTCTCTAAAACGAAGGTAATTAAATAAAGCACGTTTGTTTTTGTATTTAGATAGATAATCAAAATGGTTTTTATCGTACTCATCTTTTGCACGTTTAATAGTACGTTTGAAGGTTGCCGAAATAAACTGATAATCTTTCCAATTTTGTGAGCTCTGATTATGTAGAAGTTTTTTCCAAGCAGCTTTCCTTCTTCTATAATCTCGTGTGCACTCGCTGTTCCACCAGGCACTAGATGAGGAACGCTTAGCTGTCTGAATTACAAATTCAGGCTTCTGTCGGGACGTCTGTAATGCTGAACAAATACTCAAGCCAATTTCTTCGTCGTTACTACTAGTTAGTGACGCAAGGGTGGACCGCAAGCAGTCTTTAAATTTTTTTGCAATTCTCAAATATTCTGCCTTGTCGTTCAAATGATGTTAAAGGGCATGCAATTTCAATGTATAGCGGCAGATGATCACTGTTTGTACAGAAATCAATCGTTGTCCAAGATGTCACAGCGACACTTGTGCTAGAAAACGTCAAATCTAACACTGAGCGAGATTGTCCGCGGACAAATGTAGGTCCTGTGATATTAAGGCATGAAAGGTCTATGGTCAAGTTCCACAGACGTGTCCCACCGGAATCTGTTTTGTAACCCCAAGACAGGTGATGCGAGTTGAAGTGACCAGTAAGAATGACTTCATTTTTGCAGCTGGAAAGCGCACCATCCAATTGGTATGTACTGTGCACGCCAGTAGGGAAATAAGCATCTATAATTGAACATGAACGGTAGCCTGGGATGCTAAGGTGCACTGCCAAAATTTCACATTCCGGAGACATTAACTTGAAAGCTATTTTCGCCTTATGACAGAATTTAAATGACAACAAAATCATTAAGCCACCTCCTTGTGAAAGGCGACCTAATCGAAAAGATCGAAAATATTTAAAATGAAAATTTTTCTCAGGAGTAAGCCAGGTTTCTTGTAAGATTATGACGTCAGGATTAAGATGAATTGTTAAGCAATATAAGTCTGTTGAAGCAGAAAACAGGGAACGACAGTTCCACTGTAGCACTTTTAAAGAAGCTATGGTGATGATCTAATTGATATAGTTACTTCAGCGACTACCGTCGCAATGAACTTTCTTGGATGCCAGAATGAGAAATTGGATTACCCTTTTTGTTTTTAGTATATGGACAAGAAGCAGTTACTGGAGACCCAGTTCGCTTTTGCGACCTGGTATCTTGGCCTGTTTCCATGTCGACCTGCGAGTCTGACTGACGCGAAGAACAAGGATCGGATCCAAGAAATATTGGGTCCGATGTGGTACTCGGCACTAGCACTGAACGAGCTACCTGTTTTGCAGCACAAGTAATCGATTTGGTGATTGGTGTTGCAGCTGTTTGCAATAGCTGTGTCATCTGCGCAGTAAACACTTGGGAAAGACAGTCGGTAACACTTGTGACAATATTTTGCATAGCCTTTGTCATTGCTTTTTCCACGGCCGATTCAATGAGTTTCGACAAGTTGTCTTCCTGTAAAGTAGATTGCCTCGCAGTGACGCCAGCGTATCCAAAGGCTCTTTCCTTGACGACTGCAATAGCTTCTCGCCGCGAACATCGTCGCCTGTCAATTACCGCGAGTAGCTGCATTTCGTTAGCTCTAGCCGAGCAGTTTCCATAGTCAGCCGCATGGTTTCCTCCACATAGGCAGCAAGTTTCGGCTTCAGCTGTGCACTCATTGGGAGAATGATCGTCACCACAGGCGCGACAGCGTCCATTTGATTTGCAGCCTCCTGCACTATGGCCAAAACGCCAACAGTTCCGACACTAAAGTGGACGGGAAGCGGGAGGTACCACTCTAAAAATAAGTGGCCGCACTTTCAGTTCAGAAGGGCAGGACTTGCCAGCAAACGTAGCAATAACTGATTCTGCGGCAACTTTTTCTCCGTTTACCAGTCGGTTACAGCGGTATACAGCCATGACGCCAGCATCAGACAGTTTCTCCAGAGTCTCAGTTGGGCTCAATCTAGAGTCTGCGCCCCGGACAATGCCTTTAGTGCATGTTAGATGAGGAGGAATAAACGCACTCACCGGGACATATGCGAAAGTCTTACACTTTAGGAGGTCTGCGACACAGGTCGAATCTGATGACCTACAGACTATCCCACCTCTTCCAAATTGTCGGACATCGCTTATCAATTGGAAATGACGCGTCATGGCCTGGAGCTCGGCCTGAACAGCTTGTGGGTTGTTCAGCCGGATGAATCCACCGTTCGAGGACACCAGCGCGACAGGGGTGCTGCTAACACCGCTGCGGAAGAAAGATTGCAAAGGCAAATCACCACGAGAAGGGGAGGCTGGCCAAGGGCTGGGCCCTTGCCCAGGAGAATTTTTAGACATCAGCGTTGTTTCAATCACGGATAAGTCCTACAAAAATAAGGTAAGTAAGATAACTAGGCCAAATCCACCCAAAACTCAGCCAAACCACCAAGTAAGTTCCAGCTTGGGCACACCGGGGCGCAGATCGAACGCCGAGCTGCTTCAAGCTGGCGTCCCCAGCTTGTACTCCTTCTACTCCAGCACCCGTCTCTTGCTCAGCGCGCGTCCCAGTCCCAACTTGTTTTTCAGCGCTGGCTCGTGACACCTAGCGGCAATTTGTCACGGGTTTCTTATATCTGTAGATATGAGGCACCCTCCGGAGGGCGTACCTTTATGGAGGCCTTCTTTTTTGTAATCGTCTCTCACCTTATACGCTTTGAGCTGCCGAACGATATCAGAACGTCTTCGAGGGTGACAGGGGTGTACGTCGTTATGTGATGGCCAGGGAGCACGTCATAGACCATGTGTTCCTCAGGGCCGGAAATTACCGCGCGGAAGTATTTAGGGGTAAGACAAAAAGACATTGACTCGCCATCTCGGCCCTGCGAATGTGGAAGTCCAACGGTTGCGGTAGATGCATGGGAAATTCGCTGACCATGGGATGCATGGGAAATGCGGTAGAGGCGGTAGACCACGGTAGATGCATGGGAAATACGGCGCTAGTGGCGGCGTTATATGTTCCCGTATGAAAAAATTAATAAGAAAAGTCGCAGTTCCGCCCGAAAGGCGAAGCATCCACTTCGATAGCAAATTAGTAGATAGCTATACCAAGTAAGGATAGCAGCTTTATCAAATCAAATCAAATCTTTATTTGAACCATGTGCATACCTTACAGATGGAGGACAACGGCAAAAAAGCTGCCAGTAGGCGGCTTGACGATTCCGCAGCCCCACGTAATGAGCGGCGTTTGGGCATTAGCAATGAAAAACAGTTGATAAACAAATGTAAACACTTCATCAGTCCAGAACAAAAGTAAAACACAATGATTCGAAAAAATCGAAATGAATAAATAAATGCCAGGATAAGTAAATAAGTTTGCTTCCGCTGCAAGCATGTATCTAAGTTTAGCAGTGGAACAAATAAATGAATCAGAGTTAGTAGATTGGTAATGGTTTCTGAATGGTAGAGTGGTATCGTTTCTGCATAACGTAAATTGTTTTGTAGGTTCGAGAATGTAGATGTACACCAGACAAGCTGGCAGTATTTAACATGTGAATAGAAAAGAGAATTATAAATAAGTATTTTATGTGGTGCTGAAAGAATATATCTGAGACGATTCCAGTTATTCGAACAAGATTTGTTTCGAGTAAGTTCAGATGGGATTCCCAGGACATGTGTGCAGTAAATGTCACGCCGAGGCATTTAAAATGGTCCAAAAATGTCTACAGGATGAGAGTTAGGCACGAAAGATAGCTGCTTTTATTTTATTTTCGTTAATATTCATAGAGTTATATTGTAACGTAGATTGAAGACTGAGCCTTACAAAATATACGCTTCTGTTTAATGGCGGCCCAGGAGAAAAACGTGCAGCTCACGCACTTCGTCGTCGCGCCGACGATTGCGCGCACCGTCCCGCGATGCGGGAGCCCCCCATTATTGGGTCAATTGACCCTCCATGCGAAAAGTGACCGTCTCGGTCGCGTCAAAAAGTTATTTCGGCGACAAGAAATGGAGCCCCTCAGGTGCATCTTGGCGTTCACGAACGCGCATAGTAGGGTTTCATGCGCACTACATGAACAACTTCAGCGCGAGGACGACGACGGAGCGACCGAGGTCAGAACTGCAAGGGACGACTTCGTAGGTCACGTCACATAGGCGGTGTGTAACCTTGTAGGGACCAAAATACCGGCGTAGCAACTTTTCCGAGAGTCCATGGCGTCTGATGGGCGTGAAGACCCAAACGAAGGCGCCGGTATTGTAATGGACGTCGCGTCGACCCTCGCTGTAGCGAAGGGTGTTGGTATGCTGTTGGCTCCGGATACGATGCCGAGCAAGCTGGCGTGCTCCTTTGGCTCTTTGCACGAGTTCTTCCGCGTGTTCACTCAGCGGGATATTATTAACCAGAGGTAGCATGGCATCAAGTGTTGACGTGACGTGGCGCCCGTATACAAGTTCGAACGGCGTAAACTGTGTAGTCTCCTGTGCAGCAGTGTTATGCGCGAAGGTTGCATAGGGCAAAAATCTCATCCCACGTCTTGTGTTCTACGTCGATATACATGGAGAGCAAATCAGCCAGCGTTCTGTTCAGATGTCCAGTTAATCCATTGGTTTGAGGGTGATACGCAGTGCTCTTGCGGTGAGAGCAATGCTTCACCTGGAGAACGTCCTCCATAAGTTCGGCGGTAAATGCTGCACCGCGGTCGGTGATGAAAACAGATGGTGCACCATGTCGTAGGACGATGTGGCATACAAAGAACTTGGCGACTTCATACGAGTTTGCTTGCGGAATAGCTTCGGTTGCGGCATATCGGGTTAAGTAGTCAGTAGCGACGACTATCCATTTGTTTCGCGAAGAGGTCACTGGGAATTGCCCAAGTATATCCATTCCTATTTGTTGGAACGCTGCTTGAGGAGGGTCCACAGGGTGGAGAAAGCCAGCTGGTTTAACTGGTGGTTTCTTGCGGCGCTGACAATCGCGGCAGGTCTTCAGGTACCGTTGCACAGAAGAATAAAGCCGGGACCAGTAATACTTCTGTCGTATCCTTGCTAATGTCTTAGCGAATCCCAGGTGACCCGCACATAACTCATCATGGCAGGCTTGCAAAATATCTAAGCGCAGCGCTCGCGGCACGACAAGGAGGTACGTATTTGGACCGCTTCCGGAATTTTTCTTGTAAATGGCGTTGTTGTGCAAACAGTACAATGATAAGCCGCGCACGAGCGACCGAGGTCAGACACCTTCAGCTCCTTGAAGGTGCTCAATAAGCGGCAGGAGCTCAGGGTCAGTGCAGTGGTGCTCAGCCCTCTTTATGGCGTCGATAACACCGACAAATGGCAAGTCATGGTCAGCGTCCGAGCATGTTGTAGGGAGTGGTGCACGTGACAAACACTCCGCGTCGCAGTACTGCCTTCCAGATCGGTAGACAACTGTAATTTCCTACACTTGTAAGCGCAAGCTCCAACGGGCTAGTCTGCCTGAAGGTTCACAGGGCATGGTGATCGCTGACAGCCTTAAAGGCTCTACCGTACGAGTTGGAATTTACCAATTGCCCACACAACCGCTAAGCATTCTTTATCAGTGGTTGAGTAGATTTTCTCAGAGTTGGTGAGACTGCGGCTTGCATAAGCAATGCGGCGTTCCGCACCAGCTTGCCACTGCAAAGAAACTGCGCCGAGACCCGTAATGCTGACGTCAGTATGAATTTCAATGTCAGCGTCTTCGTGGAAATGAGCAAGTATTGCGGCCGCCTGCAAGCGCTTGCGCAATTCATTGAACGGCTGCTGCTGTTCCTCCGACCAAATGATAGGCAAATCGTCGCGTGGAGCCATGTCAGAGGCTCAGCAATTCTCGAGAATCCCTCGACGAAGTGATTATAATATGCGCACAAACCAAGGAAGCGTTGGACATCCTTCTTGTCTGTGGGTGGCGAAAACTCGGCTACGGCAGCTAATTTGTCGGAGTCTGGTCGCACGCCTTTAGGACCAACTACATGGCCAAGAAATTTGAGCTCTTGGAACCCGAAGAAGCATTTTTCAAGCTTGATGGTGAGCCCGGCAGTACGGATCGAAGCGAGGACACTCTCGAGTCGTGCGAGATGTTTGTGAAACGTGCTCGAGAACACGACGACGTCGTCAAAGTATACGAGGCAGGTCAGCCATTTCAGTTCAGCAAGCACGGTATCCATCATCCGCTGAAAGGTGGCAGGTGCGGAGCAGAGACCGAAGGGGAGAACTTTGAACTCATAAAGCCCGTCAGGTGTAATAAACGCTGTTTTTTCACGATCCTGTTCGTCAACTTCGATTTGCCAATACCCTAATTTAAGGTCCAACGAAGAAAAAAATTTGGCATGTTGTAGACGATCCAATGCGTCGTCGATGCGGGGCAATGGATAAACATCGCGCTTGGTGACACTGTTCAACTTTGTGTAATCTACACAGAACTGTAGTGTGTTATTTTTCTTTCTGACTAACACTACAGGGGAGGTCCACGGGCTTGTGGATGGCTGGATCACGCCATCTTGAAGCATCTCTTCCACCTGATGCTTGATGGCTTCCCTTTCCACTAGACATTGAAAAACAGTCCGCAAATTCATTCACGAGACTCAGTAGACTCTTTCTGATGGTCTAACAGAGCAGCGTTAACGTGAATCCGTTCTTTTAGGCTGGGTAACTCAGATTGCTGAGACGATGCGATTTCCAATGTGGCAAAGTCAGTAACATCAGTGATTTCCCCAAAAAATGCGATTGTCGTTCCTTGTTAGCTTGTTAGCAAAACGACTGAACATTTGTTTCGCACCTGAAGAAGCCCTCTGGCTATGCAAATGTGGCACTCAAGAAGGAGGGGGATGTTGGCCTCAGCAATTCCTACGGCGTCGTCATCCATGTCCCATCGGACAAGGGTAAGCACGCTGCTCTTGGGTGGCAATGTGACGTGATCATCAGCTACGCGAGGCGCGGTGTCAGTGTCGTTATCATAACTGTTCGCTATGGCTTGCGTAGTAGCGAAGCTAACTCTGGACTCTTGCAGGTCGATGATGGCACTGTTCGCCTGAAAGGAATCCATCCCGAGTGTAAGGTGCTTTGAATATTCAGGAAGAATGACGAAGTCGCCGATGTACGTGAAGCCCCGAATGTTGACTTGTACCGTGCACCGGCCCACTGGAGTTATGAGGTGCCCTCCTGGAGTACGAATCTGAGTTCCGGTCCATTGCGTCGAAACTTTGTTCAGTGTGCACGCGAGATTCTGACTCATAACAGACGTGTCCGCACCCGTGTCGATTAGCGTCGTGACTTCGTGGTCATCTAAGTTAACTGGTACGTTGCAAGATACTGACACCGAACAACAATGGTTTCTCTGCGTCTCAATTACGTGATTTTGCTGTCGTCGTAGTGGAGGATCTTCAGCGTTCACAACGTCAGCGACCTCACTTCCGCAGGTCGCTGAGCTCAGTTTTCCCGGGAGGCAGGGCTGGGTGAGCGACGCCTGATTGCGCTCGGCATGAAGATGGGGTTGGAAGACCTGTATCGGGCAGGTGACGGTGATCGGGGGTCACGGAATCATGGGCCAAACGAGCTCCTGGCGTCCGTGATGTAGTCTTCAATCTCGAGGAGACGTTCACCATTGCGCGGGCACGGCGCATTCTGTGAAATTCCACGGAGCCCAGCTCGGCGGTAAGGACACACCCTGTAGAGGTGATCGACTTCCCCGCAATGACAAACACAAGGATCTCCGGTCTGCAGTGCACCATACGTCGTTCTTGTGGTCGTGTTTCAGCCACGAATGGCGTGCGGCGAGTTCTGAAGTCGGCAGTTGCTTGTTCAACGGCGCGCACACCACGAAAGTCCGAGACATCGCGCGCATCGTGAAAAGTCGGAGACAACGAATTTTGCGCAGCTTCCGCATACGACTTGCGAAGTTGTGGCTGCCGTACCTCGGGCTGTGGTGCCTCGCTTCGCTTCGGGACTTGTACTGCCTGCCTGATTTCTTCCCGGACGACCTAAGCCAGAGCGAGTCGCGGTACTGATACCGGAGCCACCTGAAGCTTTTGGAGCTCTTCTCGGACAAGCCTAATGAGCCCCCGCAAGGTGTAGGTATTGTCCGAGGGTATAGCGAGAGGGTCCCGCAATAGGGTCGACACGTCGCGGTTGTCCTGCCTTGTTCGTTGCTGCAGTGCCTTTTCCATTGATATGGCTTCTGCGAGAAACTGTGCGAAACTGTCGAAACTGTGCGAAACTGTGAGAAACTGTCTTTGGTGGGTAGCGTATTAGGCCACCGAATAACTCTTGCTTGACACCACGCATCAAGTTCCTGACCTTCTTTCCTTTCGGCATGGAAAGAACCATGCGTCGGAAAAGTCAGCACATATCTTCTACAAACATTGCGACGCTTCTGTTCCGCAGCTGTACTCTCGCCTGAATTGCAGATTCAGCTCGCTCCTTGCGATCGAGGCTGGCGTATGTGCTGATTAGCTGGCGTCGGAATTCGTCCCATGTCGATAAGGCCGCCTCACGGTTCTCATACCATGTCTGCGCATAGTACTCGAGGGCTGAGTAAGCGCTGCATAGCTTGCGATATGGAGTCCAGCCGTTGAATTCTGCGACTCGCTCAAAGTGATCGAGCCAGTCCTCAACATCCTCGAAGGTGTCTCCATGGAAGGATGTGGGTGTGATGTTATTGGGGCCGGATCACTCCAGAGAAAGGGAAAAGCAGCACGCGAAAACACAAACACACATCAGACTTGTATTGACGTACACGACACAGATAACGGCACAAACATGTGATGATTTCCCAAAATGCCTCATAGGCGACATGCACTATATCTATGGATTGGTGGATTATGATTGGCCTACAGTTCCGGCGGAAGCGTGTGTCGTCGTGTCTGAGACCTCGTTGAACCGATGCTGGCCAGCGGGGTCGCACAACAGTGTCGGCCGGCGGGTCGGACAGCCGTGTCGGACAGCCGGGTCGGACCACCTCGCACGGCTCAGGTAGCCGGCCGCAGTCACCAGGTCGCGTCGTCCACAGCTGGCGGGGTAGCCCTGTGGCCGCTCACCCGAACGCTCGACCGCCCCGGTTCCGGACCGCCAGCCCTCCTGGACCAGTGCCCAGCGGAAGAGCGGGGCGAGGTAGTACCCCAGCGGGCGACAGCGTTGACTCCCGGTTGGCGTATTGGCGCGGGCGGCGATAGCTCCTATGGGCCAGATGCCCAGCGAGGAAGCTGTTCTCCGTCGACCGCCGAACCTCGCGCACTGCTCACGCCACGGGCCACGGGCCACACTCTCGCGCCACGCTTTTTTAGGCGCCACTGCCGATGATGATGATGACTCTCTTGCGGGTATTTGCCAATATTCGCTGTCCTCTTCGCCCCCGCACGGCGCACTGTCTTCGTATGTTTATGTTTCGCACTCCCGCGTACCATATATTATGACAATACCCCCCTTTTCGAGAAAGTTGTTTACAACTATTCTAACACATGGACGCGGGATGGACACATGGATTCTAACACATGGACGCGGAAAGAAAAGAAAGGGAAATTGTCGCGTAAGTTTTTCCGATTGTTCATGTAAGCACACGACACACATTGTTCACATCCATTGCGCCCAGTTAAAGTACTAACGCACAAGTCTGTCCGGTTTCTAATAAACACTAAGCACATGCGTGGTCGCATTGTCTTATCGCATTTTGATATATGAACAGGTGATTATGCGCGAATGGACTCAAGTAGTCAACTGCGACCCTGTCACAACATTGTGTGTAGTTAACAGTAAAATAATACTCCTGCCAAAAGGAGACTCCAACGCAACACTCTGCTGCTGACATTCTTGGCGTGCTCCTCTGTGGGCTTGGTTTCGCTGGCCTGGTCTCCGGTGCTTTGTCAACTTCGGCGGCCTTTGTGTCGGCGTTTTTAAAACTTCTGGTCCAAACGAACTTGTCGCATTCTTGCACGCACACACAAGCACACACTGACGAGGAAGTGGAGCGGCCTGTACTTTCTCTTTCGCTGTTGTCTTTTCACTTGTCGCACGACTTCACAAAGCGTTTTACGTCTCTGTGTACATCTGGCCAATAATATTCTCGTAGGATACGATTGGTTGTTCTTCTGATACCTTTATGCCCTTCTATGATGTTTTCATGTGCCGCTTCTACTATGCCAGATCTAAATCGTTTTGGTATGACCACCTGCTTAAATGTTCTGCCAGTAGCCAGACGGTAAAGGCGATATAACAATCCTTTTTCTTCGACGAATTCGTAGCTGTGCCTCTTTCCATAGTTAAACGACTTGCTCACTTTGGAAAAAATATGTTTCAGCGTCGGGTCTTTCCGCTGGTCTTCAATGAGTTGTCCTTTTGTCACGTCACGTAAGACGATTGTCGGAACGCACAAGGGACGAATCTTGACTTGTTCTTCAGTTCTGGCTTCAGCCACGCTCGATATATGCTGAGGCCTCCTAGGCGCCTTAGTCAGCTTCCTTTCTATTGACGACGACTCCGCGTTGGGAGCAGCGGGGCGCTTCCAGTCAGAGTCTGGATCGTATGGTCCTCTGACGCCTGGAAGGTTTCCCAGAATGACGTCGTAGAGGGGCTCGTCCATACATGCCACGGTTAATTCGCCTGTAAAGTACGGCGTGTTCACTTGTATGACAGCTTCAGGCAGGTCACTTGTTGAGCCGTCCAGAAGGACAACGTTGTTCGTTCTTCCCGTCATACACATCTCTGGAACGAGTTCTCGTTTGACAATTGCGGTATTACAACCAGTGTCTCGTAGTACACGAACACTTCTTCCCAGCAGCCGGCCTTCAACCACTGGCATCCCGTCGATGAGGAAAGTTACAGCAGTCCCAGGGTTCTTGTCCTCGCTGTCACTTGATCGGCGAGTCTTCTTTCCTGGACGCTTTGATTCTTTCACTGGACGAGTCCCGACTTGTTGAGATTCGGTGAATGCACACGCAGAACTTGGTTTGTTGTCCCCGTACCGAGTTCGGCAATTGTCAGCTGTATGTCCCGTTCTGTCGCACAACTCACACTTCAGCATACGCTTTGGTGGGTTACGGCAGTCAGGAGCCAAATGTCCAAACCGGTGACAGAGGGTGCACATAAGTTGTGGTTTCCTGGGAGCTTCAATGTTTTTCCCGCCAGAATCCTTTGTATTATCGGTACCTTTTCCTAGGTTTGTCCAGTTCTGCGCTTCAAGAAAGCGATCCGTCAAGCTAGCAAGTTCGTAAAGGGATTTGCACTCTCGCTCCTTCAAGAAAATGACTAGCTTTGGCTCACAACAACGCAGAAACTGTTCAGAGATCATTTGATCTCGTAGACCTTCATATGTTTTAGGCACATTAGCCATCTCAATCCAATGGTCAAAATAGGCTGAAATTCTTGCTGCTAACTGTTTTCCAGTTTCGCCCTCTACTGCTCGTGCCTTCCGAAACTTCCCTTGGTAGCCTTGAGCCGTGAATTGAAACCTCTGTAGCAAAGCTTTCTTTACCTTCGGGTAATCTAATGAATCGGCGGCAGTCATCCGACCGATCACAGTTAACGCTTCCCCAGTGAGACACATGCTCACAGCAAGAGCCTATTTTTCTTGTGGCCACTCTTGCCCTGTTGCTACGCGCTCAAATCGCTGTAAATACGCGTGCAAGTCATCGCGCTTCTCGTCGAACAAAGGAAGTAATTTCTGTGGATTGAGGGATGACGAGGAAGTGCTGGGCACAGTTAAAATTTCAGAAGCTGCTGCCGGCACGTTCCGCGCTCCTTCCTGAAGCTGAAGCTTTAGTTGGAGGATCTCGCGCTGCCTCTCGTCAGCTTCCTTGACTGCCTCTCGCTCCGCAGCTCTCTAGTCCCTTTGTTTCGCCTGTTCCGCCTGACAATCCTATTTGGAGTCCTATGGCCGTGATTTTCTCTAAATCCATGGTGCCGTCTACTAATGTGCGTCTGCGCTCAAGCGAAACTGCCCCCTTTCACTGTATTTGCGAGTGAATCCTGGCAGGCTCGCCAGTTCGTAATGTTATTGGGGCCGGATCACTCCAGAGAAAGGGAAAAGCAGCACGCGAAAACACAAACACACATCAGACTTGTATTGACGTACACGACACAGATAACGGCACAAACATGTGATGATTTCCCAAAATGCCTCATAGGCGACATGCACTATATCTATGGATTGGTGGATTATGATTGGCCTACAGTTCCGGCGGAAGCGTGTGTCGTCGTGTCTGAGACCTCGTTGAACCGATGCTGGCCAGCGGAAGAGCGGGGCGAGGTAGTACCCCAGCGGGCGACAGCGTTGACTCCCGGGTGGCGTATTGGCGCGGGCGGCGATAGCTCCTATGGGCCAGATGCCCAGCGAGGAAGCTGTTCTCCGTCGACCGCCGAACCTCGCGCACTGCTCACGCCACGGGCCACGGGCCACACTCTCGCGCCACGCTTTTTGAGGCGCCACTGCCGATGCTCCCAAGTCGGCGTCGATGATGATGATGACTCTCTTGCGGGTATTTGCCAATATTCGCTGTCCTCTTCGCCCCCGCACGGCGCACTGTCTTCGTATGTTTATGTTTCGCACTCCCGCGTACCATATATTATGACAGTGGGGATTCGTGGCTGGTTAAGGACGACCTCGGTCGGTGCCCTCGGTGTTGAGGAAGAAGACGGAACTGATGTACTCATCTTTCCGACTCGATTGCGTAGAGGCTCGTGCTCAGGTGGCAGTCCGTACGTGAACAGGAGTCAGCTCGACCGGATTTCATACTGGGCTTGCAGATGGCATTCGATCTGGGAGTGGTAGCGTGTACCCAGCACCTCCATGAGAAAAATGTAACGTAGATTGAAGACGAGTCTTACAAAATAGACGCTTCTCTTTAATGCCTGGGCCGTTGCGGCCGTTGCACCGGCCGTTGCACGCGCCATCCCGTGGCGCGGGAGCTCCACATTATTGTGTCTATATTATTGAAAACCTTTACATATTGCGAGACAAACTGGCTTTATGAAAACACGAAGTTTTATTCGATGTTTTTATTGAGCATCATAATTCGTGAGATATGCGCATAATGTTTTCATTGTACCGTGTATGTGATCTTTCATTAACGAGGGGGCCTATGGGTCACTTTTTCTGGTTTAGTATGTTTTCTCGTGTTTACGATTATTTTTCTTTTGCAGATTTAGTTTGTGTGTTTGTGACATGTGCATGCGTATTTCTCGACTGTGTGTTTGGAACCGGCTTTAATATTGTCAACCTTCCACTCGTTGTGAAGTTGATAAACAACAATAACAAAGAATAGAGCACAATTCTTTTCTTTTTGCATGAGAGCGTTGCGTATGAAACCTCGAGGCAAAAAAAAAGAAGATTCGAAAATGTTTCGCAGATTTCTCGGAAATATCTAGGTAGTGAAAAGATCGCAAAACAATTATAGGCTACGCTGCGCGGTTTATTTCTATCACGAGGAGCACACCTCGACGATGCGCGCGATAAGCTGGACGGCGCTCTGGACGATGACCACGGGCCAGGGCAAGTCACGTGCCGCTCCACTCTAACCATAGAGTTTCTAAAGATACCCTAGAGGGAAATGTGGCGCTAGTGTCTACGGGGGTTCTCATGCGCGTTGCCTCAACCTACATTGGAATGATGGGAAGTACAGGCTTCGGATTGACTTCGGTCTTTAGACTAGTGGCGTTTGTTTCTGGCGCAGTAAACAAAGCTATACTCAAATATTATCGCGTAAAATCTAATTCTATTTCTGCAGTATGTTATATAATGTTCAACACGCTGCATAAACTTTGTATGACTTTGAGATGGAAGCATGGTTTACTATGGTTTGTCACCAGGACACACCAGGGTATGCATACTTGTGCGATTCTGTTCCCAATTCAACGCCAAAGAATAATTATTTATTCATTTCTTCAACAGCAAAACAACCGTGCAAGTATTTATATAAAAATACTCATCATGTATTTCTGGAAATAAAAATGTTGTATTGTGACAAAGCGTTGCGCCCTTGAGAGGAATGCTACAAGTGTCGTCTGCTACGACGCCTGCTCGCTGCAAACGCGAGACTTTTCTCGCAGACGACAGGCACTTGCGAACTCTCTCGCTCTTTCGAAAGGTTGCGTCGGCTGTCACGATTGCTGAACGTCTTCAAGTACTTTTAAGCACATCTGCTGCAGTGCTAGCTAGGACGCTAGTGGCCTCCTACGAGTATGCTGCATCATATTTTATATTGGCGTACCGCTTCCGAAGCGTTACAGCGTGGCTTTGCGGGTACCCATTGTGCGACACTAGACTACAGCTAGGAAGCAGCTATCTTTCCTACCACAAGTAAGTTTGTTTTCTCAAAGTCCTAAAACACGCATTTCAATGAACACATAAATGAGCACGTAATGAAGCCCTCAATAAAATTTGATTGTCAAGCCACTAGAAGTACAACTGTATATGTATTGTATCAGTAGTGCCTTCTTTGTCCTATTCTGAAGTTTCATAAAGCACGTAACGCTACAGTGCCAACCTAACACACTTAACAAACAAAGGTCCAAACGCTCAAAACATGTTCTTTCAACGTTTACGATGCCGCCGCTTTCTCGTCACGGCTTCGACGCCACACCGCGGCACAAGCATCGTCCCAGTCGCTGGCCCAGCGCGCTATCGCCACTCCGAGCAACATAACAAAGGCAAAGAGCTTTGCGTTGCACTGTCCAACTGCAGGTTATAGCAATTGCGCTTGGAGCGAAACCAAAACTGCCAAAAAAATACTTGTACACTAGTTCGCCAGTCAATAGAATGCCAATCCGAAGCCTGTACTTCCCATCATTCCCATGATGGTTGAACGATCGCAGCGCCAGATTTGCCTCTAGGTATACTAATATGAAACTCTATGACTCTAACAGATCATGCGGTGCTTGGGGACACCAAGACGTCGTGCTGGTGTCAGATTTTCCCTAAGCAGTCAAGCGAAGCACTCTTTTTACTGCCGATCGGAAATTCCGTTTCAAGCATTCCAAACAGAAAAACGAAAAGTGTTATCATTTTATTTCATTCAGCAGGACATAACCGCACGGGTTTAATTTCCTTTGTAGCTTCATGCTATACATTCGGATGGATATCAATTTTCCCTTTCATGAACTTTTCTCCCCACCCCTTGCGGGATTGCGCAGAACTGATTTGCCATATCCAGACTATGGTGGTCGCCACTGTGGCCCATATACGTCGTCGCTCACACGATGCGGTGCGCAAAGAGCCCTTCCTTGAAGGGGATAGTGATGGCGCTGCACTGGCTTGCGATAACGGTGACCAGCGAAGAGCACAGCACGAAGGCCGCCCACATGGAGTGTGTGGCGCTGCAAACAAGACGCCTAAAATCAGCAACACGAAGGTCGGAATATGGGTGTAAAAACTAGAACCAGGGAAGACACGGTAATTACGTGGTTTGTTACAGACCGTGATTAAGCTTACCAGATAAAGCAGGGATGCACAGAATGGCGTAGATGGCAATAGATTTAGTAACACTACTTAGCTCATGCAACTATGTTTCTCGTCGGCCCGATTCAAAGGGTTCGTCATTAGCAATCATCATGATATATCATGGCCATTGATTCGTTGGCGGGAAGTCAATCTCGCCAGCCGAAGGCCGCAGATGTCACTCACGAAGCGACCACTTCAGAAAAGGAGCCTTTGACGCTGTGCTTTAATTCGCTTTCTTCTTTTATCGCAAACCTCACAGCTATGTGAACCCGTCAGGACAACTGTCACGTTTTGCACGGGAGACCTAACAACCGAGAAAAATATTCCACTGTGACAGTTTGTTAAAGGATCTGTCACCAGACCCTGCTTGAAGTTTCGATTATCGCATAACAGTTGGAAATGGCCAAGAATAACAAAAAACAAAAGATGTTTCAGTAGTGGCAAATTGTAGAAATTATATATAAAGAAAAACCATTGTTGCCAAAACATTGCATCTTCAAAGAAACTACAAGTTCTTTTGCCTCATTTCCATGCGACTATGCCTCGCATCACAGCGAACTTCAGGCCACTGATTTCTGGAGATAGATGCAATCTACCAAGCTAGCTTATGTCCCTTTCAGGCACGTAGCCAGGACTTTTCATGGCAAAAAAAAGAAAAAGAGATTGCCTGGGAATATAGAAGGCGCTTAATTATTTGAAGAGAAAGAGAACGAAGTGGAATGGGCAGCACAAGACGCGAGTTAATCACAGATGGAAAGCAAGTTTTTAACACTACAATAAAGCTGGGGCGTGTGCACCAGAACGAGTACTTTCCAACCAAATCATATCCGCAAATAGGGCCATACAGAGTCAGTGGCGAAAAGAGGAGTGACAAAAAAAAGGAAGGGTGAATGCAAAGGAATCAGGCGTCCACTTACGGAGATGTGTGGCAAATAAAAAAAATTGTCGGACGCTTTCTCTACCCAACTTCTGACTCTCTGTCTCAACAACAGGCCTGCGAGAAGAATGTGAGCCATTTTATGACAGCAATTCTTAATCAAAAGACAGGCATATTTCGGAAAACAATTTTGTTGAACAACAAAGAACCAACACAGGGATGCTTTCACGACACAAAAGATGCAGAACACTAACATTTGTTTCTACAGCAAGCAATTCTAAAGAATGACATCCCGAATGGTTTTACAGTATAGTAAAAGTCAATGCAAAAGAAAAAAAACCCAACATCTAGCTTGGCCCAAAAGAGCGGTTTTCATACATCGCGGTTTCCCCAAGAACACAGTGATAACTTCGTCGACATTGACCTGCCTCCGGCGAATGGACATGGGAGCCAGGCCATTAAGCCGCTCTTCAGCCGTGCGGTTCCTCAAATATGTTTTTACTGTTTTCAGTGTCGAGAAGCTGCGTTCTGCAGCAGCTGTACTCACTGGGAGCGTTGCCAATATCTTGAGGAGCGTGTGAACGCTCGGAAAGAGGGCTTTGTCGCGTTCAGCTCAAGCGTCCGTCGCAAAATGGGGAAGTTTTTCCTCTAGCATGGCTTGCCATATAGTTTTCCAGATTTCTCACTCACCGTTTAGCGTAAGGATATGGGCTGTTCTCATATCTCTCAGGTAAAAATCAAAGGCCGGCTGCACAGATTCAAATTTGCCCTTGAAGGCATGCTTTCGCAATACAAATCGCAATATTTGCAATGTTTTCCAATGGTTTCCAAAGCGCCGTTTGAGGGCAGCTTTCAGGTCATCTATGTATAGAATCAAGGTGGCTCGCCTGTAGTACTCTTCCGCAGAACTACAAGAGTTGTTTGGCCGGTATCTCTGTCTTCCTACCCCCCGTGGTATCTCGCACTTCACTCCGAACTCCACCGCTCTATCTTGACCTAGAGAAAATATTTTGTGGAATTTTGCTTCCGCGTTAGGGGCCATCTCTTCGAGTTTTGTTAGCACCAAGTCAACCTGCTCCAAGGCAACGCTCATGTCAATAGATGGGTTCTGCAGATACACAGACAAGTGGTGTGAGAGGCCTATAGGAATGTCTTACTAAGAGCGAGGCATAAAAGAAAGTTAAGTAAACAGATTCGCTGATGGAGGCAATTAGCAGTGGACGCTCTTGCTTTGTCAGGGAACGCGTCCATGAACTCTTCAAGTGCGCGAACTATCTCAGCGGCGCGGCATCCAACGGAGTCACCGAGCTAAGAGATGATCCCACTTGATTTGAGTTGGCATGATCGTTGTGTCAGGATGACTGATACGGTGGTCGCTGTCCTGGGTATGTTCGGCTATCGGGTTGCGAATTGCGGAGGTCATTCTTTTGCTATAGCAGTCTTTTTTTTTTAGGTTTTTAGTTTCCCCGATGTAGCTCGCGTCGCAGTCAGCTCAAATATATTCGTATGCAGTGCCTTCGGCTCTCTCCCTCAGTGGGCGGTCTTTGGCGATAGGTAGAGAACATGTGCTCGTAGGCTTGTGAGCCACTCGGACGCCTGCTTTTCTGAGAATACGTGCGATGGTTACGCTAGCGCCTCGGATGCATGGGAGAGTGAAGTGTTTCTGTTGTGGTGTTGATTAGGGGCCGGAGGCTGAATTTCTCGGCGAGCGCTGCTGTGCTTTTGGAATTCAAGTGCTTTCCGAAAAAAGGTTTTTGTATAGCTGTTTTTGACGAGGCCCTCGACTTTCGTTTGTTTTTCATTTTTGGTAATTGCGTACCATGCTACATGTACTTGTGCCTCTATTCTGTTGCGTTAATGGCCGATTGGACAAAATTCGGGAAGGGGGTGGTTGCGGACCCCCCTGCCCTCCCCTGCCTACGTGCCTTGTCCTTTAATGTCCTTTAATGTCCACTGAATTCGGCTTTTCGTAATGCAAATGCATATTTTCTGCACTTCAACGAGAAAATAAAGAAAGAGACCTGTTACTACAAGAGTTTTTCACAATGTATCAGAGATGTCTATAACGAACTCTTCCTATAGTATAACATTAGCAGGAACCTTTTGACATCTGAACTTTGTAAATTCGCAATGCTAAGTGCATGGTGACAGGTTACGGTAAATAGTTGTTTTAAAGCTCTTTCCATGCCTTTCGTATTGCTACGTGCGTTTAGTTCGGCTTGTAGTTACGCGACCGGTGTCGCTGCGACGCAAGCGGCGTCGCTTGACGGGTTTCGATCATGGACGCGAAATGTATAAATACGGGACCACCGCTTACGCTGTCTCAGTCTGATGAACGCCCTAGGCGCGCTTGCTGCTTTCACCGTCGCCGAGTTGTTCGCTCCCTTTAGGGCCCAATAAAGTTCGCCCAATAAACTCTTTTTTTTAAAGTTTACCGTCGATGCAGTGTCCCTTTCTGCCTGCCTGCTTGCCAGGCAGTTCACCGTCACCTACGTGACAGTATCAGGCTGCCGGCCTCCGGTGATAACCTTCATATGGTGAGAGGCAGATGCCTAATCCCAGTGCACTGCCACATGTGGACATTTCCAAATTTCAGGTATTGCCGGTGGCCTGCAGCAACAAGGCTACACAAGTTGCGCAATCAGAGTGGCTGTAACTGTGGTTTCGCACTTTTGTTTTCATTGCACCTTCTCTCTCAGTCAGATGTACCCAATTATGCATTGGGATTTGAACAGGAGTCGTTGTATCAGAAAGCGTTAACGCATAAGGGAATACACTGCAGCCTAAACGTTTTCGGAAACTAAATAAGGTTTACATATCGCACGCAGTAACTGCGTACAGCATTCATCTATATAGCGGTACATAATCTCACGGAACGACAAGCGTGACTTAGATTTCATGGCTAAGAGACTTCTCAATTTCTTTCTTTAAATGAAGTGCATAAGCTCTTCTCTGTTCATCGCCTAATGTTAGACTCTACTTTCCTTGCAGCAGACTAGGTTGCTTTCTACTTGCTTATTCTTCCTGCACGAATGGAAATGCTATATTCGAGAATTTTAGCGGGCCGTATTTCAAGTCCACTCAGCTTATGCGCTGCCGCTAAACCTTACCATTTCAAGAATGCGCCGAGCATGTTTTAGCTAACCGCACTGTTTGGCGGAGCGACAAGCTTTGGGTTGCAGCTCTATATGGTGGCGGCAAAGAAAAAAAAAGGACTACTGCCTATAAATCTCGAAAAAGAATGTTCAATGACCCTTTCCTGCAGCGAAGTTATATTGATACTTTGCACTTGGACGAGAAAAAAAAAAGAAGGAATGATACAATTTCCACGAAAGTTGTTTATATGACATGCGAAATCAGTCGGTCACAACTTTGGTATGCTGCGGGAAGGCTGTGGAGCTACAAATTTCGAAATTTCAATCACAAGAGTACGAGGGTTGGAAGTTATTCAAAACTTGCCTTCGTGCCGTGCCTAAAACACTGCGCGCGCCTGAGGCGCCAGGCTTTATTGAAGAAGTCGGTACATCTAACCTCCGCATGCGGCGACTTGTAGGCTTTTTCTAAGTGTCAGAGAGAGCGAATAATCTGCAGCTCCACGAGAACATAAATTATATATTTCGATTTTCTGCGGCACTCTGATTTCTCTAAATTGTTTGGGCATGTGTTCCAGTTCGGGTCGGATAATCCGTGTGAAACAATATGATCCCCACAGGCACGGTGGTTTATTTATCCATTTACTTTCATACTACCAGGAACCGTGGGTATTACAGAGGGGAGTGTTCTAACAATAAATTATTAATCGCAACTTTAAAGTCGGCAGGGTCTTCGATTCCAGCGATGGAGGCGGGAAGGTCGTTCCTGTCACTACTTGTCTGCGGCAAAAAAGAGGCATGGCAAGTGTTAATGCTCCGTAAACGAATCTTAACCTTGAGTTTATGATCCATCCGAGAGGACAGCTAATCCGCAGGGAGGATAAGATCGTTTTCAAGTGTTGGGTTAGTGTAAAAAATGTTGTGATAGAGGTTTAAGCGGAAGCACTTGCGGAGTGACCAAAGTGTCGGTAGACCTAAATTCGCCTTCATTGAAAAAAGGCTGGCGAAGCGAGAGTAATGAGAGAGCACATACCGGGCAGCGTGCTTCTGAACGGATCTGAAGGGCGGTGATTAATGGGAAACTAGGTTGGTCCCAAATAGAGCGAGCGTATTTTATTTTTATCGAACTATAGTTGCGTGAAATGTACTCTTTAAATCGGAGGGAACGGAGTAAACATATCGGCGTTGAAATCCAAGCATGCGATTAGCGTTATTAATTACATGCCCAACGTATATATTCCATGAGTTGCTAAGGCGCTATACATTTATTTCACTCATGAATAAATGCTCCTGAATATTCCAGGTGAGCAGGCCCGGCCTCTCTTACTGCCCCTATCACTCCCCCGGAAAAATCAGTGGTTTTCTTTATATTGAAGTTAGAGTGCCGTAAGGCGCGACGAAGGTACAATCCGGCATGACTGACTCAGCACCAGCACCCAACGCGTGAGGAAGTATATCCGACGCACCTTCACACTCAGCGATCACGCAATGGGGCATCAGTTCCCGCTGCTTCACGTGGTTCACCGCGCCGACAGGCAGTGTCCGAGCGTAAACTCGACCTTACTACGAAATGCCGGCATGCCCAGGGAAAACGTTTGCCACACGCGCAAAGTACTCCTCCACCAGAGCGTCTAGCCTAAGTCAGATATTCAAGGAGCAAAGGCCCCCAGATTTTCTCTCGCACAAGAATGGTTAGACTAATCCTGGTTGTCTGGATCCTGTGAAAACGGTGCCAACCTCGCCGGTCCATATTTCTGAGCGACCGACGCTAACCGAGCCCTGTCCTGTTCCTGAGTCAGCAACGTCTATGCTACACGGCCGGGCCCCTGCCACAGAGCTCCAGATGCACGTTCCGCCATGCCCGATTTCTGCTACTGCTGATCAACAGGTGTCAAACCTCCCCGATGAGCCTCCTTCTACTGACGAGCGTAAGGAAACAACGCTCCCAGAACTGACTCACTTCTTTCCGGTTAGTTTGGCTTCAAATAATCATGTCCCCACCCACAAAGTGTGCCTCGAGAGGAGGAATGTGACGGCTTCTCGTTCCGCCAACAGAGATGTACAGACATCCCCGCAGCAAGAGGTACGTTGCGAGATTCTCTGAACTGACCCTGCTAAGTATGTAGCCAGACAATATTACTGACAGCTTTCGGCGCGTATGCCTTGAGAAAGGGCCATTGTATATTCAAAATCGGGCAGAAAATTTTCCGTCTTCCGAAAGGCAATACAAAAATCAGAAATGCTATATGTCACCTCATCTTTTCGTGCGAAAGCCTGTAAATGGGGAGGCGTACGAGCGACATTGGTTAATGTACTCGGAGTCCAAAGTTACCGTTTATTGTTTCATGTGCGAACTATTTTCGATTTCAAGCAACCCCAGTGCTTTCACCACGCGCGGCTATACTGATTGGAAGAAAAGCAGAAAAAGGGTTTGCGCACATGAAAGTAGCGTCGAGCACCGGAACTACGTGGCAGCATGGCTCGCCCGCACTAACTCGAGCAGCACAATTTACAAGGAGCTCGTTAAGCAGCTTGTCACTCAGACCGCTTACTAGACAGAGGTGTTGCAGCGCGTAGTCGTTGTAGTTAAGCTTCTACCTGAGCGCAACCTAGCGTTTAGGGGCAGTCAGGAGATTTTTGGTTCACAGAGAAATGGCGATTATAGGGGAGTGCTTGAGGCCATTGCCAAGTTTGATCCCTTTCTAGAGGAGCACATCAAACGCTACGGGAACAAAGGAAAATGTCACCCATCGTATGTGTCAAAAATCACTTGTAATTAATTTATCGAGCATATGGCAAAGGCTGTCAAGGAACCTCTCGTTGAGGAAGTGAAACGTGCAAAATACTTTTCTTTAATTGTTGATTCGACTCCAGACGTTACTCGCGTTAATCAGCTGTCAGTCGTTTTACGATTCTATTTAAATGGGAAAGTGTACGAACGCTTTCTTGAATTTGTTCCAATTGAATTGCATACCGGCTTGTATCTTTTTGATACCCTGATCTTTTTCTTGACGACCAAGGGCATCTCAATTGATGATTGTAGGGGCCAATCTTGTGATAATGCGAGTACTATGTCAGGAAAATACAAAGGATTGCAAGCTCAAATCAAACACCTGAACGAATTGGCAGTCTACGTCCCGTGTGCTGGTCATTCACTGCATTTAGTTGGCGCTTGTAGCATTGCCTTGAGGCAGTCAAATTTTTCACTGTAATTCAAATACGGTATGTGTTATTTGCTGCCTCACCTAAGTGATGGAGGTATCTTTTGGACAGCATGGGCGGAAGTGGCCAGCAGCTTGTTTTGAAAAGTCTCTCTGAGACCAGGTGGTCAAGACACGCTAAACCACTCACGCCATTCTGTAAAATTTCAATGGAGTCTGGTGTTGCCTTGGAGCTATATCCAAGAACGAGGAAGAAAACGGTGACACTAGGAACGAAGCGCACTCTCTCTTAAAGAAAATGACAAAACTAGAGACTGCATTCATGGCGATTTCCTGGAGAGAAATCTTGGAGCGCTTTGACAAAACGAGCGTAGCAGCTCAGAAACCAGGCCTAGACATTTCAACTGCTGTTGACTTGCTGAGCGCTCTAGAAGGCTTTGCCGACTGTTTGCGACCACTCTGTGACACCTTCGAAGAGAGAGCATGCACGCTAAGTACCAATAAATGTCATCAGGATCAGGGCAAACGCATACCGCTCCGATACCGTGGCCACTGGCATCGGTACGGACTTTTGTTGGAGCTAACGCATCAATATGAGCTATAATTATCGGCCACGTAAGCAGCCCAATTAGCTTGGTGAAAGCACCAGCTTGCTCAGGGCCCCAAATGAATGCAGCGTCTCTGTTGAGGAGCTGACTGAGAGGGCGCGCAACGTTCGCAAATTTGCTGACAAACCGACGTAAGTAGGAGCAAAGGCCCAAGAAGCTGCAAACATTCTTGGCACATGTCGGCATGGGAAAGTCTTTCACGGCCCCTATTTTATCGTGAACAGGGCGTACACCAGAAGAATCGACGAGACGCCTGAGCACAGAAACTTCACGACGACCGAAGTGGCACTTGGACGAAGTTAGTTGTAGCCCCGCCTGACGGGAAACGGATAGGATCTTCGATAGGCGTTCGAGGAGGGTCGCCAAAGTCGGAGAAAACACGATCACCTCGTCCAGCTAACAGAGGCAGATGGACCACTTGAAAACGTGCAGGAGGGCGTCTATCATTGGTTCAAATGTGGCCGGAGCAATACATAAACTGAAGGGCATCACCTTGAACTGATACAGGCCATCGGGAGTAATAAAAGCTGCCTTTTCGCGGTCCATGTCATCGACGGCAATTTGCCAGTAGCCGGAGCGAAGGTCCATGGATGAAAAATATTGTGCTCCATGCAGGCAATCCTGGGCATCGTCAACGCCTGCTAGCGGATAGACATCTTTTTTTGTTACCTTGTTGAGGTGTCGATAATCGACGCAAAATCACCAACTGTTGTCCTTCTTTTTAACTAGTACAACAGGGGACGCCCATGGGCTGCAAGAAGGCTCGATGATGTCTCGATAAAGCATCTTCTCAACTCAATGTTGCATGATATGACGCTCAGTAGGCGAGACGCGATAAGGTCGCCGATGGATCGGGCTCGCATCACCACTGTTTATTCAATGTTATGTATGACCGATGCTTGTCCTAGAGGGCGCTCTCCAAGGTTGAATATGTCCCAGTGTGAGGCAAGGAGCAAGGTAGTTTTTGAGCACGCTGGGGCGGAAGGTCGAAAGCACTCATTTTTGTTAGGGCATTCAAGTCTGAAGGGACCGGGGGCGAAGCAAGAGTTGAACACGAGGAGCTGTCACAAGTTAAAGCCGAAATGTGGTAGTCTCTGGCTGGCGTTATCTGCGCCAGAGATATTCCGTGAGGGAGTACTTATGTACAAAGTCCAATGTTCACAAGCAGAAGGCAGGACGTGTTGTTCGAAATGGTAATGACGGTGTGAGGAAAAGCGACGTTGTGTGAGAGCAGCACATCCGGATTAGCGGATACGATGTAGTCACCGTCTATTACAGGTGGAACAGGGGAGACAGCTATGTAGGTAACGGCATGGTGAGGGAGGCGAATATGCTCTGTGAAACATAACCGTATCGGAGCACTATCGGGAGGGTCAATAAAGCAGCAGGTAGAGCGAGTTGCGGAATACCAGCAGAACAGTCTATCAAAGCGGTATGTGTAGATAGAAAGTCAAGGCCCAGGAAGAGGTCGTGAGGGCCCCCAGTGTTTTAGAACATAAAATAAAACAGAAATATGATATCCGGCGACACTCACGCGAGCCAAACAAATGCCAATAAAAGCTGGTGATCCAATGTCGGCGACTTGGACCACAGGCGACAGGGAAGGAGTGGAGATTTTGTTGAGACGATTCCGAGCTGAGCATTCATCACAGATACGTGCGCGCCTGCGTCAATAACAGCCGTAACAGGTACACCAACCACGTTTACTTTAATGAGGTTCCGATGCGTGGGCAAGATCAGAAGAGGATTTTTGAGTCGGGTCGGTTTGGCAGCAGCACCTCCAGCTGCTGCACCCGTAAGTTTTCCGGAAGGGTGTGCCGGAAGGAGCTAGGGGATGGTGGTCGACGAGATGGGGGCGATCAGGAGAAGCAGTGACGTGGCGAAGGAGAGCGGCTAGAGTGCGTAGAAAGAGAAGCGTCGCCAGAATTTACTGGTTGCGTTTGCGGGTGGAACCGAGGAGCAGCATGAGGGCCGTGGGATGGGAAGTAGGACCAGGGGGTCGGATTCCACGTGCACCGGCAGTGACCTGAACTATGGCCGATACGGCTACAAGTGAAGCATATAGGCCTGTCATCTGGAGTATGCCATTCGGCCGGGTTGCGATACTGCGTTGGGGCATTCAGGCTGCGTGTTCGTATGACAGTACTGCACGGAGTGTAGCCAGGCCGATTAAGTGAGCAGACGTTGGTCAAGCCAACGTTGGCGAATTCTTGGAGCACGACGGACTGGATCAATGAGACGGTCGCTTGGCAATTGTCGGGGCCATGGGTTGGGGTCGTGACAGGAGATGCGGCTTCTATTTCACGTCGCATGATATGTAGGATGTCATCAGAGCGACTGGGCGTGGGCGGACTGCGCAGATCTTTGCAGGTGGACGTAGAAGCCGTGATGCGAAGGCGGGGAAACGGCTGGGCAATGCGGCGACTCTTGACCTCTTCAAACCACCGGTATTCGGTAATAATATCTTGCACAATGGAAGAATTGCTTGCACAAGGAGATGTAAGGCATAATCTGCTATGCGCTTAATGACACGTGCAACTTTATCAGGTTCCGACCCCACCCCCCCCATCTTCGTATCCACTTTGCGGCACAGAGCGAGCATGTCCTGGCTGTACGTGACGAAGGATTCAGTGCACGTCTGGACACGCGAAGCGAGGTCTTTTTGGGCCGCGCTGACGTCCAACAAGTCTGCCAAACAAATCTTTGAGCTTCTGTTTACAAATGTCCCAGCTGGTAAGTTCCTCCTCGTGGGTCTGAAATCAGATGCGTGCCGGGCCCGCGAGGTAAAATATCAGATTCGCGAACATTGGTCCCAGTGGTTGCTGGCGCTAATCCGCTCATATAGTTGAAGCTAGTCTTCAACATCAGTGTCATCGGTGCCAGAAAAGGTTCTTGGTTCCGAGCCGGTATTATGCCATTTTGAAACGGCTGCGCCTACCATCGTCCCCACCGACGCTAGCGGTCATGGCACAGGTGCTGTTTTATTGCAACGTGATTGCACTATGCCAGTCGTTGCCTGTCGATAGCAGAGAAAAATGATACTATTACTCAAAAGGAATCCCTCGCTATTGTTTTGGCTGTGCGAAAATTCCACCCGTATTTACACTGCCGCCGTTTCACGGTCGTTACAGACCATCACACGTTGTGCCGGCTGTCCTCACTGAAGAAGTTACTGGGTCGTCGTGGCCTGTACAAAATGTACTGGTCTGGAAAGAAGCACAGAGACACCGACGCTCTCTCCCCTTGCCCGCTTCCGCTCTCGCTTCACTCGCCTACGGATCCACAACATAGCCCCCGTATCGCGAGCCCTCTTCATCCCCTTTACAAATAGCAACAGTGTACTGTCATCATGTTCTTATAGCACAACAGCGTGCAGAACGGCGCCCTATGCCGCAACATTTATCACCCAAATGGCAAAAATGGGTCCCCGTCATTCCCCGTTTTTTGCAAAGCGACGTCCTACAAGCTTTTCACGATGATACAACGGCAGGGCACCTTGGATATCAAGACGTACGAGCCTATCCGAAGCCTGTTCTCTTAGCCTGGCATCTCCTCCGCCGTGGCCAAGTATATCGCCTCTTTCGTGCCTTGTCAACGCCGCAAACGCCCTACATCGCCACGGTTCTCGACTCGGAGGTCACGTGAGGAATTCTCGGAAGTGCCACAATATGGCGCAGCGTGTCCAGAAAGGAGCGCGAGAGGGGAGCGTGGTTGCCGCGTGACGCGTTCCTCAGCGTTGGCAGGCATTGACGCGCCCCATGCGCTTCGGCGGCCACGCGCAGGCCAGATGTGCGGTGTCGCCATATGGCGCCAGGCATTCCTAGGGAAGCGTGAAACAGTAATGCCGCTGCAGTGAACTTCACAGATAACTCGTTTTCACGGTGGCAAAACGTTGCGTCAGATTCATTATGGTGACATTTCACAGCCATTGTCAGAATGGCGCTACCGCTCTCTTACGTTTTTTGAACTCAATCAAAGCTATTTCACTCGTGCAACCAAGTAACGTTTATGAGAATGCGTTGAGTTATCGTCCTTGCCTTTCCTTCCTCCAAAGACCCTCCGCACCACCCAGTCTATAGGTTGTCGGCGCATACAGATCTGAGCTTCTCCGCACTTCCCTGCCCGCATTCCGCGACGTTTTATGGCGTTCATGTGCAGCATTCCCACCGGTGTAGATTTCACAGTAATCGAACCAAATGCATGGATGTCGATGCACGACAAGAATAACCTCGAAAGACTGTCTGGCCGAGTGGATCCTCATTCACACAAGTGCAATGAAAATTGTGAAACCTACACCTCCCATCACTCAGCCGGTATTTTTCATATTCTCGGTCACGGCTCTGGTGTATGTCGCATCAATAAATGAAACATTCATATTGTCACGAAAAGACAATGTGAGATGTGCCTGGCGTCGTCGAGGCAGACGGTTGTACAAGATGGCGTGCAATAAATTCAAGCTGGCCATGTAGTTGGTCCTAAAGGCGTGCGACCAGACTCCGACAAATTAGCTGTCGTAGCCGAGTTTTCGCCACCCACAGTCAAGAAGGATGTCCGACGCTTCCTTGGTTTGTGCGCATATTATAATCACTTCGTTGAGGGATTCTCGAGAATTTCTGAGCCTCTGACATGGCTCACACGCGACGATTTGCCTATCATTTGGTCGGAGGAACAGCAGCAGTCGCTCAATGAATTGCGCAAGCTCTTGCATGCGGCCACAATACTTGCTCATTTCCACGAAGACGCTGACATTGAAATTCATACTGACGCTAGCATAACGGGTCTCGGCGCAGTTCTTGTGCAGTGGCAAGCTGGTGCGGAACGCCGCATTGCTTATGTAAGCCGTAGTCTCACCAACTCTGAGAAAAACTACTCAACCACTGAAAAAGAATGCTTAGCGGTTGTGTGGGCAACTGGTAAACTCCAACTCGTACGGTAGAGCCTTTAAGGCTGTCAGCGATCACCATGCCCTGTGGTGGCTTGCCAACCTCAAAGATCCTTCAGGCAGACTAGCCCGTTGGAGCTTGCGCTTACAAGTGTACGACATTACAGTTGTCTACCGATCTAGAAGGAAGTACTGCGACGAAGAGTGTTTGTCATGCGCACCACTCCCTACGACATCCTCGGACGCTGACCATGACTTGCCATTTGTCGGCGTTATCGACGCCATAAAGATGGCTGAGCACCAGTGCGCTGACCCTGAGCTGCTACCGCTTATTGAGCACCTTCAAGGAGCTGAAGGTGTCTTACTTCGGTCGCTCGTGCGCGGCTTATCATTGTGCTCTTTGCACAACAGCGTCATTTACAAGAAAAACTCCGGAAGCGGTCCAAATACGTACCTCCTTGTCGTGCCGTCAGCGCTCCGCTAAGATATTTTGCAAGCCTGCCATGATGAGTGCGGGACACCTGGGATTCGCTAAGACATTAGCAAGGATACGACAGAAGTATTACTGGTCCCGGCTTTATTCTTCTTTGCAACGGTACCTGAAGACCTGCCGCGATTGTCAGCGCCGCAAGAAACCACCAGGTATACCAGCTGGCTTTCTCCACCCTGTGGACCCTCCTCGAGCAGCGTTCTAACAAATAGGAATGGATATACTTGGGCCATTCCCAGTGAGCTCTTCGCGAAACAAATGGATAGTCGTCGCTACTGACTACTTAACCCGGTACGCCGAAACCGAAGCTATTCCGCAAGCAAACTCGTATGAAGTGGCCAAGTTCTTTGTATGCCACATCGTCCTACGACATGGTGCACCATCTGTTTTCATCACCGACCGCGGTGCAGCATTTACCGCCGAACTTATGGAGGACGTTCTCCAGCTGACGCGTGGCTCTCACCGCTAGAGCACTGCGTATCACCCTCAAACCAATGGATTAACTGGACGTCTGAACAGAACGCTGGCTGATAATGTATATCGACGTAGAACACAAGACGTAGGATGAGATTTTGCCCTATGCAATCTTCGCGTATAACACTGCTGTACAGGAGACTACACAGTTTACGCCGTTCGAACTTGTATACGGGCGCCACATCATGTCAACACTTGACGCCATGCTACCTCTGGCTGATAATATCCCGCCGAGCGAACACGCGGGAGAATTCGTGCAAAGAGCCGAAGATGCACGCCAGCTTGCTCGGCATCTTATCCGGAGCCAACAGCATACCAACGCCCTTCGCTACAGCGTCGACGCGACGTCCATTACAATACCGGCGCATTCGTTTGGGTCTGCACGCCCATCAGACGCCATGGACTCTCGGGAATGTTGCTACGCCGGTATTTTAGTCTTTACAAGGTTACACACCGCCTCTGTGACGTGACCTGCGAAGTCGTCCCTTGCAGTTCTGACCTCGGTTCGCCCCGTCGTCGTCCTCGCGCTTAAGTTATTTATGTAGTGCGCATGAAACCCTACTATGCGCGTACGTGAACGCCAAGATGCACCTGAGGAGCTCCATTTCTTGTTGCCGAAATAACTTTTTGACGCGACCGAGACGGTCACTTTTCGCATGGGGGTGTAGTTGACACAATAATGGGGGGCTCCGGCATCGCGGGACGGCGCGCGCAATGGTCGCCGCCATGAAAGACGACGAAGTGCGTGAGCTGCACGTTATTTTCCTGGGCCGCCTTTAAACAGAAGCGTCTATCTTGTAAAAGTCAGTCTTCAATCTACGTTACAATATAAGTCTATGAAGATTAACGAAAATAAAATAAAAGCAGTTATCTTTCATGCCTAAATTTTAAACTCTCATCCTGTAGACATTTTTGACCATTTTAAGTGCCTCGGCGTGACATCTACTGCACACATGTCCTGGGGATCCTACTAGAACTTACTACTACTAGAACTTACTAGAAACAAATCTTGTTCGAATAACTGGAATCGTCTCAGAGACATTCTTTCTGCACCACATAAAATACTTATTTTTAATTCTCTTTTCTATTCACATGTTAACTACTGCCAGCTTGTCTGGTGTACATCTACATTCTCGAACCTACAAAACAATTTACATTATGCAGAAACGATACCAATCTACCATTCAGAAGCCATTACCAATCTACTAATTCTGATTTATTTATTTGTTCCCCTGCTAAACTTAGATCTATGCTTCCAGAAGAAGAAAACTTATTTACTTATCCTGAAATTAGTTTATTTATTTCATTTTTTTAATTATTGTGTTTTACTTTTGTTCTGTACTGATCAAGTGTTTACATTTGATTATCGAGTGTTTTTATTGCTAATCCCCAAACGCCACTCATTACGCGGGGCTGCGGACTCGTTAAGCCGCCTACTGGCAGCTTTTTTGCCCTTGTCCTCCATCTGTAAGGTAAACCCGTGAGCAAAAGTATACGGAGCAGAGATTGCCCGATAAAGCCAATTTTTTTCCTGTGCCTGTGAGTGCACCTTGATTTTCAGGACTGCAGTTCTAACTTAGCATTGTGAACTTTCCAGTGTACTCGTCAATTTTATTTTAAGCGTGTTAATTACAAAGAAGTTTAGTTCTTTCGGCGGCCCATTGGTCCGTATACTTTTGCTCACGGGCGCACATGGTTCAAATAAAGATTTGATTTGATTTGATAAAGCTGCTATCCTTACTTGGTATAGCTATCTACTAATTTCCTATCGAAGTCGATGCTTCGCTTTTCGGGCGGCACTGCAACTTCTATTATTAATTTTTTCATACGGGACCATATTACGCCGCCACTAGCGGCGTATTTCCCATGCATCTACCGTGGTCTACCGCATCTACCGCATTTCCCCTGCATCCCATGGTCGCCGCATATCCCGTGCATCTGCCGCAACCGCTGGACATCCACATTCGCAGGGCCGACATGGCGAGTCAATGTCTTTCTGTCTTACCTCTGAATACTTCCGCGCGGTGATTTCCGGCCCTGAGGAACACATGGTCCATGACGTGCTCCCTGGCCATCACATAACGACGTACACCCCTGTCACCCTCGAAGACGTTCTGATATCGTTCGGCAGGTCAAAGCGTATAAGGTGAGAGACGATTACAAAAAAGAAGGCCTCCAATAAAGGTACGCCCTCCGGAGGGTGTCCCATATCTACAGATATAAGAAACCCGTGTCATATTGCCGCTAGGTGTCACGAGCCAGCGCTGAAAAAGAAGTTGGGACTGGAACGCGCGCTTAGCAAGAGACGGGCGCTGGAGTAGAACGCCGGCTTGAAGCAGCTCGGCGTTCGATCTCCGCCCCGGTGTGCCCAAGCTGGAACTTACTTGGTGGTTTGGCTGAGTTTTGGGTGGATTTGGCCTAGTTATCTTACTTACCCTATTTTTTTAGGACTTATCCGTGATTGAAACAACGCTGATGTCTAAAAACTCTCCTGGGCAAGCGCCCCGCCCTTAGCCAGCCTCCCTTTCTCGTGATGATTTGCCTTTGCAATTTTCTTCCGCAGCGGTATTAGCAGCATCCCTTGTCGCGCTGGTGTCCTCGAACGGTGGATTCATCCGGCTGAACAACCCACAAGCTGTTCAGGCCGAGCTACAGGCCATGACGCGTCATTTCCAATTGATAGGCGATGTCCGACAATTTGGAAGAGGTGGGATAGTCTGTAGGTCACCAGATTCGACCTGTGTCGCAGACCACCTAAAGTGTAAGACTTTCGCACCTGTCCCGGTGAGTGCGTTTATTCCTCCTCATCTAGCATACACTAAAGGCATTGTCCGGGGCGTAGACTCTCGATTGAGCCCAACTGAGACTCTGGAGAAACTGTCCGATGCTGGCGTCATGGCTGTATACCGCTGTAACCGACTGGTAAACGGAGAAAAAGTTTCCACAGCATCAGTTATTGCTACGTTTGCTGGCATGTCCTGCCCTTCTGAACTGCAAGCGTAGCCGCTTATTTTTAGAGTGGAACCTCCCGCTTCCCGTCCACTTTAGTGTCGGAACTGTCGGCGTTTTCGCCATAGTGCAGGAGGCTGCAAATCAAATGGACGCTGTCGCGCCTGTGGTGACGATCATTCTCCCAATGAGTGCACAGCTGAAGCCGAAACTTGCTGCCTATGTGGAGGAAACCATGCGGCTGACTATGGAAACTGCTCGGCTAGAGCTAACGAAATACAGGTACTCGCGGTAATTGACAGGCGACGATGTTCGCGGCGAGAAGCTATTCCAGTCGTCAAGGAAACAGCCTTTGGATACGCTAGCGTCACTGCGAGGCAATCTACTTTACAGGAAGACAACTTGTCGAAACTCATTGAATCGGCCGTAGAAAAAGCAATGACAAAGGCTATGCAACATTTTGTCACAAGTGTTACCGACTGTCTTTCCCAAGTGTTTACTGCGCAGATGACACAGCTATTGCAAACAGCTGCAACACCAACCACCAAATCGATTGCTTGTGCTGCAGAACAGGTAGCCAGTTCAGTCCTAGTGCCGAGTACCACATCGGACCCAACATTTCTTGTATCCGATCCTTGTTCTTCGCGTCAGTCAGACTCGCAGGTCGACATGGAAACAGGCCACGATACCAGGTCGCTAAATCGAACTGGGTCTCTAGTAACTGCTCTTGTCCATATACCAAAAACAAAAAAGGGTAATCCAATTTCTCATTCTGGCATCCAAGAAAGTTCATTGCGACGGTAGTCGCTGAAGTAACTATATCAATTATATCATCACCATAGCTTCTTTAAAAGTGCTACAGTGGAACTGTCGTTCCCTGTTTTCTGCTTCAACAGACCTATATTGCTTAACAACACATCTTAATCCTGACGTCATAATCTTACAAGAAACCTGGCTTACTCCTGAGAAATATTTTCATTTTAATGATTTTCGATCTTTTCGATTAGGTCGCCTTTCACAAGGAGGTGGCTTAATGATTTTGTCGTCATCTAAATTCTGTCATAAGCCGGAAATAGCTTTCAAGTTAATGTCTGCGGAATGTGAAATTTTGGCAGTGCACCTTATCATCCCAGGCTACCGTTCATTTTCAATTATAGATGCTTATTTCGCTACCGCCGTGCACAGTACATACCTATTGGAGAGTGCGCTTGCCAGCTGCAAAAATGAAGTCATTCTTCCTGGTGACTTCAACTCGCATCACCTGTCATGGAGTTGCAAAACAGATTCCGGTGGGACACGTCTGTGGAACTTGACCATAGATAAAGACCTTTCATGCCTTAATATCAAAGGACCTACATTTGTCCGCGGACAATCTCGCTCAGTGTTAAATTTGACGTTTTCTAGCACAAGTGTCTCTGTGACATCTTGGACAACGATTGATTTCTGTACAAACAGTGATCATCTCCCGGTATACATTGAAATTGCATGCCCTTTAGCATCAGTTGAACGACAAGGCAGAATATTTGTGAATTGCAAAAAATTTAAAGACTGCTTGCGGTCCACCCGTGCGTCACTAACATATCATGCGACGTAAAATAGAAGCCGCATCTCCTGTCACGACCCCAACCCATGGCCCCGACAATTGCCAGGCGACCGTCTCATTGATCCAGTCCGTCGTGCTCCAAGAATTCGCCAACGTTGGCTTGACCAACGTCTGCTCAGTTAATCGGCCTGGCTACACTCCGTGCAGTACTGTCATACGAACACGAAGCCTGAATGCCCCAACGCAGTGTCGCAACCCGGCCCAATGGCATACTCCAGATGACAGGCCTATATGCTTCTCTTGTAGCCGTATCGGCCATATTTCACGTCACTGCCGGTACACGTGGAATCCGACCCCCTGGTCCTACTTCCCATCCCACGGCCCTCATGCTGCTCCTCGGTTCCCCCCGCAAACGCAACCAGTAAATTCTAGCGACGCTTCTCTTTCTACGCACTCTAGCCGCTCTCCTTCGCCACGTCACCGCTTCTCCTGATCGCCCCCATCTCGTCGACCATCATCCCCTAGCTCCTTCCGGCACACCCTTCCGGAAAACTTACGGGTGCAGCAGCTGGAGGTGCTGCTGCCAAACCGACCCGACTCAAAAATCCTCTTCTGATCTTGCCCACGCATCGGAACCGCATTAAATTAAACGTGGATGGTGTACCTGTTACGGCTGTTATTGACACAGGCGCGCACGTATCTGTGATGAATGCTCAGCTTCGGAATCGTCTCAACAAAATCTCCACTCCTTCCCTGTCGCCTGTGGTCCAAGTCGCCGACGCTGGATCACCAGCTTTTTTTGGCATTTGTCCAGCTCGCGTGAGTGTCGCCGGATATCATATTTCTGTTTTATTTTATGTTCTAATACACTGGGGGCCCTCACCACCTCTTCCTGGGCCTTGACTTTCTGTGTACACATTCCGCTTTGTTAGACTGTTCTGCTGGTGTTGCGCAACTCGCTCTACCTGCTGCTCTATTGACCCTCCCGATAGTGCTCCGATACGGCTATGTTTCACAGAAAATATTCGCCTCCCTCACCATGCCGTTACCTACATAGGTGTCTCCCCTGTTCCACCTGTACTAGACAGTGACTACATCGTATGGCCTAACCCAGATGTGCTGCTCTCACACAACGTCGCTTTTCCTCACACCGTGATTACCATTTCGAACAACACGTCCTGCCTTCTGCTTGTGAACTTTGGACTTTGTACATAAGTACTCCCGCACGGAAAATCTCTGGCACAAATAACGCCAGCCCGAGACTACCACATTTCGGCTTTAACTTGTGACAGCTCCTCGTGTTCAATTCTTGCTTCGCCCCCGGTCCTTTCAGACTTGAATGCCCTAACAAAAATTATTGCTTTCGACCTTCCGCCCCAGCGTGCTGAAGAAATACGTTGCTCCTTGCCTCAAACTGGAACATATTCAACCTTGGAGAGCACCCTCTAGGACAAGCATCTGCCATATAAAACATCGAATAAACAGTGATGATGCGAGCCCAATCCATCCGCGACCCTATCGCGTCTCACCTACTGAGCGTCATATCATCCAACATTGAGTTGAAAAGATGCTTTCTCGAGACATAATCGAGCCTTCTTGCAGCCCATGGGCATCCCCTGTTGTACTAGTTATAAAGAAGGACAACAGTTGGTGATTTTGCGTCGATTATCGGCACCTCCACAAGGTAACAAAAAGAGATGTCTATCCGCTACCAGGCATTGACGATGCCCTAGATTGCCTGCATGGAGCACAATATCTTTCGTCCATCGACCTTCGCTCCGGCTACTGGCAAATTGCCGTCGATGACATGGACCCCGAAAAGGCAGCTTTTATTACTCCCGATGGCCTGTAAAAGTTCAAGGTGATGCCCTTCAGTTTATGTATTGCTCCGGCCACATTTGAACGAATGATAGACGCCCTGCTACACGTTTTCAAGTGGTCCGTCTGCTTCTGTTAGCTGGACGAGGTGATCGTGTTTTCTCCGACTTTGGCGACCTACCTCGAACGCCTATCGAAGATCCTATCCGTTTCCCGTCAGGCGGGGTTGCAACTGACTTCGTCCAAGTGCCACTTCGGTCGTCGTGAAGTTTCTGTGCTCAGGCGTCTTGTCGATTCTTCTGGTGTACGCCCTGTTCACGATAAAATAGGGGACGTGAAAGACTTTCCCATGCCGACTTGTGCCAAGTATGTTCGCAGCTTCTTGGGCCTTTGCTCCTACTTCCATCGGTTTGTCAGCAAATTTGCGAACATTGCGCCCCCTCTCAGTCAGCTCCTCAACAGAGACACTGCATTCATTTGCGGCCCTGAGGAAGCTGGTGCTTTCACCAAGCTGATTCGGCTGCTTACGTGGCCGATAATTATAGCTCATATTGATGCGTTAGCTCCAACAAAAGTCCGTACCGATGCCAGTGGCCATGGTATCGGAGCGGTATGCGTTTGCCCTGATCCTGATAACATTGATTGGTACTTAGCGTGCGTGCTCTCTCTTCGAAGGTGTCACAGAGTGGTGGCAAAGAGTCAGCAAAGCCTTTTAGAGTGCTCAGCAAATCTACAGCAGTTGAAATGTCTAGGCCTGGTTTCTGAACTGCTACGCTCGTTTTGTCAAAGCACTCCAAGATTTCACTCGAGGAAATCGCCATGAATGTAGTCTCTAGATTTGTCATTTTCTTTAAGAGAGAGTGCGCTTCGTTCCTAGTGTCACCGTTTTCTTCCTCGTTCTTGGATATAGCTCCAAGGCAACACCAGACTCCATTGAAATTTTACAGAATGGCGTTACGTGGTTCAGCGTGTCTTGACCACCTGGCCTCAGAGAGACTTTTCAAAACAAGCTGCTGGCCACTTCCGCCCATGCTGTCCAAAAGATACCTCCATCACTTAGGTGAGGCAGCAAATAACACATACCGTATTTGAATTACAGTGAAAAATTTGACTGCCTCAAGGCAACTGCCAACGCTACAAGCACCAACTAATTCCTGTGAACGCCCAGCACACGGGACGTAGAGTGCCAATTCATTCAGGTGTTTGATTTGAGCTTGCAGTCCTTTGCATTTTCCTGACATAGTACTCGCATTATTGCAAGATTGGCCCCTAGAATCATCAATTGAGATGCCCTTGGTCGTCAAGAGGGAGATCAGGGTATCAAAATGATACAAGCCGGTATGCAATTCAATTGGAACAAATTCAAGAAAGCGTTCGTACACTTTCCCATTTAAATAGTATCGTAAAACAACTGACAGCTGATCAACGCGAGTAAAGTCTGGAGTCGAATCAAGAATTAAAGAGAAGTATTTAGCACGTTTCACTTCCTCAACGAGACGTTCCTTGACAGCCTTTCCCATATGCTCGATAAATTCATCACAAATGATTTTTGGCAGATACGATGGGTGACCTTTTCCTCTGTTCTCGTAGCGTTTGATGTGCTCCTCTAGAAAGGGATCAAACTTGGCAATAGCCTAGAGCACTCCCATATAATCGCCATTTCTCTGTGAACCAAATACCTCCTGACTGCCCCTAAACGCTAAATTGCGTTCAGGTAGAAGCTTAACTACAACCACTACGCGCTGCAACACCTCTGTCTAGTAAGCCGTCTGGGTGACAAGCTCCTTAACCAGCGTCTTGTCAATTGTGCTGCTCGAGTTAGTGCGGGCGAGCCATGCTGCCACGTAGTTCCGGTGCTCGACGCTACTTTTATGTGCGCAAACCTTTTTTCTGCTTTTCTTCCAATCAGAATAGCCGTGCGTGGTGAAAGCACTGGGGTTGCTTGAAATCGAAAATAGTACGCACATGAAAGAATAAACGGTAACTTTGGACTCCGAGTACATTAACCAGTGTCGCTCGTACGCCTCCCCATTTACAGCCTTTCTCACGAAAAGATGAGGTGACATATAGCATTTCTGACTTTTGTATTGCCTTTTGGAAGACGGAAAACTTTCTGCCCGATTTTGAAAATACCATGCACCTTTCTCAAGGCATACGCTCCGAAAGCTGTCAGTAATAATGTCTGGCCACATACTTAGCAGGGTCAGTTCAGAGAATCTCACAACGTACCTCTTGCTGCGGGGATGTCTGTACATCTCCGTTGGCGGAACGAGAAGCCGTCACATTCCTCCTTTCGAGGCACACTTTGTGGGTGGGGACATGATTATTTGAAGCCAAACTAACCGGAAAGAAGTGAGTCAGTTCTGGGAGTGTTGTTTCCTTACGCTCGTCAGTAGAAGGAGGCTCATCGCGGAGGTTTGACACGTGTTGATCACCAGTAGTAGAAATCGGACGTGGCAGAACGGGCATCTGGAGCTTTGTGGCAGGGACCCGACCGAGTAGCATAGACGTTGCTGACTCAGGAACAGGACAGGCCTCGGTTAGCGTCGGTCGCTCAGAAATATGGACCAGCGAGGTTGGTACCGTTTTCACAGGATCCAGACAACCAAGATTAGTCTAACCATGCTTGCGAGAGAGATAATCTGGGGTCTTTTGCTCTTTGAATATCTGACTCAGCCTAGGCGCTATGGTGGAGGAGTACTTTGCGCGTGTTGCAAGCGTTTTCCCTGGGCATGCCGGCATTTCGGAGTAAGGTCGAGTTTACGCTCGGACGCTGCCTGTCGGCGCGGTGAACCACGTGAAACAGCGGGCACTGATGCCCCATTTCGTGATCGCTGAGTGTGAAGGTGCGCCGGATGTACTTCCTCACGCGTTGGGTGCTGGTGCTGAGTCAATCATGCCGGATTATAGCTTCGTCGCGCCTTTCGGCACTCTAACTTCAACATAAAGAAAACCACTGATTTTTCCGGGGGACTGAAAGGGGAAGTAAGAGAGGCTGGGCCTGCTCACCTGGAATTTTCAGGAGCATTTATTCGTGAGTGAAATAAATGTAAAGCGCCTTAGCAACTCATGGAATGTATGCGTTGGACACGTAATTAACAACGCTAATCGCATGCTTGGATTTCTACGCCCAAATGTTTACTCACTTCCCTCCGATTTAAAGATTACATTTCACGCAACTCTAGTAAGATAAAAATTAAGATACGCTCGCTCTATTTGGGACCAACCTAGTTCCACATTAATCACCGCCCTTCAAATCCGTTCAGAAGGACGCTGCCCGGTGTGTGCTCTCTCATTACTCTCGCTTCGCCAGCCCTTTTTCAATGAAGGCGAATTTAAGTCTACCAACACTGTTCACGCCGCAAGTGCGTCTGCTTAAACCTCCATCACAACATATTTTACACTAACCCAACATTTGAAAACGATGTTATCCTCCCTCCAGATTACCTGTCCTCTCGGATCGATCATAAACTCAAGGTTACGATTCGTTTACGCAGCATTCACAATTGGCATGCCTCTATTTTGCCGCAGACAAGTAGTGACTGGAGCGACCTTCCCGCCTCCGTCGCTGCAATCGAAGACCCTGCCGCCTTTAAAGTTGCGATTATTAATTTATTGTTAGAATACTCCCCTCTGTAATACCCCCGCTTCCTGGTAGTATGAAAGTAAATGGATAAATAAACCACCGTGCCTGGGGGATCATATTGTTTCACACGGATTATCCGACCGGAAATGGAACAGGCGCCCAAACAATTTAGAGAAATCAGCGCGCTGGAGAAAATCAAAGTATATAATTTATGTTCTCTTGGAGCTGCAGATTATTCGCTCTCTCTGACACTTGGAAAAAGCCTACAAGTCGCCGCATGCGGAGGTTAGATGTACCGACTTCAATAAAACCTGGCACATCAGGCGCGCGCAGTGTTTTAGGCACGGCACGAAAGGAAATTTTGAATAACTTGCAACCCTCGCACTCTTGTGATTGGTATTTCAAAATTTGTAGCTCCACAACCTTCCCGCAGCATATCAAAGTTGTGACCGACTGATTTCGCATGTCATATAAACAACTTTCGTGGAAATTGTATCATTCCTTTTTTTTTCTCGTTCAAGTGCAAAGTATCAATATAACTTCGCTGCAGGAAAGGGTCATTGAACATTCTTTTTCTAGATTTATAGGCAGTAGTCCTTTTTTTTTCTTTGTCGCCGCCATATGGAGCTGCAACCGAAAGCTTTTCGCTGCGCCCAACAGTGCGGTTAGCTAAAACATGTTCGGCGCATTCTTGAAATGGTAAGGTTGAGCGGCAGCGCATAAGCTGAGTGGACTTTAAATACGGCCTGCTTAAATTCTCGATTATAGCATTTCCATTCGTGCAGAAAGAAGCAGCAAGTAGAAAGCAACCTAGTCTGCTGCAAGGAAAGTAACATTCTAACATTAGGCGCTGAACAGAGAAGAGCTTATGCGCTACATTTAAAGAAAGAAATTAAGGAGTCTCGTAGCCATGAACTCCAAGTCACGCTTGTCGTTCCGTGAGATTATTACCGGTATGTAGGTGAATGGTGTACGCAGTTACTGCGTACGATATGTAAACCTTATTTAGTTTCCGAAAAAGTTTATGCTGCAGTCTATACCCTTATGCGTTAACGCTTTCTGATACAACGACTCCTGTTCAATTCCCCATGCATCATTGGGTACATCTGGCTGAGAGAGAAGGTGCATTGGAAACCAAAGTGCGAAACCACAGTTACAGCCACTCTGATTGCACAACTTGTGTAGCCTTGTTGCTGCAGGCCACCGGCAATACCTGAAATTTGGAAATGTCCACATGTGGCAGTGCACCGGGATTAGACATCTGCCTCTCACCATATGAAGGTTATCACCGGAGGACGGCAGCCTGATACTGTCACGTAGGTGACGGTGAACTGCCTGGCACGCAGGCAGACAGAAAGGGACACTGCATCGGCGGTAAAATTAAAAAAAGGGAGTTTATTGGGTGAATTTTATTGGGCCCTAAAGCGAGCGAACAACTCGGCGACGGTGAAAGCAGCAAGCGCGCCTAGGGCGTTCGTCGGACTGAGACAGCGCAACCGGTGGTCCCGTACTCATACATTTCGCGTCCATGATCGAAACGCGTCAAGCGATGCCGCTTGCGTCGCAGTGATACCGGTCGCGTCACTACAAGCCAAACTAATCGCACGTAGCAATACGAAAGGCGTGCAAAGAGCTTTAAAACAACTTTTTTATTTATTAATTTATTTTACCCTCAGGGTTTGCACATTACAGAGGGAAGGGGCATATTACAGACGAAAATTGGAAAAACAGTTGATACAATCACAATAAGAAGCATGAACAATCACCAGCTTAATACAAAAATGAACTGAAACAGTCGCATCCAAGATAAAGCAGAGTAATTTAAACATCTAAAACTAAAACAACAATAAGCAAGAAAACAGAAGGACAAATCCAATACAAATAATTAAGCAATATTAAGCATGTTATTCAAGAAATCCTCAAAGCGCGTTGTATTCATGATAGCTGTAGCTGCTCGTGGCAGCTGATTCCATTCGGAGGTGGTTCTAGGTAAAAATGCATCTGAATAGGTTACAGTTCTACAACGAGGAACATCAACTTTTTGGAGGTGGTCAATTCTAGATGAAATGAAAGGAGGGGATTTATTGAACTGATTGCGGAGATGATTGTTGTGATAGTAAAATTTATGAAAACGAGCGATCCGGGCTATTTTACGCCGAATTGTAAGTTCTGGAAGGTTAAGTAGTGACTTCATCATGGTAACACTGGCTGTGCGGTCATAATTGGTTAAGATGAAGCGAACGGAACGATTCTGCACTCGTTCAAGTTCTTTTATCAGTGTAGCACCACCGGGATCCCAGATAGATGATGCGTATTCAAGTGACGGACGAATGTAAGTTGTGTAGAGAAGCTTTTTAAGTGATGGGGGTGCCATATAGAAGTTTCTTCGAAAGTACCCAAGTGATCGGTTAGCTTTGGTGACGACGTGCCTCCCATGATGGTTCCATGATAGGTTACTACAAATGTTAACACCGAGATATTTGTAAGATGAAACAGACTCAAGAGGCGTATTATCAAGATGATAGTGTGGTGATGCTAATAAGGTGCGGGATACGCGCATTGATTTGCATTTCGAAATGTTCAATTCCACTTTCCACGTTTGACACCAGGAATGTATAGTATTTAAGTCGGTCTGAAGTAAGGCAAATATTTACCGTAACCTGTCACCATGCACTTAGCATTGCGAATTTCAAAAGTTCAGATGTCACTAGGTTCCTCTAATGTTATGCTATAGGAAGAGTTCGTTATAGACGTCTCCGATACATTGTGAAAAACTCTAGTAGTAACAGGTGTCTTTCTTTATTTTCTCGTTGAAGTGCAGAAAATATGCATTTGCATTACGAAAAGCCGAATTCAGTTTAAGAAACGCCTAAACGGACATTAAAGGACAAGGCACGTAGGCAGGGGGAGGGGGGGGCAGGGAGGTCGGCACCCACCCCATTCCCGAATTTTGTCCAGTCGGCCATTAACGCAACAGAATAGAGGCACAAGTACATGTAGCGGGGTGCGCAATTACCACAAATAAAAAACAAACGAAAGTCGAGGGCCTCACCAAAAACAGCTATCCAAAAACCTTTTTTCGGAAAGCACTTGTATTCCAAAAGCATAGCAGCGCTCGCCGAGAAATTCAGCGGCCGCCCCCCAATCAACACCATTGCAGAAACACTTCACTCTCCCATACATCCGAGGCGCTAGCGTAACCATCGCCCGTATTCTCAGAAAAGGAGAGGTCCGAGTGGCTAACAAGCCTACGAGCACATGTTCTCTACCTATCGCCAAGGACCGCCCACTGAGGGAGAGAGCCCAAGGCACTGTATACGAATCTCTTTGAGCTGACTGCGACGCGAGCTACATCGGGGAAACTAAAAACCTCAAAGAAAGACTGCTATAGCAAAAGAATGACATCCGCAATTCGCAACCCGATAGCCGAACATACCGAGGACAGCGACCACCTTACCAGTCATCCTGACACAACGGCCATGCCAACTCAAACCATGTGGGATCATCTCTTAGGTCGGTGACTCCGTTGAATGCAACGCCGCTGAGATAGTTCGCTCACTTGAAAAGTTCATGGACACGTTCCCATACAAAGCAACAGCGTCCACTGCTCATTGCCTCCATCAGCGAATGTGTTCACTTCACTTTCTTTTATGCCTCGCTCTTAGTAAGACATTCCTATAGGCCTCACACACCACATGTCTGTGTATCTGCAGAGCCCATCTATTGACATGAGCATTGCCTTGGAGCAGGTTGACTTGGTGCAGACAAAACTCAAAGAGATGGCCACTAACGCGGAAGCAAAATTCCACAAAATATTTTCTCTAGGTCAAGATAGAACGGCGGAGTTTGGAGTGAAGTGAGAGATTCCACGGGGGGTAGGAAGACAGAGATACCGGGCAAACCACTCTTGTAGTTCTGCGGAAGAGTACTACAGGCGAGCCACCTTGATTCCATACATAGATGACCTGAAAGCTTCCCTCAAACGGCGCTTTGGAAACCATTGGAAAAAATTGCAAATATTGCGATTTGTATTGCGAAAGCATGGCTCCAAGGGCAAATTTGAATCTGTGCAGCCGGCCTTTAATTTTTATCTGAGATATATGAGAACAGCCCACATCCTTACACTAAACGGTGAAAGGGAAATCTGGCAAACTCTATGGCAAGCCATGCAACAGGAAGAACTTTCCCATTTTACGACGGACGCTTGAGCTGAACGCGACGAAGCCCTCTTTCCGAACGTTCACACGCTCCTCAAAATATTGGCGACGCTCCCAGTGAGTACAGCTGCTGCAGAACGCAGCTTCTCGACACTGAAAAGAGTAAAAACATATTTGACGAACCGCACGGCTGAAGAGCGGCTTAATGGCCTGGCTCTCATGTCCATTCGCCGGATGCAGGTCGATGTCGACGAAGTTATCGCTGTGTTTATGGGGAAACCGCGATGTGTGAAAACCGCTCTTTTGGGCCAAGCTAGATGTCCGGTTTTTTTTTTTTTTTCTTTTGCATTGAATTTTACTGTACTGTAAAACGATTCGGGATGTCATTCTTTAGAATTGCTTGCTGTAGAAACAAATGTTAGTGTTCTGCATCTTTTGGCTCGTGAAAGCAACCCTGTGTTGGTTCTCTGTTGTTCAATAAAATTGTTTTCCCAAGTATGCCTGTCTTTTGATTAAGAATTGCTGTCATAAAATGGCTCACATTCTTCTCGCAGGCCTGTTGTTGAGACAGAGAGTCAGAAGTTGGGTAGAGAAAGCGTCCGACAATTTTTTTTTGTTTGCCACACATCTCCATAAGTGGACGCCTGATTCCTTTGCATTCACCCTCCCTTTTGTTTTGTCACTCCTCTTTTCGCCACTGACTCTGTATGGCCCTATTTGCGGATATGATTTGGTTGGAAAGTACTCGTTCTGGTGCACACGCCCCAGCTTTATTGTAGTGTTAAAAACTTGCTTTCCATCTGGGATTAACTCGCCTCTTGTGCTGCCCATTCCACTTCGTTCTCTTTCTCTTCAAATAATTAAGCGCCTTCTATGTTCCCAGGCAATCTCTTTTTCTTTTTTTTTGCCATGAAAAGAGTTTCTTTCGAACAATTCGGCATTTCCCCCCCCCCCCCCCCAAAAAAAAAGTCCTGGCTATGTGCCTGAAAGGGTCATAAGCTAGCTTGGTAGATTGCATGTATCTCCAGAAATCAATGGCCTGAAGTTCACTGTGATGCGAGGCATGGTGGCATGGAAATGAGGCAAAAGAACTTGTAGTTTCTTTGGAGATGCAATGTTTTGGCAAGAATGGTTTTTCTTTATATATAATTTCTACAATTTGCAATTACTGAAAAAAAATTTTTTTGTTATTCTTGGCCATTTCCGACTGTTATGCGATAATCGAAACATCAAGCAGGGTCTGGTGACAGATCCTTTAACAAACTATCTTAGTGGAATATTTTTCTGGGTTGTTAGGTCTCCCATGCAAAACGTGACAGTCGTCGTGACGGGTTCATATAGCTGTGAGGTTTGCGATAAAAAAAGAAAGCGAATTAAAGCACGGCGTCAAAGGCTCATTTTCTGAAGTGGTCACTTCGTGAGTGACATCTGTGGCCTTCGGCTGGCGAGATTGACTTCCCGCCAACGAATCAATGACCATGATATATCATGATGATTCCTAATGACGAACCCTTTGAATCGGGCCGACGAGAAACATAGTTGCATGAGCTAAGTAGTGTTACTAAATCTATTGCCATCTACGCCATTCTGTGTATCCCTGCTTTATCTGGTAAGCTTTATCACGGTCTGTAACAAACCACGTAATTCCCGTGTCTTCCATGGTTTTACTTTTTACACCCATATTCCGACCTTTGTATTGCTGATTTTATGCGTCGTGTTTGCAGCGCCACACACTCCATGTGGGCGGCCTTCGTGCTCTGCTCTTCGCTGGTCACCGTTACCGCAAGCCAGTGCAGCGCCATCACTATTCCCTTCAAGGAAGCGCTCTTTGCGCGCCGCATCGTGTGAGCGACGACGTGTATGGGCCACAGTGGCGACCACCATAGTCTGGATATGGCAAATCAGTTCTGCGCAATCCCGCGAGGGGTGGGGAGAAAAGTTCACGAAAGGGAAAATTGTCATCCATCCGAATGTATAGCATGAAGCTACAAAGGAAATTAAACCCGTGCGGTTATGTCCTGCTGAATGAAATAAAACGATAACACTTTTCGTTTTTCTGTTGGGAATGCTTGAAACGGAATTTCGGATCGGCAGTAAAAAGAGTGCTTCGATTGACTGCTTAGGGAAAATCTGACACCAGCATGACGTCTTGGTCTCCCCAAGCACCGCATGGTCTGTTGGAGTGGAGCGGCACGTGACTTGCCCTGGCCCGTGGTCATCGTCCACAGCGCCGTCCAGCTCATCGCGGCAATCGTCGAGGTGTGCTCCTCGTGATAGAAATAAACCGCGCAGCGTAGCCTATGATTGTTTTGCGATCTTTTCACTACGCAGATATTTCCGAGAAAACTGCGAAACATTTTCGAAGCTACTTTTCTTTCTCGCTCGAGGTTTCATACGCAACGCTCTCATGCAATAAGAAAGAATTGTGCTCTATTCTTTGTTATTGTTGTTTATCAACTTCACAACGAATGGAAGGTTGACAACATTGAAGCCGATTCCAGACACACAGTTGAGAAATACGCACGCACATGTCACAAACACACAAACTAAATCTGCAAAAGAAAAAATAATCGTAAACATGAGAAAACATACTAAACCAGAAAAAACGACCCATAAGCCCCCTCGCTAATAAGAGATCACATACACGGTACAATGAAAACATTATGCGCATATCTCACGAATTATGATGCTCAATAAAAACATCGAATAAAACTTCGTGTTTTGATAAAGGCAATTTGTTTCGCAATATGTAAAGGTTTTCAATAATATTGACACAATGATGTGGAGCTCCCGCGCCACGGGACGGCGCGCGCAACGGCCGGTGCAACGGCCGCAACGGCCCAGGCATTAAAGAGAAGCGTCTATTTTGTAAGACTCGTCTTCAATCTACGTTACATTTTTCTGATGGAGGTGCTGGGTACATGCTACCACTCCCAGATCGAATGCCATCTACAACCCCAGTATGAAGTCCGGTCGATCTGACTCCTGTTCACGTACGGACAAGCCGCTGACTTCGAGGACTGCCACCTGAGCACGAACCTCTACCCAATCGAGTCGGAAAGATGAGTACATCAGCTCCGTCTTCTTCCTCAACACCGAGGGCACCGACCGAGGTCGTCCTTAACCAGCCGCCAATCGCCACATCCTTCCATGGGGACACCTTCGAGGATGTTGAGGACTGGCTCGATCACTTTGAGCGAGTCGCAGAATTCAACGGCTGGACTCCAGATCGCAAGCTACGCAACGCTTACTCAGCCCTCGAGTACTATGCGCAGACATGGTTTGAGAACCGTGAGGCGGCCTTATCGACATGGGACGAATTCCGAAGCCAGCTAATCAACACATACGCCAGCCTCGATCGCAAGGAGCGAGCTGAATCTGCAATTCAGGCGAGAGTACAGCGGCCGAACAAAGCGTCGCAATGTTTGTAGAAGATATGTGCTGACTTTTCCGACGCACGGTTCCATCCATGCCGGAAGAAAAGAAGGTCAGGAACTTGATGCGTGGTGTCAAGCAATAGTTATTCGGTGGCCTAATACGCAACCCACCAAAGACCGTTGCACAGTTTCTCGCAGAAGCCATATCAATGGAAAAGGCACTCCAGCAACGAACAAGGCAGTACAACCGCGACGTGTCGAGCCTATCGCGGGACCCTCTCACTGTACCCCCGGACAATACGGACGCCTTGCGGGAGCTCATTAGGCTTGTCCGAGAAGAGCTCCAAAAGCTTCAGCTGGCTCCGGTATCGGTACCGCGACTCGCTCTGGCTGAGGTCGTCCGGGAAGAAATCAGGCAGGCAGTACAAGTCCCGAAGCGAAGCGAGGCACCAGAGCCCGAGGTACAGCAGCCACAACTTCGCAAGTCGTATGCGGAAGCTGCGCAAAATAAGTTGTCTCCGACTTTTCTCGATGCGCGCGATGTCCCGGACTTTCGTGGTGTGCGCGCCGTTGAACAAGCAAGTGCCGACTTCAGGACTCGCCGCACGCCATTCCTGGCTGAAACACGACCACCTACAAGAACGACGTATGGTGCACTGCAGACCGGAGATCCTTGTGTTTGTCATTGCGGGGAAGCCGACCACCTCTACAGGGTGTGTCCTTACCGCCGAGCTGGGCTTCGTGGAATTTCACTGAATGCGCCGTGCCCGCGCAATGGGGAACGTCTCCACGAGATTGAAGCCTACCTCGCGGACGCCAGGAGCTCGTTTGACCCATGATTCCGTGACCCCTGATAACCGTCACCTGCCCGATACAGGTCTTCCAACCCCATCTTCCCGCCGAGCGCAATCAGGCGTCGCTCACCCAGCCCTGCCTCCCGGGAAAACTGAGTCCAGCCACCTGCGGAGGTGAGGTTGCTGACGTTGTGAACGCTGAAGATCCTCCACTACGACGACCGCAAAATCACGTAATTGAGACGCAGAGAAAGCTGTGTAGTTCGGTGTCAGTACCTTGCAACGTACCAGTTAACTTAGATGACCATGAAGTCACGGCGCTAATCGACACGGGTGCGGACACGTCTGTTATGAGTCAGAATCTCGCGTGCACACTGAACAAAGTTTCGACGCAATGGACCGGAACTCAGATTCGTACTGCAGGAGGGCACCTCATTACTCCAGTGGGCCGATGCACGGCACAAGTCAACATTTGGGGCTTCACGTACATCGGCGACTTCGTCATTCTTCCTGAATGTTCAAAGCACCTTATATTCGGGATGGATTTCCTTCAGGCGAACGGTGCCATCATCGACCTGCAAGAGTCCAGAGTTAGCTTCGCTACTACGCAAGCCATAGCGAACAGTTATGATAACGACAGTGACATCGTGCTTCGCGTAGCTGATGATCACGTCACGTTGCCACCCAAGAGCAGCGTGCTTACCCTTGTCCGATGCGACATGGACGACGACGCCGAAGGAATTGCTGAGGCCACCATCCCCCTGCTTCTTGAGCGCCACATTTGCATAGCCAGAGGGCTTCTTCAGGTGCGAAACAAATGTTCAGTCGTTTTGCTAACAAACTCTTGCAACGAGTATCGGCATCTACCGCGAGGAACGACAATCGCATTTCTTGGCGAAATCACTGATGTTACTGACATTGCCACATTGCAAATCGCATCGTCTCAGCAATCTGAGTTACGCAGCCTAAAAGAACGGATTCACGTTAACGCTGCTGTGTTAGACCATCAGAAAGACCGTCTACTGAGTCTCGTGAATGAATTTGCGGACTGTTTTTTAATGTCCAGTGGAAAGGGAAACCATCAAGCATCAGGTGAAAGAGATGCTTCAAGATGGCGTGATCCAGCCGTCCACAAGCCCGTGGACCTCCCCTGTATTGTAAGTCAGAAAGAAAGATAACACACTACAGTTCTGTGTAGATTACACAAAGATGAACAGTGTCACCAAGCGCGATGTTTATCCATTACCCCGCATCGACGACGCATTGGATCGTCTACAACATGCCAAATATTTTTCTTCGTTGGACCTAAATCAGGGTATTGGCAAATCGAAGTTGACGAACAGGATCGTGAAAAAACAGCGTTTATGACACCTGACGGGCTTCATGAGTTCAAAGTTCTCCCCTTTGGTCTCTGCTCCGCACCTGCGACCTTTCAGCGGATGATGGAAAGCGTGCTTGCTGAACTGAAATGGCTGACGTGCATCGTATACTTGGACGACTTCGTCGTGTTCTCGAGCACGTTTTACGAACATCTCGTACGACTCGAGAGTGTCCTCGCTGCGATCCGTACTGCCGGGCTCACCATCAAGCTTGAAAAATGCTTCTTCGGGTTCCAAGAGCTCAAATTTCTTGGCCATGTAGTTGGTCCTAAAGGCGTGCGACCAGACTCCGACAAATTAGCTGTTGTAGCCGAGTTTTCACCACCCACAGATAAGAAGGATGTCCAACGCTTCCTTGGTTTGTGCGCATATTATAATCCCTTCGTCGAGTGATTCTCGAGAATCGCTGAGCCTCTGACACGGCTCACACGCGACGATGTGCCTATCATTTGGTCGGAGGAACAGCAGCAGTTGCTCAATGAATTGCGCAAGCGCTTGCATGCGGCCGCAATACTTGCTCATTTCCACGAAGACGCTGACATTGAAATTCATACTGACGCTAGCATAACGGGTCTCGGCGCAGTTCTTGTGCAGTGGCAAGCTGGTGCGGAACGCCGCATTGCTTATGTAAGCCGTAGTCTCACCAACTCTGAGAAAAACTACTCAACCACTGAAAAAG